>NC_025995.2:38165426-38265354 GCF_000442705.2 Elaeis guineensis | reverse complement strand
GGTGCTTTGAGTCTTGGAGAGAGATATGTGGCTTGGCATGTGTCTTTACAGGTTTGGCTTCTTTATTCCAAACATTTTCAAAACATTCTGGACATATCCTCTTATGACAAATGAGTATTCCTTTATTCTATCCCTGCAAATCTCTATTCCAAGGATTTTTTTGCTAGACCCAAATCCTTCATCTCAAATTCACTAATAATGCTCTTTTCAGTCCTTTCACAGCCTATACTCCTGTTGGTTATGAGCATATCATCTACTAAGTAGCAGATACAGGAACATCTCCTCCTCATTCTTTGACGTAGACCCAGCAGTCATGTTCACACCTTATAAATTCAGACTCAGTATAAAGCTATCAGATCTGTGATATCACTGATGAGGTGATTGCTTCAGTCCATACAATGACCTCCTGAGAAGATACGCCTTCTCCTCCTGTCCAACCTCCATGAAGCATCTAGCTGCCTTATGTAGATTCTTTCCTCTAAAGTCCCATGAAAGAAGCTGTCTTCACGTCCATACTGCTCTAACTCCATGTTTTGCTGTGCCACCAAAGACAGTAACATCCGAATGAAGTATGGCACACCACAGGAAAGAAAACCTCAGTATAGTCTATCCCTTTTCTCTGTGAGTATTCTTTTGCTATCAGCCTTATCTGAATTTGACTCACCTCATTCTGAAGATGCTTCTTTCCTAGTGAACACCCACTTTGAGCCATCGATCGAGCACTCTGGAAGATCCACCAGCTGCCATGTCTAATTTTTTCTTAGTGATTCCATCTCCTCCATCATGGTCTCCATCCATGACTCTAATCTTCACTCTTCATGGCCTCTACATAGTTTTTCGGATCTCTATTTGCAATGATGAAGAGCATAAGAGATAGCCTCATCAATCCCATATTTGATAGGTCTTCTAATAGTATGCTGGGCTTGTGCAATGCTACTCCACTGGTGCATTCCTCCACCTGATGTCTGTGCCTCCTCCTGCATTCCATCTGAACAGCTGACTCTCTATGCTGGTCCTCCCACGAGTGAGACATCTCCTACCTAACTCTACCTCAATAGATATACTTCTGTAAGTTGATGTAGACTGCATGCCATTTGCCTCTGGCAGACACCATTGTCCACCTTCACTTTTTCAGATCCACATGTACTCTCAGATCTTTCCAAGATGCTCTTCTAATCAAATATGATGTTCCTACTGATCACTGATCTCTGTGCCTGTGAATCTCACAGCAGGTATCTCTTGACTCCTTGTGATATCCTATGAAAGTCATCTTTTGAGATTTTTGATTCAACTTGCTTCTTTCGGTCGCCTCCGCATGTGCATAGGTCGGGCAATCGAAAACCTTCAAGTGGCCAAGTTTTAACCTTTTTCCCACTCCAGACCTCCTCTGAAATGCTTCCATTCAGCTTTCTATGAGATTAATAAGAAAACATGCAAAAGTTAGAGCATCACCCCAAAAGACTTTGGGAGTGATGTTTGCAGTCTCAAACTCCGTGCTTCTCTGTCAGTGTCTGGTTCATTTTCTCTGTGACACCATTCTGTCGAGAGGTCATCTTCACTGTGTAATGGTGTTTAATACCATTTTTCTCACAGTACCTCATGAACTCCAGGCTCGTATACTCCTCTCCATTGTCTGACCTCGGGCACTTATCTTCCTATCTTCTTCTCGACCTTAGTTCTTCAAATTCTGTGTCGGATAAATATCTTTGATCTTTTTTTGATCAGATAAACTTACACTCTCTTAGATAAGTCATCTATGAAGGTAACAAAGTATCTTACTCCACCTTGAGCTAAAACAGGTGTCGATCTCTGATGAGTACATAAATTTATCTATAGAAGCATTAATTTATGGATTAAATTATTTTTATTTTTTAAAATTGATATTTTTTCATGTATTTTACAGAAAAGAGGTGCATCAATACAAAGATCTGATCCGCATGTTTAAATGAATCATCGAAATCTAAAACAGAGTTAAAACGTGTCCTAATATTCATGTCAAATCCATCCAATAAATTGGTCACCATGGACCAGGACCATATGAAGCATGGGGAACATAAAAAAAAGGCTGCAAACGGACTAGTGTGTGCTTTGGAATGGGCCATTCATTTAATGATCAAGGAAGGAAAAAGTGGCTTGGTGCTGGAAATGACTTGTTTACGAGAGAACTATGGAAAAAGAATTCAAATAAGGGCACATATGGATTCAAATAAAAGTAAGCAATAGGTTCCAACGGCAACCTGGACTCAGAAGGAAAGGATGCGGGTGTGCATGCTCTGATACGCGGAAGACTCGTGGGTGAACGCGTGACGAATGAAGGACTGTCGTGCTGTGTGGAGCACAGCAAGAAGGCACTATATTTGAAGTGCGATAGGATCGTGGGCTTTCATGCGAGCGGGCTTCAGAATACACGCGCGGCTTCACGCACTCTTTCACACGAAAATAAAATCTGAGATGTCCGGGTTGAGTTTATATAATATATATATATATATATATATAATATATATATATATATATATATATATATATAATATATAATATATATATATATGTATGTATTTAAAAAAAATTAAATTCGAATTGTTTGTTTTTCTTTTTTTTATCTTCAAATCTCATCCATTCATCTTCTAATTTTACTCTTTTCTTTAGTCCACATCTAAAACTTACAAAAACTCTTACCATCTTATACTTATCAAAAGACCTCAATGCTTTCACTCTAAAATATCTCTCCACTCCATAATTCTTGTAGAGGATCTGTATGATAGGCAGACATACCCATCTTATAAACCTTTTAAACATCTTATTTTCACTTTCTTCCACCCTTCCAATACACGAGAAAGAGAGTCAACCAGAAGAAAGTTGGCCACAAGCCAAGAGAGGGAGAGAAGCTAGGCTCTGTAAGAAGTTTTATTTTTATTGCAACTCCAAGCCTTGTTAATAGCTTAGGAGTTAAAAATATTTGTATCAGAATTTTTATTCAGCAATAAATCAGTTGTTCTCTTTCCATTAAATTTCTGTAATTTTAATTTTTATAATTTTTATAGTTTAAATTTCTGCATCTTTTAATTCTGTAATTTTTAATTTTCGTAAGTTAAATTCTAGCAAGTAGAATTAGATTTTATTTTAAATTTTCTTCGAACTTCAAATAACTATGTCTGGCTAAGCAATCTCTCTTGAATTTGTGATAAAACTAGATCATGAATAGAAGCGTTCTCCTTTGAATTTCTCTTCTCGATTTTTTTTAAAATTTTTAGAGTCATTCTCCCTTCATCTCTTTTGTCAAGAGACTTGATGGCTATCATTGGGTCAAAATCTTTTCATAGTCCATACTTGATTCAGTATAAGAGTGGATGATTGGTAGAAGGCTTACAATTTTCTAAACTATTTCTTCTCTTTCTTATGAAACCTTGATGGGTTATAGTTGGATCAGAATCCCTTCATAGTCTATACTTGGATAACACAAGAGAAGTGAAGAAAGGAAGAGTCTCTTAATTAGGTAAACAAAATGCTTGATGGATCATAGTTGAGTTAAATCTCTTCATGATCCATGCTTATTCATGTTTTACACCTTAATCAAGAGACGTTATAGAGAAAACCATATAAAAGCTCTCTAATTCATTGGTCTAGTAGATTCAAAATCCTAGATCTTAGATAATTTACCTTTTATATTTGATTAGTTTACTGCTTTAATAGTTTGTAATTCAACAAACAATCTCTTTTTTTTTTTAAAAGCTCGCCTATCAAGTATTTGAATACAGTTAAAACCCAATTTCTCGTGAGATCGATCCCGTACTCGTCGGACGTGCTACACTACACACCGTACGCTTGCGATAAATTTAAGACACATCAATCCCCATACATTCAAGTGCACTAAATTCAGTACTCCTTCGTTGTGTTTGAAACCGCTGGCAAACTTCACCTTATACTATTGCCAAAGATGCATGGCTCACATAAATCACTGCCCTCCTTCTTCAGGGCTAGAATCTCTTTCTTTTGCATAACTCTATGAGCCCCTCGATCACTCATGTGACCAATCCGATAGTGCCATAGTCGATATAAAAGCTGCTCCTCCTGTGCTACTGCTAACACTTCTGCACTATCAGTCACCACTGAGCCTCCATCTTGTAAAGATTGTTGCTCAGTCTTCTACCCCTCATCACCACTAGTGCTCCCTTAGAAATCTTCAAGCATCCACTCCCAACCTGGCTATTAAAAGCATAACCCTGCTCCTCCAAGTAGCCCAAAGAGATCAGATTCTTCTTTAATTATGGTATATACTTAATATTCCATAAAGTATAGATAATCCATCATACATTCTCACCCCTAATAGTACAACTTCAGCCACCTTACAAGGATGATCATCTCCAAGACTGACACTTCCTTCATCAGTCTTCTTGTAGGTATCAAACCACTTTCAATGAGAAGTGTAATGGTGTGAGCATGCTGAATCCAATGTTCACGTCGTAATCACCTCTGTGGATTCATCTGATACAACTAGCAGGTCTTCTCCATTGCTCACCGAAACTGTATCATCACTTTTGTTGGTCTTTTCTTTTTCTGATTTTAAAGAGGATAATTTCTCCTAGATATCTAGACTGATGACACTTATAATACTTTAAGATCTTCTGATCTCGATATTTTGATCTGCCCTTGGATTTTGTTGCCCAGCTATGCAACCCAAGAGGGGGGTGAATTGAGTTTCTAAAAATTTTAAACTTAACTTACACCTTATGAAGATTGTTTAGCAATAGCAAGATAAATAAGAAGAGTATAGTTGATTCAAGGCTAATGATTAAATGCAAGAATGCAAGAGAATAAAGAAGATCTAAAAGAAGAACAATTAAACACGACACAAACAAGAGGATTTATAGTGGTTCGGTGCCAACCTTGTACCTACATCCACTCTCCAAGCTCCTACTTGAGAATTCCAATCCACTAACTTGTATTCAACTTGAATACACTCGTCGAACCTCCGACTCTAGCTATCCCAAGCTAGTCCACTTATTTTTGGGTACAAGCCAATCCAATACAATCTGATTCAAGGTTCGGATCAACCTTCCCATGTTTTGAAACCCTTCCAAAATAAAAATAATAACTCAAAAGAGTATTACAATTAATAGCACAGAAAATATAAAAAAATTCTTTAATGAGCGAATGAGGCTTTAAATACACTTTACTCAAATAGAAGAAGGCTCTTTCTGATTTTCTCAAGGTGGTTGGAGACTTGAATGAGCACTTGAGGAGTTGGTGAACTTGAATTAAAAGCTTCTTGAATGCTTTGAGTGGTCTCTTGCTTAGGGCTGAAAAGTATGCTTGAAATCCTCTTTTCAAAATCTTTCTTCTTGTTGATTCTCACCTTTTGTTCCTTTATAACTTTTAAGAATGGTGGAGAGTAATTTGGACTGAAATAGAGCCGTTAGACCACATTAAATGAGTATTAAATGTACTTAAAATGGGTTAAAAACTACCCGTTGCGGAACTTTCACATCACAGGGGTCAACTCATGGGTCGACTCATGGGTCGACCTCTATGGAAAACAGCAGAAAATAATGGTTCTGTAATTTTGGCCTAAAAATAGCAGAGGTCGACTCATGGGTCGACTCATGCCTGGGGGTTGACCCATGGGGTCGACTCACAGACTGTGCCAGCCAAAAAATTCTGCATGCCAATCAGCCCTTTGTGCCATGAGTCGACTCATGGGGTCGACTCAATTTTACAAACATGAATATCTTTCAAAATACACATCCAAAAACTATAAAATTTTCTTCAATGGATCATAAATTTTTGTTCTTGCTCTTGATGCTATCAAATCAGAATTTGGTAAAATTATAATTTTGCTCATGAAATGCATTAAGTCTTTTTCAAGCGAAAATCATTAGTAACCCCTTCAAATGCTTTGTAATCATCAAAATCAATCCAAGGAGCAACAATCTCCCCCTTTTTGATGATGACAAAATACTTGAGCAAAAGCATATATAAGACATTGAGCATGAATTTAAATTTATGAAGTACATTATTTAAATATTATAGCTAAGTATTGGAATGAAATGCATCATAAGTAGTTTGAAGATAAATATAAAATTGCTACCAATTTGAAAATTGCTTATAAATGCATTTGCTTGGAAAGAAGAGCCGATTTGGATTCTTTGGCATATGACCCATGTGCCCATTTGCTTATATTGCTCATTTGCCTAACAATTTGAAAATTTGCTACTTGCCTAACAATTTAAAAATTTGCTACTTTGCCTAACAATTTGAAAATTTGCTCATTTGCCTAACAATTTGAAAATTTGCATTTGCTTAACAATTTGAAAATTTGCTTAACAATTGCTTTTGATTCTTTACTCCCCCTTTTTGACAGCATCAATTGAGATTCTTTACTCCCCCTTTTTTGAATATATTTTCTCTATTCCTTCCTTTTGATGGGATTAATTTTACTTCTTTAGCTTCCTTCTTTATTGCTTATTTCTTAATTGCTTATTGTTTTACTCTCCCTTAATATAGTAAATGGATATGAGTGATTTTGCATACTCATAATGAAAAGCAACTCAATTTGAAAGTCATTCATTGAAAGTCAAAGAGTATATTTTTATAATCAAAAAGTGATTGATTACATAGTTGTTCCAATACATATACCAAAATACAAAAGTCAATCAGTCAACATCATTACATGGCCCAAAAGATAGATCCTAGACTAAAACTAAAGAAAAGACTAACTACACAGGATCTAGTAGAGATCATGACTGGATGGATCAGAGTCAGATGAATCAAGATGGGATAAGGAGATGAAGGATCACGACCAACGGCTCGTCCTCGACCCCGTCTGCCTCTACCACGGATGGAGGTGCCGGCACGAGAGGATGGGTGAGAAGATCCTGAAGGCTGAGAAGCAAAAGACTGAGCTACAAGAGAGAGTCTGATGGTGTCCAGAAGGTTTAAGGCTCTCGAAACAGACTATAGCAGTGCAGTGAATTGGGTGGAAGCATGCTCACTAGAGCCTCTGATCTCTCTCCTCAGGAAATCAAATCTACTCTCCAAGACTCCTCTAAGTCTGGCTGCCTCCGTAGATAGGTCTGAGACCTCAGTGATGTCCCCATATGGCTGTGGATGGGCTAGATCCAGTACTTGCCTCTGCAAATCGAATACTCTGGCAGTCAGTCTCACCACACAACCCTCAAGCTGCTCGATGCGAACTGACTGATCAGAAATCATTGGAACACAGTGGAGATGTGGGGGATCAGTGCCTGATCAGATATATCATGAAATGTCGATCCCTGAGCAGAAGCTGAAGAACCCATCTGACGAGATAGAATAGAAGCTACGCACTGAGAAATCATCTCTATCTGGTCGTCAGCCAATCTGATCTCTGAGGGAAGTGCTCTGCTATCTAGCTGCTGGACTGGAGTGTACCTCTTCGTAGACTCTGATGGGCCAGCCTCGTGATCCGAAACGAACTGAATGTCTGGAGACACTGCCCTGAGATCACGGAGGGGTAAAGGTGGTCCTTCTTCCTTAGCTCTGTCCTCAGCTCTCTCTTCCACACCTTTAGTCCAACCACCATCTGTCTTAGTAAATTCCATGCGGTGCAAAGTATGTTGGTTGATGGTGTCAGAGTGAGAAAGCCTAGCTACTGCCTCCCCCTCAAAGCTAACTCTAAACCTCCTGAATACTAACGTGAGGGCCATACCGAAAGGCAGATGTGCCTTGGATCTATTCAGGGTTTCCCTCATAGCTTCTATCATTAATGCTGGGAGGTTCAAGGGGGTTTGGGTAATCACATGAAACATAATGCAGATGTCTCAGCCTGAGAGGAGATTATGTCTACCACTTCTAGGGAAGAATAGTTTTGTTACCATTTGATGTAGTATCCTCATCTCAATGGAAAGGATCTTGGCCTCTAATTTGTTTAGGCTTCCCGAGAAGGTTCTTCTAGAATCACATTAATTCCCTCCTCTTTAACTGGGAGTTCCATATTTGTGTATCCCTCACAGGGTAAATGAAGAATTTCTCCCAAAAGCATAAGATCTAGACTGATTTCAATACCCTTCACAGTGGATTTACTGTTTCATTGCTACAGCTCAAGTTCAGATAAAATTTCCTAACCAGATCCACATAGGTAATTTCTTTGAGTGAGAAGTAGAATTTCCAACCTTGATCTTTGATTTTTGATCCGATAGAGAACCTCTCCTTTTCAAAAAATCTGAAATCTATATTTTTCTCGGGTTCTACCTTCCTATCAGATAAGAAAATCTTACTGGGGCTTATTGGAGATCGAGAAGTAGCTGGAGCAGATGCCGGAGCAGGGATTGAAGCTGACATTATCTCGGTTGTCTGTCTCTTCCGGTGCACACCTTCTTCCAACCTGCGGACCGATTTCTTCTTTGTGGAAGCTTCATTTTCGGAGCCATTTCCACAACCAGAGCAAGCAAGGATTTAGGAGATCAAATGTGTGAGGAGATAGAGGATTTTTAGGGGAAGGATAGAATTTTTGGAGGAGTGATACCCCTATTTGGAAGAGATGGGTAAAATCTAGGGCACGCTCAAACTGCTCCAAATAAGGGAGGAGAAGGGAAGAACTTGATTCCTAAGGGTCGATTTGAGGTGTAGGGGCGATGGGAGAAGAGTCTTGGGGGAAGGACTTGGGTTTGGAGAAGAAGAGAAGGGGACCTATGGCTTGGAGGAAGAAAGAAGACGGAAGTGGGTCGGCTCAAGGAGGAATTTTCAACAAAAAGAAAGAGCCCATGGGATTAGCCAAAATTGCAAGTTTGCCCTTGGGTCGACCCTAGGGGTCGACTCATGGCTCACAAAAATTCAGAAAAATGATGAAAAATTTCCAAAAAATTCAAAACTTTAGGAGAAGGATATTTACTCAATGATCAATTATGAGAATGATAATTTTGAGCTTTTAAGCCCAAGAGAAATGATGAGAATTGAGTTCAAAGAGTTTTTGAAATTGATCCCTTGGGATCAGAGAGACATTTAAGCAGATGGATCAAGGATTCCTAGTTCTCTCCTAATTTCATAAAATCTATCTTCACTTAGGGCCTTTGTAAAGATGTCGACTAATTATTTTTTAGTACAAACATAGTCAAGAATTATGTTTTATTTTGAACATTTCTCTTATGAAATGATGCCTGATTTAATATGTTTAGACCTAGAATGCTGAATTGGATTTTTAGTAAGATTTATAGTACTAGTGTTATCACATCTGATGGGAGTTTCATTAAGTTTGATACCAAAATCTTTGAGTTGTTGCTTAATCCACAAGATTTGAGCACAACAACTTCTATTGCAATGTATTCGGCCTCGACGTAGACAGTGCTACCGAATTTTATTTCTTGTTAAACCAGAGATTAGGTTAACTCAAAAAATTGGCAAGTTTCACTAGTATTTTTCTATCTAATCTACATCCAGCAAAATCAGCATCTGAATATTCTATTAAGTCAATTAATGATCCTTAGAGTACATAATCCTAGAGTTTGTGTACCATTTAAATATCTAAGGATTTTTTAACTGCATTCAAGTATGATTCTTTTGGATTTGATTGAAATCGAGCACAAAGACAAATACTAAATATAATCAGGTCTACTAGTAGTTAAATATAGTAGAGAGCCAATCATACCTCTATAAAATTTTAAGTCTACACTTTTACCTTCTTCATCCTTGTCAAGCTTACATGAAGGGCTCATGGGTGTGCCAATTACTTTGGAGTTCTCCATTCCAAATCTTTTGAGTAATTTCTTGTGTACTTGCTTTGGGTGATGAGATTCTTTTCTTTGTTTATTTGATTTAGAGTCCGAGGAAGAATGTAAGTTCTCCCATCATGCTCATCTCGAACTCCCCCTGCATGAGCTTTGCAA
The DNA here is from genome assembly GCF_000442705.2 of Elaeis guineensis. Taxonomy (NCBI): domain Eukaryota; kingdom Viridiplantae; phylum Streptophyta; class Magnoliopsida; order Arecales; family Arecaceae; genus Elaeis; species Elaeis guineensis. The sequence goes on along the minus strand of NC_025995.2, from coordinate 38,255,497 downwards.
AATCTTGACAAAGAGTTCATTAGTAGACCCAAAAATAATATCATCAACATATATTTGTATAACTAATATATCATCTTGATTTCTTTTAATGAAAAAGGTTGTGTCTACATTACCTCTTGAAAAACATTATTTAGTAAAAATTTGCTTAGCCTTTCATACCAAGCCCTGGGTGCTTGTTTCAAGTCATATAGAGCTTTATTTAATTTAAAAATATGATTAGAAAAAGCATAATTTTTAAAACCCGGGGGTTGTTCTACATAGACTTCTTCAGCAATATATTCATTTAAAAAGGCACTTTTGACATCCATTTGAAATAATTTAAATTTCATAAAGCAAGCATATGCAAGTAGGAGTCTAATTGCCTCTAATCTTGCAACAGGTGCAAAGGTCTCATCAAAATCAATTCCTTCTTCTTGATTATAACCTTTAGCAATCAATCTTGCTTTATTTCTTATTACATTTTCATATTCATCTAATTTATTCCTAAAAACCTATTTCGTGCTAATTATTGAATAATTTTTAGGTCTTGATACTAAAGTCCATACATTATTTCTTTCAAATTGATTAAGTTCTTCTTGCATTGCATTAATCCAATTATAATCTTTTTCAGCTTCTTCAATGGTTTTAGGTTCAAGATGAGAGACAAAAGCAAAATGATTGAATGCATCTTTATGTGAAGAACGAGTTCTTACACCCTGTGAAGGATCACCAATAATTAGCTCCTTGGGGTGATTATGAACATACCTCCATTCTTTGGGTAGATCATTTGTATCTTGAGGTTGTTCTTGTTGTTCTTCATCTTCCTCATCCTGTTTGTCTTCATGTTCCTCATCATCTTGAATTGTTGAATCTTTCAGAGTGATCTCCTTCATCCCTTCTATAAGAGGATCTGCATCATCAACACCTTCATTCTTCCTTGAAGGAAGATCGTTAGTTTCATCAAAGACAACATGTATTGACTCCTCTACTACTAAGGTTCTTTTGTTAAAAACTCTAAAAGCTTTACTAGAGGAGGAGTAACCAAAAAAAATTACTTCATCAGATTTTACATCAAATTTTTCAAGTCTTTCTTTACCATTGTTTAACACAAAACATCGGCAACCAAAGACATGAAAATATGCAATATTAGGTTTTCTTCCTTTCCAAAGCTCATAGGGGGTTTTCTTTAAAATTTATCTAATTAAAGTATGATTTAAAATGTAACATGCTGTGTTAATAGCTTCCGCCCAAAAGTATCTTGGAAGATTACTTTCATATAGCATGGTACGAGCCATTTCTTCAAGGGTTCTATTTTTTGTTTCTACTACACCATTTTGTTGGGGTGTCCTAGGTGCAGAAAAATTATGGCCTATTCCTTTTTCATCACAAAATTTTTCAAAGTCTTGATTTTCAAATTTGGTTTCATGATCACTTCGAATATTTTGAATTGAAAATCCTTTCTTATTTATGAATTTTCGATAAAATTTAGAGAAAACTTGAAAAGTTTCATCTTTGTGTGCCAAAAAGAAAACCCATGTAAAATGAGAGAAATCATCAATAATTACAAAACCATATCATTTTTCTCCTAGACTAGTAGTTCTAGTAGGTCCAAATAAATCCATGTGCAATAGCTCTAATGGTCTAGAAGTAGAAACAATATTTTTAGATTTGAATGAAACTCTTGTTTGTTTACCTAGTTGGCATGCATCACAGATTCTATCCTTTTCAAAGTTCAATTTTGGCAAACCAAGAACCAATTCCTTCTTAATGAGTTTTGAAAGTGAATGCATGCTAATATGTGCAAGCCTACGATGCCAAAGTCAACTAGTCTCATTAATCTTGGCATTCAAGGATACTAGGCATTGCATGTTTATCTTGGATAGATCATTCAAATCTACCATATAAATATTACCATGTCTATGTCCAACAAATTTAATGCCTTCATTAATAGGACTAGTTACAATGCAAACAGAAGATTCAAAAATAACTTTATATCCTTTATCATAAAATTGACTAATGCTTAGTAAATTATGCTGTAAACCATCTACTAACAAAATATTTTCAATGTACTTGGAGGGAGTGATACCAATGTTACCTATACCGATGATCTTTCTTTTACCATTATCTCCAAAGGTGACCATCCCTCCATTCTTAGCATCAAGTGTGATGAATTGGGATTCATCACCAGTCATGTGTCTCGAGCATCTGCTGTCAAGATACCATTTTCTATTTGCTCCTTGGGATGCTAGACACAGCTGTAGGCAAAAGTCAAGTTTTTGCTTTAGATACCCAAGCTTTCTTGGATCCTTTTTGGTTAGTCATAATGGTTCCTTTTGGAACCCATATTTTCTTTACATTTGAGTTTACAAATTTGTTAGAGAAACAAGTGTATGACTTGTGTCCTACTCTACCACATTTGAAGCAAGTAATATTAAAAAACTTGTTACTTGAAGAGTTTACATAGATATTTTTCAGATACTTTTATTTCTTCAAGGGGTTATATCCAAGTCCAGCCTTATCATACATGGCCTTTTGATTTTCAAGAATCATATTAAGTTTATTAGAACTCAAGGTGAATTTTTTAACTATTGGTTTTAGCTTGGCAATTTCATTCTTTAAGTCTTGATTTTCTTGAAACAGGATGGATTTTTTAATTGAAATGCTCTCATTTTATTTTAGTAAAGATTGATTTTTTGATTTTAGATTTTTGTTCTTTATCCCTAGTTTCTTTAGTTCATCAATTAAATCATAAAAAGCTTCATGAAGTTCTTCAAATGTAAAGTCACTAGGAGTTTCAGAATTTACCTCATTTTCATGTGCCATAAGGCACAAGTTGGCTTGTTCAGTTGAGTCTTCCTCTTCGAAGCTTGAGTCATCACTTCCACTCCAAGTGGCCATCATGGCCTTCTTCTTGTACTTCTTGGGATCCTTCTTCAGTTGTGGGCATTCAGACTTGAAGTGTCCCAGTTTCTTGCATTCATAGCAGATAAGGGGTTGGTCTTTATCCTTTTCTTTGCTATGTTCCCCTTTTGTGAGTGGCCTCTTCTTCATTTCTTGTTTCCTTTTCCTCAAAAACTTCTTGAACCTTCTGGTAATGAGAGTCATCTCTTCATCCTGCTCTTCATTTTCGGTGTCATCAGTTTCTTCATCAAGTTGAGCTGTGGATTTGAGGGCGATTGTTCTCTTCTTTTTGACTTCTTCCTCTTGATGTTGTTTCATGCTCAGCTCATGTGTCATCAGTGATCCAAGAAGCTCTTCCAAGGGTAGAATGTTCAGATCCATGGCTTCTTGGATGGCAGTCACTTTGGCTTTCCAAATTCTTGGTAGGGATCTGAGAATCTTTCTTACGAGCTCACTGTTAGAATAGGACTTACCAAGACTTTTCAGACCATTTATAATATCAGTAAAATGGGTAAACATTTCAGTTATAGATTCATCATGCTTCATTTTAAAAAATTTATATTTATGTACAAGCATGTTAATTTTGGACTCCTTTACTTGATTAGTTCCTTCATGGGTTACTTCTAATCTATCCCATATTTCTTTAGCAGACATGTAAGTTAAAATTCGATTGAATTCATTAGTATCAAGAGCACAATACAAAATATTCATAGCTTTAGCATTTAGTTGGGCCATTTTCTTATCAACCTCATCCCAATCTTTTTCGGGTTTGGTTGATTCCACACCATCAATAATTTTAGTGGGTGTGTGAGGGCCATTTACTATGATACTCCACATATCATATCGAGTGCTTGAATGAAGATTTTCATTCGAGCTTTCCAATAGGTATAGTTGGACACATTGAAAAGTGAAGGTCGGTTAGTGGACTGTCCCTCAGCTAGAGAAGTGCCAACTTGAGTTGCCATAGATCTTTAGCTCTTTGATTGGTTAGATCAAAGTAGGGCTAGAGCACCAGATTCTAATACCACTTGTTGCCCAGCTATGCAACCCAAGAGGGGGGGTGAATTGGGTTTCTAAAAATTTTAAACTTAACTTACACCTTATGAAGATTGTTTAGCAATAGCTAGATAAATAAGAATAGTATAGTTGATTCAAAGCTAATGATTAAATGCAAGAATGCAAGAGAATAAAGAAGTTCTAAAAGAAGAGCAATTAAACACGACACAAATAAGAGGATTTATAGTGGTTCGGTGCCAATCTTGCACCTACATCCACTCTCCAAGCTCCTACTTGAGAATTCCAATCCACTAACTTGTATTCAACTTGAATACACTCGTCGGAACCTCCGACTCTAGCTATCCTAAGCTAGTCCACTTATTTCTCAGGTACAAGCCAACCCAATACAATCTGATTCAAGGTTCGGATCAACCTTCCCACGTTTTGAAATTCTTCCAAAATAAAAATAGTAACTCAAAAGAGTATTACAATTAATAGCACAGAAAATACAAAAGAAGCTCCTTTAATGAGCGAATGAGGCTTTAAATACACTTTACTCAAATAGAAGAAAGCTCTTTTCGATTTTCTCAAGGTGGTTGGAGACTTGAATGAGTACTTGAGGAGTTGGTGAACTTGAATTATAAGCTTCTTGAATGCTTTGAGTGGGCTCTTGCTTAGGGCTGAAACGTATGCTTGAAATCCTCTTTTCAAAAATCTCTCTTATGCTTGATTCCACCTTTTAGTCCCTTTTATATCTTTAAAGAATGGTAGAGTGCAATCTGAGCTGAAATAGAGCCATTAGACCACATTAAATGAGCATTAAATGCACTTAAAATGGGTTAAAAACTAGCCGTTGTGGAACTTTCCCATCACAGGGGTCGACTCATGGGTCGACTCATGCTCATGGGTCGACTCATGGGGTCGACCTCTGTGGAAAACTCTAGGGAACTCACCAGAAACTTTGCACCCACTTTTCTTTCTTTTCTTTCTTTTTCTCTTAGAAGGATATGGACTTCCTTCTCACGCACAAGACTTCTCACGCCCCAGAATTTTTCTCCAAAAATTTTTTCTTCCACGCCCCACTCTTCTCCTTCTTTTATAACAACATCAAACGTCTTATCCAAAAGAAAGGATAAAGATGAGTAATTACACATTTGAATTCAAATCAAATTTTGAATTCAAATGGATACCAACTCATCCCTTATCCACTAAAGGCATGAGGCGTGGCTTAAATTGTGCATGGAGTGATTTCATGAGAAATCTTTTCTCATGTAATAAATGGGGTGTAAAAAAAAAAGGATAAGGCGCAAAGATTGATTGCCCATTCAAATTCAAACTTTATTTTGAATTTGAATGGCCAACCAATCATCCATATCCATTCAAATGGCACATTAAAGTGGGGCGTGGAGAGGGCTTGGCTTGAGGAAAAGATTCATGAGAAGTTCCTTCTCATGATTCAAATGGGTGCAATGGAAGTGAGGTGGCGCATGGAGATTGGGTCAAAATGGTTTAATTATTTAAACCAACCTAATTGAACCAAATAAGTTAGGTCCAATTAGACTAATTTAAACCCAACTTAATTAAGCTTAATTAGGCTCAATAAAATCCTAATCAAATCAGAAATTGACTAAGCCCAACCCCTGATCAAATCAGGGACCAAACCATCTTGACGATTAGGTCAACTCTTAACCTAATCGGATCAAACCCAACTGAATCCAATTCAATTGGACTTGATCCAAAAATAATTACTTAATCAAATTGAGTTAATTAGTGATCAAATCACTAATTAAATATCTCATAAATATTGAGTCCAAATTCGATGGGTAATCGGGCATCAAAATTCATCGATATGTAATCCTGATCGAAGAGTCCCAAACCAGTGGGACTCTTGACCCCGGTACCCAAAATGTGTGGGACTCATGATCAGAGAATCCTGATTCTCGATCATAGAGTCTCAGACACATAGGACTCATAGTCCACAAGCATTAGGACTCTTCATCAGCCATCAGATCAGATAGAATCTCTAATGTGTGTGACCCCACAGGTTCGAACCTAAGTCGGTAGCACAGAACCAATTCCTGTACTAATCGAAATGACCATCTAGCAATGGTACCCGATATTCGGATAGGTCGAATAGTCACAATCGCAACACTCAGAACCTACATGAATATGGTTACTATATAATTCATCCTTTTGACCCCTGTGTTTAGGATGACTCAGGGTTAAACTGTCAACCCTGATCAGATCATCCGAATCGTGCTCAACTCAAACAGTCCTGTGACTCCTCACAAGGACTACCCTGGCTAAGGTTTTGCTAAATTGAAACATGACTGTACACAGCTCCTAAACTGGAGTGGTCAATCCCATCTTGACACACGCACCGACAAGTCAAGTACTTGACTACACCCAGCAGCCTTCCATCATTGAATTAAAAATTCAGGTAGTCCAGTGCCTAAGTGCAGTGAGTTGCTTGCAAGTCACTATGGCGGTCTCAGGTCAGAGGGATATTTATACCCATATTCCATCGATAGTAAATCTTGACAGCAGAAATAGCTCCGGAGTCGGTCATGTTCAGTGCAGATGTACCCTTACATCTCACCTGTATACCATGCCAGTGTCTCCATACTCATTGGTTAAGAGGACAACCAACCTATATGGCACACAATGACATATGCTTGATAAATATTATCGTCCTTGGTAACAACGTATCATTTGGTTGCGAACAGATTTAAGGACTAAACAACAAATCCTCCTTTGTTGAGTCTAAATAGTCCTAAGGACTTCACCACAATATAGGAGTTCATTAGAAGATGAAATATTTTATGATGAAAAATATCAAAATAATTTTTATTAATTCATAATTTATGTACATATACAAAATTGAGCACAACCGTCAACAGACTGACGATTGGCTTTGGGACACTATTCCCAACACTTAGATTTAGAGATTCTCTGATTTTATAAAATAAATTTTGATTTATTTTAGTCTTCCGCTGCATGATCTTGAAAAAGTTTCAAGATCTAATCCTGAAACCTTAGATCTGATTCTTTCAGAGGGAGCCATAACCCAGCCTGAAAGTACTCCTTGTAAAGACTCATTCGGCCTAAAGGTGGTTGACAGACTCAATCATCCAGCTCTGAAACTTTCAACTGGAATGCCATGGGATTTGAAACTGCTCATGGAGTAATGCTATATCTCTCTCAGTTAGCTCTGATCGGAGTCCTAGTGGTGCAAAGCTAGGGTCTCTGGAAGCCATTCCTCTCACTCGATAAGAAAATCATAAAAGCGGAAAACAAAGGGGAGAAGGAGAGAATTTGCAACAATAAAAAATGGATTGTCAAAAATCTTAAAGGCCTGTTCTGCCTGAACCTTAAATAGACCCGAGATCAAGAAGATCTCCAAATGATATTTCTTTTTAAAGTATTAATTACTCAAGGTGTGGTTTGAAAAAGTTTAAATGGACACCTGACATGTGGTGATTGCAATTTTTGCCGCTGATTTGGTAGTTAATGCCAGCAGCAGGCAAATCATGCTCTGCACTACTATCGAAGAGATGTGGGAGACATGCGACGGTACTTGCTATGCGTGGGTGATTAAAATTTCAATCTTTTCAATAATCCTCACAGTGGGTGATGAAGACTTTTGGTATGCCATTTACCTTAGGTCATAACTGGGATTGTGGCTCGGATCATATTCGGCCTAACTTGCAATTCAATCAACATTGCTTACATCAAATCAAATACACAATGAATTTTAATAGTGAAGGGTGAATTTCATTTATTTTTATGCAGAATTCAATTACATCGCTTTAAAAAAAAATTACATTGAAGCACCACCAGGATGGTTTGCTCCAGAATAGTTTTCCTTGGTGCCGGCAGCTTCTTTAGTCTGAACGACAGCGTGGACCTTGTTTGGTTCGATGGAATAGCATGCTGTCCTTGCAAATTTCTCCATGCTATCTACTGCCACGGTTAACAATCTCTCATCTACGCAATCAACTTGAAGGAGCTCGATAATGTCCACAGGCAGATATGTTTGGATCATTGCTCTACATCTCTCAAAATCTGCCAAAAATGCCGTCTTGCAGGTTTGGTTGATAATTCCAGCCTTTTTCTTTGCCCAATGCCCTCCCTTCTCTCGGCATTTTTGGTTAGGAGTTCCTGATTTGTGAGCCCATGCCGGAGGTGATGATTATTCTTTTCCTCCTTTTTCAGCCTCTCCTTCAAGCACTTCACTGTTAATAAAGTCTCCTGAAGGTTAGCTTGAGGCACGATCGGCTCCGGAGTCACTTGAATTCCCTTAGAGACAGAGCCCTCACTCCCCAGAGGCATCTCTCTTTACTACGGCTGTCCCTAAAGGTGAGGGTTTATCTTGTCTTCATGATGTCTAATATCTTTCTTCTTACAGGTGTTGACCTTTTTAACTATAGAATTATGAGACTTGAGGAACTGGAAAAGCAGAAGAAGGATGCTGCGAAAAAGAGAAAGACACCCTCTTCGCTCGTCACTGGGGTTCAAAAGAAATTGAAGACTTTGGGCGATAGTCAAAAGAAGACCCCCCAGCCCCTGTTCAAGCATGGGCCATTTTAGTTCCTCCGATCTAATCTTGCCTCCCGAAGCCCATCGTAATCCCCATGCCTTGGACTGAGAGAGGCAACGATTCGACTCAGGTGGGATCAGACTCTATTGGAGTGTCTATGGAGTGAAGATAGGATTCAGCTTTGCCATCCTCCGGTGATGTCTTCGATGATTGGAAGACCACCTGCAATGCCTTCCAAAAGATGCTTTTCGAAGCGGGCTTGGACAAAGCCGAAGGGGAGAGCTTTAAAAGCCAACAGAAGCGGATGATAACCTCCCTGATCTAGGTGAGTCTTTCATCCTTATTTTTTTTCTCTCTCTCTCTCTCTTTTTTAAACTTCTTGCTTCTCGGATGCAAGCATGTCACTATGCTGCCGCCTTCATTAATAGGTTAAGGGGTGTTGAGATGGAATTGGCCGATCCACATGAAAAGTGTAAGGCGGCCAAGACTTCTAAGGCCAAGGTGAATGCCGCTACTACCGAAGCCAAATCCAAGATGGAGGCTACGGAGACCGAAGTTGCTCACCTAAAAATGGCATTGGAGGAGGCTGAGGCTTCAAAGGTGAAGGTTGAAGCTTTGAAGGTGAAGGTCGAAGCCAACCTAGATTCAAAGAAGAAGAGACGGTGGGAAGCCTAGGCTAAGGCCGCCAAAGCTGAGAAGAGGGTGGAGGATCGAGTTGCCAAAGCTGGGCGTGCGGCAATGGAAGCATTCCATGTGTCAGAGTTCTCCTAAGAGAAAGTCAACTTCAGTGGGAAGCTTTCATTGCTAGGTGGGTTGTTTGCCATCAGAAACTAGTGGCGCACTTTCTGGAGAAGGATTTGAGCTTCCTGGATAAAGAATAATAAGAAGAAGAAAGCGAAGAAGAAAGAGTTAAAGAAGGAAGAGCCAAAGGAGAAGAAAGAGGAGCCACAGAAAGTGAGGCTCCACAACCTGCTGTGGCTACTAAAGGGCATCTCGAAGCTATTCCAACATTAGGAGATGTGCCAATTGTTGGAAATATATCCCAACAGCCAATCGTCAACCTGTTGACGGTTGAGCAATCTTATATTGTAATTGATTTATTAATAAATAAAATATATTTTTGACATTTTTATCATAAGTTTTCATCTTATAATGAACTCCATTGTTGTGATAAAGTCCTTAGGACTATTTAGGTTCGATAAAGAGAAGATTTATCGATTAGTCCTTAAAACTGTTCATGACCAAATGATAGGCTGTTAATAAGGATGACAGCTTCTATCGAGCATAGGTTGTTGTAGGCCATATGGGTTGGTTGTCCTCTTAACCAAAGAGTGTGGAGACACTAGTATGGCATACAAGTGAGATGTAAAGGTACATCATCATTGAACATGACCAACTCCAAAGCATTCTGCTGTCGAAAATATCTCTGATGGGATATAGATATAAGTGTCCCTTAGACCTGAGATTGCCTCAGTGACTTGCAAGCAACTCATTGTGCTTTGGTACTAGACTAACTAAACTTCTAATTCAGTGACGGAAGGCTTCTGGACACAGTCAAGTACTTGCAAAGTCGGAGTGTGATCAAGATAGGATTGACCACTCCAAGAGTTGGAGAAGAATGAGTCATTGTATTTCAATTTAACAAAACCTTGATCAGGGTAATCCATCAAATGGATTTGATATTTTGAAATACAACGTGGACAAGCTGATCAGAGTTAACAGTTGAACTCTAAGGTGTCCTATGAGTATTCTGGTCAAAGAGATAAATTATATGGAAACTATATCCGCATGGGTTCTAAGGATGTTGTTCTACACATTCGACCTATCCGACCGTCGGGTACCATTGCTAGATGGTCATGTCGATTGGTATAAAAATTTATTCCTGTGCTACCGACTTAAGTTCGGACCTCTGAGGTCACACATATTAGAGTTCACAATCCGATCGGATGGTTGATCAACGATTAAGAATCATTTTAGGGTTAAACGATTAAGAATCGTTTTAGGGTTAAACGATCAATACGATTGACATTTAACCTAGTGCAAGTATTGTAGGAGGATCGATTAGCAATTTAATTGCTAATTGACTTAATTTGATTAAGCCAATGGGCTGAGATTAAGTCTAATTGAATATGATTTAATTAGATTTGGTTTGGGCTTGATTGGATCAAGTTCAATTGGTTTATTGGATAAGCCAAGTGCAAGAAAAAACTAGTCCTAGTTCAAATAGGACTTGGATCAACCTAATTTCTAATTTGATTAAAAAATTAAATTAGATTTAAATCTAATTTAATCTGATTAAATTAGGCTCTTAATTGGGTTAAGACCTATTTTAATTAGGTTGATTTGGTTTTGTTTGATTTTGAGAAATCAAATTTGAATAAATCATAGATTGAATCCTAGTATGACTAGGATTCCACCTTGCACCACCTTAGCCCCCCATGCCCACTCTCTCTTATCCCACACCCACTCTCTCTTATTTTGTGTGACAAAACTCTCTCTCCCAGGTCTTTACGCATGCCCAAAACTTTCCTCTCTTTCTCTCTTACATGGAATGTGGTTATGGATCAAGTCAAAATAGGAATTAGTTTGGATTTCAAATTCTATGAGATTGAGTTTTAGAAAACCAAAACTCTTTCCTTATGGCACTAATTTTATCCAATTTTTTTTTGAGATTTTTGTGGCTTTTATAGCACATAATATACACCCTTTGCTGGTGGTCCACGATAGAAAAAGGAGGGGATGCCCAAGAGTTGGGCGCCCCTTGTCTTGCCTTGTTTGGATAATACTTGACCAGAGCATTGAAAGACCTTTGGGGCATCCAAAAATCAAGGAGAAAGAATCTTGAGGTGTGGAGATCTAATAGACACAAAACTAGGTGTTTGAGTTAGAGCAAAGAGAAGAAGAAGAGGATCTTCTTCTAGAGTTGCTGGGTTCATCTCTTTCCTCCCTCCATCTGTAAGTTTTTTAAGAGTATCACATCTAAAACTCCTTCTCTTACTTCTCATCTTTGGAAGAGTCTAAATCAAGAAGAAGGAGGCATCTGATCGATCATCGAAGAAGGATCAGCACAGTACTAGCATACTGTGCTAATTTCTTAGATCAAGACTTCTGATCGTGATTCGTTGGCTCGTGTGGACGACTCCTAGAGGTCGGATGCGTGTGTGACTCACAACATCATCCTCTATCTCAGATCAGCAAAGTTAGAATGTCTAGCTTGCAAGGTAATAGATCTGATCTATTATATTTTACATACATTAGATGTAGTATAGAAACATATTGATATGATCAACATGTAGTTTTTACTTTTTATATTTTAATTTTTGATTTAATGTCATATAATAATCATGTAATAAGATCTTAAATCTAGAGATTCTCTGATTTTGCAAGATAAATTTTGATTTATTTTAGTCTTCCACTACCTGATCTTGAAAAAGTTTCAAGATCTAACCCTGAAACCCTAGATCTGGTTCCTTCAATTGGTATCAGAGCCTAAGTTATTTATTACATGATTATTTATACTTGTTTAGATTATTTTTTAGATTAAATCTAATTTATAATATGATTGTTAAATTTGAAATTAAAATTTTTAAATCAATCATGAACTGTAGGTTGTCCTGCTGTAAGGTTTACCCGTTACAGTGCAAAGGTTGTCCTAGTTCGTGTAGATCTATCTTTAATCATAAATTTGTTAGATGTGATCTAGATTAAATTTAAGATTTATTAGATTTAAAAGGTATTTAAATCTAAAATGAAATCTCTTTGTTAATAATTTCTGCGCAAAGAACCATCATATATTTGTCTAGGAAATTTACACAGTTTAAAGTTGAAATTATTTCAATTACATGAACCTGTTTAGATTAGATCTAAAATAGTTTCATGCTTATTTCACTTGTATTTTGATTATGAATCAAACATGCAACTTGGTTGGTAGAACCATATTGTAAAAATATTTTACAAATATGAAAATTATTTTCGAAAAGCCGAACCCCAACCCTCAGCCTAGAACTTAATTGAGAATTAAGAAGTTGTTTGATTAGGTTCTAGAATTGTGAATTGAAGAACCTAAGACACAAACCATAACACATTGGGTTAATGAGTTAGTGAAAATTAGGTCCATTAATTGGGTTAGACCTAAGGTCAGATTAAAGATGGCTTAATTAGAAAATTGACTAAATCTAATCAATTGTTGTCTTACATTAGGTCAAGGATTCTCTAGATCAATTACAATAGTTGTAGTTGGTCAAGTCCATGTCTTTAACGAGAATCAAATGGACTTGATTCTTGACTAAGCGGTCTAGCACAAACTGCTAGATTGATCTAATCAAAACTAATTAAACCAGTTGGTGTCTTAGGTAAATCAGACCACTGGTTTTTAATTGGCAGTCCGCTTACCTGGCCATTTCTGATGGTGTCTAAGGCAAGCTTTGGCAGACCCTCCCACCGATCAAACTTACCTGACCTCTTGGTGAAATTATATTTTTATCAATTACTTGACTATTCGAGCTGACCCATGTTAGCTAGGTAAATCAGTGTGACTGATTTAGGTGCTCTTAGACCAGTCCTTTTAATGGTCTCTCTTAAGCTGACTTGGTGAAGCCAATGGGAGGATCATGATAAGCTGGTTCATCTGACCTCCTTCTTTAAATCAATTAAATCTTCTAAAATTATTAGGTCCTTAAAATAAAATAGTTATGATGATAACTAGATCATAGCCTCCCATTAAGTGGATGATAATGGGTCCATCAGTTGGATAATCATTAGAGGCCCAAAGGCCTGGTGCTTATCGGCTGATGGAATTATCATTCATAATATGATTTCTTGACTGCATCTTTTTAAATGGTGGTTAGATTAGCCAACCAAAGTTGGGCCTAATCATTCATTGGCTAGATAGGCCAAGTATGGTCATGTTAATGGTTGGACCTAACCAGACCTTTTCAGTGGAGGCCAAAGCCTACTGATTAGAAACTGGGGCAAAATTAAAATTACTAAAAATTATTTAGAGAAATAATTGGTTATGAACCTACCCTTAGATATATATGGGTTGGCCAACCAAAGTTGGACTTGTGTGTAGTCTAAGTGGATTCTGGTGCCCACTAAGGAATTAGGGTAATTTCTCGAATTGGAGGTAGAGGCTACCAATTCGAATAAAATAGTGAGAGAAACCTTTTGATTAAAGTCCAAATCTTTAGGTTTAATGAATTAATTACTAATTAGGTTATGATTTTTCTTTGTGCAGATATGGCCACTTCCCTATCACTCCGATCATTGTTGGATAATGATAAGTTGGTGGGACCCAATTTCGATAGCTGGTACCAAAAGTTGAAGATTTTGGAGTATGAATGGATCCTATATGTGATAACGGATCCTGCACCTGAGGAGCCAGCTGTTAATGCACATGGAACAGTCAGAGATACTTACCAGAAGTGGCTCAGTGATCGGACCACGATGCGCTGCATCATGCTGGCTGCCATGAGCGACGAGTTCAGTCGTAGATTTGAGACGACTCAGCCAAAGGACATGCTTCAAGTGTTGGAGGATGTCTTTGGCACACCCGATGATGTGGGGAGGCACAAGACTAGTTGTGCTATCTTCAACGCCAAAATGCAGGATGGTGCCTCTGTTACTGATCATGTATTGTACATGATCGAACTGATGGAGCATTTGAGCAAGTTGGCTTTTCCTTGTATGAGTAGCTTGGGAAAGATGCAATACTGAACTCGCTGCCCAAGTTTTATCACCCATTCCTCACTCATTATAGAATGACAAAGCCTGAAGTAAACTACCATGGGTTACTAGGATTGCTTCAGAACTTTGAGAAGGATCACCAACTCCACAAGGAGTCAGTAAACTTAGTGGGAGGTTCATCTTCTGGTTCTTGACCCTTTAAGAAAGGGAAGAAGAATAAGAAGAAGAAAGTGAAGAAGGTGCAAGTTCAGATTGGGACATCAGTGCAGGGCCAGATCAGAAAGATCAAGCCCGATAAGAGTTAAGCTAAATGCTTCTTTTGCAAGAAGCGGGGGCACTGAAAGGGGAATTGTCCTTAGTACATTGCCTCTCTGAACCCGAACAGGCAAAGAAAGAAGCAAGCTATTGCTGGGAAAGGTATTTATATGATAACTCCTTGCAATTTCTCTATTTGTGGCACTGTAGGTTAGGTCATATAAACAAAAATAGGATAAACATATTGACTCAAAAGGGATCCTCGAAGTCAGTGATTGTGAATCACTTTCAATTTGTGAGTCTTGTCTTTTTGATAAAATGATCAAGTCACCTTTTACTGAAAAAGATGAGAGAGCTACTGAGCTCTTGGGCCTAGTACATACTGATGTATACGGGCCCATGAGCACAAGTGCTAGAGGTGAATATTTCTACTTCATCACTTTCACAGATTATCTATCCAGATATGGATATGTCTATCTGATAAAATATTAATCGAATTCATTTAAAATGTTCAAACGATTTCAAAATGAAGTAGAAAAACAAACTGGGAAGAGTATTAAAATTCTTCGGTCTGACCGAAGAGGGGAATACCTTTCTGGTGAGTTTCTCATATATCTAGGAGAGAATGGGATTCTCTCCCAATGGACTCCTCCAGGAACACCACAGCATAATGGTGTGTCTGAAAGGAGAAATCAGACTCTGTTAGACATGATCCGATCCATGATGGGTTTTGCCAGCTTGTCGATATCCTTCTGGGGATATGCACTCGAATTGGCCTGTTATCTTCTAAATAGGATTCCAAGTAAGTCTGTAATTAAGACTCCATATGAGATATGGACAAGACATAAGCCAGCACTTTCACACCTTAGGGTCTGGAGATGCCCGGCTTATGTCAAATGGTTAGTTACAGATAAACTTGAATCTAGGTCTGACAAATGTACATTCATAGGGTATCCCAAAGAGATCAAAAGATATTTTTTCTACCATACTGATGAAAATCACTGAAAAGTGATTAAAGCCATCCTTAAGTATTTGAGAAATACTAAGGACCAATGGTTGGTTTATGGCGAGTCCGATCTGAAACTTATGGGATTCACAAACTCCAGCTTTCAATCTGACCATGATGACAGCAGAAGCATGTCAGGTTATATCTTTACTCTGAATGGTGAAGCCATCTATTGGAAGAGTTCCAAGCAGCATACTGTGATAGACTCTGTTTGTGAGGTGGAGTACATCACAGCATCGGATGCCGTGAAGGAAGCTGTGTGGCTGAGAAAATTCATCACCGAGCTCAGAGTAGCACCGTCCCTTGATGGTTCGATCCTGCTCTACTGCGACAGCACTGGTGCCATAGCTCAGATGAAGAAACCCAAAGCACACCAATGGATGAAGCATATTTTGTACTGCTTCCACCTGATCTGGGAGATCGTAGATCGAGGTGACGCCGACCTTCAGAAGATCGACGGAAAGAAAAACTTGGCTGACCCCTTCACTAAAGCCCTGGCGATAAAGGAGTTTGACAATCACAAGTCGAAGATGGGTATTAGATACTATGCTGAGTGGCTTTAGGACAAGTGGGAGTTGTTGGAAAATATTTTTCAAAAGTCAATCGTCAATCTGTTGACGGTTGAGCAACCTTGTATTCTAATTGATTTGTTAATAAATAAAATATATTTTTGGTATTTTCATCATAAGTTTTCATCTTCTAATGATCTCCGTTGTTGTGATGAAGTTCTTAGACTATTTAGGTTTGATAAAGAGAAGATTTATCAATTAGTTCTTAAAACTGTTCACGACCAAATGATAGGCTGTTAATAAGGACGACAGCTTCTATCAAGCATAGGTCACTGTAGGCCATATGGATTGGTTGTCTTCTTAATCAAAGAGTATGGAGACACTGGTATGACATACAGGTGAGATATAAGGGTACATCATCATTGAACATGACCAACTTTAGAGTATTCTGCTGTCGAGAATGTCTCTGATGGGATATAGATATAAGTGTCCCTTAGACCTGAGATCGTCTCAGTGATTTGCAAGCAACTCACTATGCTTTGGTACTGGACTAACTAAATTTTTAATTCAGTGATGGAAGGCTTCTAGACATAGTCAAGTATTTATGAAGTCGGAGTGTGATCAAGATGGGATTGACCACTCCAAGAGTTGGAGAAGAATGAGTTGCTGTGTTTCAATTTAGCAAAACCTTGGCCAAGGTAATCCATCAGATGGATTTGATATTTTGAAATACAATGTGGATCACCTGATCAGAGTTGACAGTTAAACTCTGAGGTGTCCTATGAGCATTTTAGTCAAGGGGATGAATTATATGGAAACTATATCCGTATGGGTTCTAAGGATGTTGTTCTACACATTCAACCTATCCAGTCATCGGGTACTATTGCTAGATGGTTACTTTGATTGGTATAGAAATTTATTCTTATGCTATCGACTTAGGTTCTGACCTATGAGGTTACACATATTAGAGTTCATGATCCGATTGGATGGTTGATCAATGATTAAGAATTATTCTAGTATTAAACGATCAATACGATTGACATTTAATCTAGTGCAAGTGTTGTAGGAGGATCGATTAGCAATTTGATTGCTAATTGACTTAATTTGATTAAGCCAATAGGCTAAGATTAAGTCTAATTGAATATGATTTAATTAGATTTGGTTTGGGTTTGAATAGATCAAGTTCAATTGGTTTATTGGATAAGTCAAGTGCAAGGAAAAACTAATCCTAGTTCAAATAAGACTTGGATCAACCTAATTTCTAATTTGATTATAAAATTAAATTAGATTTAAATCTAATTTAATCTGATTAAATTAGGTTCTTAATTGGATTAAGACCTATTTTAATTAGGTTGATTTGGTTTTGGTTTGATTTGGTTTGAGAAACCAAATTTGAACAAGTCATAGATTGTGTTGGGTATAAAATACCCACAGCCGGAACCCACGACGGAACCGCCATTAGCAAGTGCAGCTCGCCCGGACTCCTACGGGAGCCGGGCTCCGCCGCCATCAGCAAGCGCTGCTCCGCCCGGACTCCTACGGGAGCTGGGCTCCGCCGCCAACGTCAAAACAGCTCCGCCCGAACTCCTACGGGAGCCGAGCTCCGCTCTCAATATCAATTGCTGGTAAGCTCAATCCGGACTCCTATCAGAGCCGGACTTCACCCTTGACTTTGTTTGCAGCGCAGCTCCGCCCGGACTCCTACGGGAGTCGGGCTCCACCGACGACATCAGCACGGCTCCGCCCGGACTCCTACGGGAGCCGGGCTCCACCGACGACATCAGCACAGCTTCGCCTGGACTCCTACGGGAGCCGGGCTCCACCGCCATCAGCAAGTGCTGCTCCGCCCGGACTCCTACGGGAGCCGGGCTTCACCGCCATTAGCAAGCGCTGCTCCGCCCGGACTCCTACGGGAGCGGGCTCCACCGCCAACATCAAAACAGCTCCGCCCGGACTCCTACGGGAGCCGAGCTCCGCTCTCAATATCAATTGCTGGTAAGCTCAATCCGGACTCCTATCAGAGCCGGACTTCACCCTTGACTTTGTTTGCAGCGCAGCTCCGCCCGGACTCCTACGGGAGCCGGGCTCCACCGACGACATCGGCACAGCTTCGCTCGGACTCCTACGGGAGCCGGGCTCCGCCGCCATCAGCAAGTACGGCTCCGCCCGGACTCCTACGGGAGCCGGGCTCCACCGACGATATCAGCACAGCTTCGCCCGGACTCCTACGGGAGCTGGGCTCTGCCGACGACATCGGCACAGCTTCGCCCGGACTCCTACGGGAGCGGACTCCGCCGCCGACATCAGAACAGCTCCGCCCAAACTCCTACGGGAGCCAGGCTCCGCTCACGACGGCTCCGACCATTGCCGAGCTTCAATCGACAGATCCACGCCCCCTGACAGGCCCTCAAAACGGCCGCGACCCTGCTCCACCTCCTGTGGCGGACTCCACGCAGTATCATCATTCCCTGGCAAGCCGCAGCAGCCATAGCCGCCCTGCTCCACTTCCTATGGCGGACTCCGCACAGCTCCATTATCTCCCTGGCAGGCCACAGTAACGGCCACGGACCTGCTCCACCTCCTGCGACGGATACCATGCGATTCTCCTGACGACGGACGCTGCTCCACCCCTCATAACGGATTTCACATGGCAAGTCGAGGTGATACCCACGTGTCTGCTCCATTATCTTTCGCAATCAATTCCCCTGACCATGGGCGGCCCACTACCAGGCAGTTACACACGTCGCCATCAGTCCGTTGCCTCCCCCGCCTATAAAAGGGGGGACTCAGATACGTTATTCTTTAAGCTCTTTTGCCTTATCTCAAAACTCTGCTAAATTCTCCGTTCGAGCACTCCATTCTTGTTGAGGCAGAGAACTGACTTGAGCGTCGGAGGGTCTTGCCGGAGCAACCCCACCTCCGGTTTAGACTTCCCTTGCAGGTCCCGGCGGCGACCGCGGCTTCCTCAACTCCAGCTTCTCCGGCGCAGGCGAATTTTTGCACCAACAGGATTGGCGCTAGAGGAAGGGGCGTGTGTCTTCACAGCACCCTTGTTCTTGAAGGAGCGCTCAACGGAGCCACCTCCGGCCATCTCTCCGTCATCTACTCCTAATCCTCCCCGCGAGATCGACACCCGATGCCTCCGCGCAGGGCGTCCACCCGGTGGTCCACGGCCTCCACGGCCAGATCTCAGGCTCCGCCTCCCCTCCCATGTCTCAGCCAGCCCCTCCTCCCCCTCCGGTGATGGCGGTCGACGCGGAGCAGTTTGACTTGCTGGCGTAGCAGGTCAAGGGCCTCGTCGAGGCTGTACAGGCGATGCAACAGCAGCCGCCGCAGGCGTCAGCGCATCCGGAAGGGGCATCTCCAGAATGCCAGAACCCGGCGGTGGGGCGGGCCACCTGGGCTAGCCGTCCTGTCCTTCCCGAGAAGGCGAATCCGAGGGTGGAGAGCCCTAGTCGGACCACGACTCCACCCCTGGGAGATCCCTGCCCCCGTTCTGCCAACGGACCCTCGAGACTCGAAGTCGAGAGGATTTCCTGGATCGGAGGCTCCAGGAGATGAACCGGCGGATCGAAGAACTCTGCCATGCACCTCCCGCTTACGGTGAGGATATCTGCACTGACCCTCCCTTCTCCCAAATGATTATGCAGGAACCGATCCCGCCGAATTTCAAGCTCCCCCAGTTTGAAAGCTACGACGGGACGTCGGACCCGGTGGACCACCTGGAGGCCTTCCGGACAATGATGCTGCTTCATGGTGCCCCCGACGCCATCTTGTGCCGGGCTTTCCCGTCTACTTTGAAGGGAGCAGCAAGAAACTGGTACTCGGCACTGAAGCCAGGTACCATCTTCTCCTTCGACCAAATGAGCCACCAATTCGTGGCCCATTTTGTCAGCAGCCGACGTCCCTGAAAGGTTCGGAGTCCCTCATCAACATCAAGCAGAGGGAAGGGGAGTCCATACGGGCCTACATCAACCGCTTCAACATCGCGGCGCTGGAGGTCTGGAACTTGGACCAGTCAGTGGCCATGGCCGCCCTGAAAGATGGCCTTCAGAAGAATGATCTCTTGTACTCCCTGGAGAAGAAGTACCCCAAAATTTCGCTGATCTGCTGGCTCGGGCTGAAGGATACGCCCGAGCGGAAGAGGCCTTCAAAATGAAGGATGAAGAGACTGCAAGGGAGTGCCAGGTGGGAGATTCTGGCAAGCCCGCAGTTGAGAAGAGGCCAAGGGAAGCCCGACCTCGCTCCCGATCCCCTCCTGGCACAAGCGCGCCCATACTCCACCCCGGGCATGCAGGCAGAGAAGCCCGGACAACAGGTTTCGGCGGGGTTCCCCGCCAGGGAAGTTCCGCAGCTACGCCCCCCTCAACGCCTCGAAGGCCCAGGTACTGATGGAGGTCAGGGAGCTGATCCCTAGGCCTGAGAGGATGCGCACGCACCCCGAGAAATGCAACCCCAACAAGTTCTGCCTCTACCACCGCGACCACGGCCACGACACCGAAGAGTGCATCCAGCTCCAGGACGAGATCGAGGAGCTCATCCAGCGAGGTTGGCTCGACAGATTCATCCGCCGCAGGCCTGAGGGTAGAGGAGACCGGCCAAGAGCCCTCCCACCGCCCGAACCGCAGAAGAGGGAGGAGCAGCCCGGGGACCGGCCTCCTATCGGGACCATCGACTCCATCGCCGGAGGGCCTCAAGGAGGAGCGGGAGAACTGTAAATGTATTGCCTACTGTTTCATTTTGAATCTACTTTTCTTTCTAGCTAACGCACTCCTCCTGCTTAACGCGGATGTATTATGACTGGATATGACCTCTCCAAAAAACAACGACCATGTCAGGAACAGGAGGAGAACCTCGTCCTGACATGAGCAAAGTCAAAGGCCCGGTTCTTTTAGACCGGATGGGGGGAGAGGCCTTACAACGCCCTAATGTGCCCCCACAGCCCTGTTAGGGACAGGAGGAAAACCTCGCCCTAACTTGAGCAAAGTCGAAGGCCCGGTTCTTTTAGACCGGATGGGGGGAGAGGCCTTACAACGCCCTAATGTGCCCCCACAGCCCTGTTAGGGACAGGAGGAAAACCTCGCCCTAACTTGAGCAAAGTCAAAGGCCCGATTCTTTTAGATCGGATGGGGGGAGAGGCCTTACAACGCCCTAATGTGCCCCCACAGCCCTGTTAGGGACAGGAGGAAAACCTCGCCCTAACTTGAGCAAAGTCGAAGGCCCGGTTCTTTTAGACCGGATGGGGGGAGAGGCCTTGCAACGCCCTAACATGCCCCCATAGCCATGTCAGGAACAGGAGGAGAACCTCGTCCTGACATGAGCAAAGTTGAAGGCCTGATTCTTTTAGACCGGAGGGGGGAGAGGCCTTACAGCGCCCTAACGCACCCCCACAAGCCAGGCTGATAACGAGAACCTCGCGACCGGCTCAAGCAAAATGGAAGACCCGGACTCCTACAGGAGCCGGGTTTCCGCCGCCAAGGTAAAGCTTCACCCAGACTCCTACGGGAGTCGGGTTCCGCCGCCAGGTAAAGCTTCACCCGGACTCCTACGGGAGCCGGGTTCCGCCGCCAAGGTAAAGCTTCACCCGGACTCCTACGGGAGCCGGGTTCCGCCGCCAAGGTAAAGCTTCACCCGGACTCCTACGGGAGTCGGGTTCCGCCGCCCGGTAAAGCTTCACCCGGACTCCTACGGGAGCCGGGTTCCACCGCCAAGGTAAGCTTCACCCGGACTCCTACGGGAGCCGGGTTCCGCCGCCAGGTAAAGCTTCACCCGGACTCCTACGGGAGCCGGGTTCCGCCCCCAAGAAAGACTTCGCCTGGGCTCCTAAGAAAGCCGGGCTCCATCCGCCACTTCGCCAGCAAGGGTTAAAAACGGTGGCGAGGCTCGGCCACATGACGGGATCGGATGGAAGGGAAGAGCCCTTTCCCATGGCGACCTCTAAGCCAAACAGGCCAAACAACGAGAAAGGGTCAACGAACGACAATATTAGTGCTACGCGCGGACAAGGTAACACAAAATGCCTTTTTCTCATTTCCGATATATGTGCTATAGGGCCAGGACGGCCAGAAAAAGAGGGACAAAACGACAAGAAAAGAAAAGGGGGGCAGCTACAAAAAGGGGGTGACTACTAAAGAACTCTAAGGAGGTCCTGCTCCCTCTAACATAGGGTGATCACCTCCATCCCCCGACCAGGACTGCCTCAGGGTCTCCACCATTTCCTCTAGTTCTTCCTTCTTTTGCAGCATATCCTGGAGCGCCTGACGAAGTCGCCGACTCTCAGCCTCCGCTTCCCGATGCCACTTCCGCAAAACTTCGGACTCCGCCTCTGCGTCCGTGATGGCCTTCCGCTCAAGTCCCAGTTGAATTTTTACTTGTTGAAGCTCAGCTGTCTTCTCCCCAAGGGAGACAGAAATCCCTTCGACAGTGCCTCTCAGGGCTTGGAGCTCTTCGTTATCTTGGGCGTTAGCAAGCTGCGCCCTAGTAACCAGCTGCCTCTGGAGACGAACCACCTCGTCCGCCGATCGATGGAATCTCCCCTTGTACTCCTCTACCTGTCGACGCCAGCTGGCCCGCTGCACATCGTGGCTCATCTCGGCATCTTGAAGCTGCTTCTGGAGGTCGAAAACTTTTTGCGACCATATCTGCTCATCCCGCGCTGTAAGCCGGGGTGAGTTCCCTTCCAGCTGGCCGATCCTCCTCTTGGCAGCCGACAGCTCCACTTTAAGGGTGCTGATCCTGGCCTCTTGAGCCCAAGTTCGGTCGCTGGCACTCTTCGTGCATTCTTCGAGCTCCTTCGCAAAGTTTGCCTTCCTCCGGCTGTAGTCCATGATTGCCTTCACTTGGAGACTCCTGAAGTGGGCGGCCTCAGCGGCGGCCTCGGAATAGCATTTTTTCGCCTGGCAGAGCTCGCCCTCTGACTTTTTCAACTTCTTCGTCAGGTGGAGGACCTCCTTTTTTAGCCGTTGGATAGTTGACTTCAGCGGGACCCCCAGGGGCAAGGGAAGTGCTTCGGCAGGACGCTGCCAGCGGAAGATGCAAATGTCAGAGACCAACTCTTTACAAGAAGAAAAGCAGTAAAGAAGAAGCAGGGGGAAGGAAAGGTCATCCACAATAAGAAGTTCGACTTTATTGATTAATTTTGAAGACAAGCGGAAGGGAAATATGGAGACAAAAGAAAGATATAAGATCGGAGGTCTAAGACCTCGGGGGCAGGAGGTGGAGAGCTCGGCGCGGGGGGCGCGGCTGCGACGGCGGCGGACGGAGGGGCGCCTCGTCGTCAGACTCCTCCAAAAAGCCGAGATCAAGGTCGGGATATCTGCTGGCCATCCTCTCTCGGCAGAGCTCGAACCCCTTGGTGAACGCCTCCAGGCCGAACTGGACGTTCAGCTCCCTCATCTCCACGGAGGTCTTGAACTCCTCCACTGCAAGGGTCCTGGCCTCCGAGACCAGAACCGGAGTTTGCTCGGCCAGATGGGCGACCTCGGCCTCTGCCTTCCTTGCCGACTCCTCCAAACTTCGCCTCTCCTCCTCCCGGACTCGCCTTTCCTCTTCCCGGTCTTGTCTCTCTCTCTCCAGAGCCTCCCGGAGGGCGGCCACCTCGGCCGTCTTCGCTTGAAGACGAGCAACCTCGTCTTGGCAGCGCTCCTCTGCCCGAAGAAGATCCCTTCTCATGCGGCCTGACGCCTCAACATAGGCGAAGAGCTGGTGCCCGATCTGCAAAGACAGATAGAGAATTACAACAAAGACCGAGCAACTGAGCAAGTAAAAATCTGCTTACCTCAAGAAAGGACCCCAAGGTGTCCCAGGCCCGCTGCTCGGGATCGGCGCGGTCGATCCTCTCCACGACATCGGATAGGATGCAACCATCGAGCAGCCGGCGGATTAGGGCCTTGTCGTTGAAGGGGTTCTCCGATCCCCCCTCAGAGCAGACGGACTCGTCCGCAGCGGCTCGGTGGCTGCTCGACCTGCGGGCCACCGATTTTCTCATCCTCCCCGCGGCAGGCGCCTCCGCGGGGCGGACCTCCGGAATAGGGACCCCAGTCGGTGGGCTCCCTGGGGGAGCCCGGGGGGCCGCTGGCTCGGCATCCGAAGGAATGTCGATCGCCGGGGTCGCCTGGACGGGCGCGGCCAAGCTCGTCTCCTCCACCCTGGCCCTCTTCGCCGAGCCGAAAGTCATCGCGCCCTTCCTTTTCTGGGCTCTCATGGCCTTGGCGAGCATCCGTGTGGCTTCGACGTCCATTGCTAAAAAAAAAAAAAAAAAAAAAAAAAAAGAGAAGAAAGAAAAGAAGAGAAGAGGAAGAAAGAAAAAGAGAAAGGAGAGAAAGGAAGAGAGGGAAGAAGAAGACAAGAAAAGGAAAGATGTATACTTGCTGGGTCTTCAGGGCTCAGGCCGATGTTGAAGAGAAGCGGCTCCCTCAGTAGGTTTGGAAGGGAAGGAGCGGGGTAACTCAGGAGCTTCTGGGCGGCCTGAAGGTCGTCCTCTCCCAGGCCAGGGGCCCGGCGGACGGAGTCCCTCAGAGACCCCCAAGGGGGCAAGCCCAATTCCAGGGTCGGACAGTAAATGAAGAGAAATTTCCCCTTCCAGTTGTGAATCGAAGAAGGGGCGCCCTTCAGCAACCCCTTCTTACCGAACTGGGGGGAGAAATACCACCAATCCTTCGCTGAAGGATGGCGTTTGAAAGTGTAGAAATGTCTGAACAGGGAGAGGGAAGGCTGGACCTCGGCTATGTGACAGAGGGAGAGAAACCCTATCAAAAACCTAAAGGAATTCGGGGCGACAGAAGCGAGAGAAATGTCTAAGAAACGAAAGAAGGCGGCAACAAAAGCTGGGAGCGGAAGCCAGAGTCCGGCACGGAATGCCTCCTGGTACAAACAGAAGCGACCAGGAGGGGGAGCGCTGGCCCGGTCGGAGGGGCCAGGAAGCTCCAGATCGTACTCTGAAGGGACCCCATACCGAGCCCTTATCAGGAGAAGTTCGTCCGGAGTCGACGAACAAGGAATAGCGCCCGGTGCGAAGACCGGGCGAGACCCTGCCCCAAACGCGGGTTCGTCCGCAGAGACAGGGGCCTGGGGGTTTGAAGCAGAAGAACTCCCAGGGCTTACGGGGGAAGAAGAATCGGAAGACATTTTTCTTTGGGGGAGAACCTAAAGGGCCCTAGAAATGCAAGCCGAGAAAGGAGGGGGACGCCGGAAGTCAACTCAGGAGAGGACCCTAAGCGGTAAGAAGGAGAAGGTGGGCACTAACCTATCCTACTCTGGGGGCTTGGGGAGCAAGGAACGGAAGGCGCCTATGGCTCGAGAGGGCGTTCGCTAGAGCAGACTCTCGGGGAGATGACAGACGCCGGCAAGAAATCAGAAGCGGAGTGGGACGCCTGAAAGGGGGGAGGACGGGTTTAAATAGACCCTGGGATCCGGCGCCATAATGATCTCGAATCCCTCCAGGCCAGTCCGCATCCGACACGTGTCCCATCCTCCGTGGCAGACGGCTTAAGGCGGCTGGCGGTTGGCAGGGCCATAATTGCGCCATACCTAGGACAGCGTACCTGCGGGGTCTTCGAAGCGTCCCCTCGTACCGCCCCAATTCGAAAAGACTCCGGAACGCGCTCATTTAATGCCAAAATATCTGGGAGCGGCAGGGTGCGGGATTCGAAGGGATGGTTCCGACTGTACTTCTGTGTACTTCCTTCGTTTGAAATTCAAAACTCGGATGTAGGGGGACTGGTGTTGGGTATAAAATACCCACAGCCGGAACCCACGACGGAACCACCATTAGCAAGTGCAGCTCCGCCCGGACTCCTACGGGAGCTGGGCTCCGCCGCCATCAGCAAGCGCTGCTCCGCCCGGACTCCTACGGGAGTCGGGCTCCACCGCCAACGTCAAAACATCTCCGCTCGGACTCCTACGGGAGCCGAGCTTCGCTCTCAATATCAATTGCTGGTAAGCTCAATCCGGACTCCTATCAGAGCCGGACTTCACCCTTGACTTTGTTTGCAGCGCAGCTCCGCCCGGACTCCTATGGGAGCCGGGCTCCACCGACGACATCAGCACGGCTCTGCCCAGACTCCTACGGGAGCCGGGCTCCACCGACGACATCAGCACAGCTTCGCCCGGACTCCTACGGGAGCCGGGCTCCACCACCATCAGCAAGTGCTGCTCCGCCCGGACTCCTACGGGAGCCGGGCTTCACCGCCATCAGCAAGCGCTGCTCCGCCCGGACTCCTACGGGAGCCGGGCTCCCCGCCAACATCAAAACAGCTCCGCCCGGACTCCTACGGGAGCCGAGCTCCGCTCTCAATATCAATTGCTGGTAAGCTCAATCCGGACTCCTATCAGAGCCGGACTTCACCCTTGACTTTGTTTGCAGCGCAGCTCCGCCCGGACTCCTACGGGAGCCGGGCTCCACCGACGACATCGGCACAGCTTCGCCCGGACTCCTACGGGAGCCGGGCTCCGCCGCCATCAGCAAGTACGGCTCCGCTCGGACTCCTACGGGAGTCGGGCTCCACCGACGACATCAGCACAGCTTCGCCCGGACTCCTACGGGAGCCGGGCTCTGCCGACGACATCGGCATAGCTTCGCCCGGACTCCTACGGAGCGGACTCCGCCGCCGACATCAGAACAGCTCCGCCCGGACTCCTACGGGAGCCAGGCTCCGCTCACGACGGCTCCGACCATTGCCGAGCTTCAATCGACAGATCCACGCCCCCTGACAGGCCCTCAAAATGGCGCGACCCTGCTCCACCTCCTGTGGCGGACTCCACGCAGTATCATCATTCCCTGGCAAGCTGCAGCAGCCATAGCTGCCCTGCTCCACTTCCTATGGCGGACTCCGCACAGCTCCATTATCTCCCTGGCAGGCCACAGTAACGGCCACGGACCTGCTCCACCTCCTGCGACGGATACCATGCGATTCTCCTGACGACGGACGCTGCTCCACCCCTCATAACGGATTCCACGTGGCAAGTTGAGGTGATACCCACGTGTCTGCTCCATTATCTTTCGCAATCAATTCCCCTGACCATGGGCGGCCCACTACCAGGCAGTTACACACGTCGCCATCAGTCCGTTGCCTCCCCCGCCTATAAAAGGGGGGACTCAGATACGTTATTCTTTAAGCTCTTTTGCCTTATCTCAAAACTCTGCTAAATTCTCCGTTCGAGCACTCCATTCTTGTTGAGGCAGAGAACTGACTTGAGCGTCGGAGGGTCTTGCCGGAGCAACCCCACCTCCGGTTTAGACTTCCCTTGCAGGTCCCGGCGGCGACCGCGGCTTCCTCAACTCCAGCTTCTCCGGCGCAGGCGGATTTTTGCACCAACAGATTGAATCCTAGAAAGACTAGGATTTCACCTTTCGCCACCATAGCCCCCCACGCCCACTCTCTCTTATCTTACGCCCACTCTCTCTTATTTTGTGTGACAAAACTCTCTCTCCCAGGTCTTCACGCATGCCCAAAACTTTTCTCTCTTTCTCTCTTACATGGAATGTGGTTGTGGATCAAGTCAAAGTAGGAATTAGTTTGGATTTCAAATTCTATGAGATAGAGTTTTAGAAAACCAAAACTCTTTCCTTATGGCACTGATTTTACCCAGATTTCTTTTGAGATTTTTGTAGTTTTTATGACACATAATATGCACCTTTTGCTGGTGGTCCATGGTAGAAATAGAAGGAGGAGATGCCCAAGAGTTGGACGCCCCTTGTCTTACCTTGTTTGGATAATCTTTGACCAGAGCATTGAGAGACCTTTGGGGCATCCGAAAATCAAAGAGAAAGAGTCTTGGGGCATGGAGATCTAATAGACACAAAACTAGGTGTCTGGGTTAGAGCAAAGAGAAGAAGAAGAGGGTATTCTTCTAAAGTTGCTGAGTTCATCTCTTCCCTCTCTCCATCTGTAAGTTTTCTGAGAGTGTCACATCTAAAACTCCTTCTCCTACTTCTCATCTTTGGAGGAGTCCAAATCAAGAAGAAGGAGGCATCTAATCAATCATCGAAGAAGGGTCAGTATAGTACTAGCATACTATGCTGATTTTCTGGACCAGGAC
This sequence comes from Elaeis guineensis, assembly GCF_000442705.2. Lineage (NCBI taxonomy): Eukaryota > Viridiplantae > Streptophyta > Magnoliopsida > Arecales > Arecaceae > Elaeis > Elaeis guineensis. Next base: position 38,227,587 of record NC_025995.2, on the reverse strand, counting down.
TTCTGATCATGATTTGTGGGCTCGTGTGGATGACTCCTAGAGGTTGGATGCATGTGCGGCTCACAACATCATCCTCAAGCCCGGATCAGCAAAGTTAGAATGTCTAACTTGTAAGGTAATAGATCTGATCTATTATATTTTACATACATTAGATGTAGTATAGAAACATGTTGATATGATCAACATGTAGTTCTTGCTCTTTATATTTTAATTTTTAATTTAATGTCATGTAATAATCATGTAATTGAATCTTAGATCTAGAGATTCTCTGATTTTATAAGATAAATTTGATTTATTTTAGTCTTTCACTGCCTGATCTTGAAAAAGTTTCAAGATCTAACCTTGAAACCCTAAATCTGGTTCCTTCACCAATATCCGCCACTGCTAAAGCTGCTCCAGCCTTGTTGCCACTAATGATGAGTCAGAGCATCCAACTATGGCTATCCTAAGTTCTTCCATCGATCCTCACATCGAGGTCGGAGATGCTTGAGTTTGTACTTTTTCTTCTATTTTTCTATTAATGTAATGAAAATTTTATATCAATGGAGAAGTAACTTTTTCGTTTATGTCCTGTGGTTTATACTTGTTTGTGATACTTATGTTAGTCTATTCGATGTGAATGTTGTGATCGTGCATTTATTCAACATCATGCTAGACCTCTGCCAATGGCCTTGCCTCTGAGGACTCAGATTAAGAACCTCGAAGGAGACTTGTATCGGGCCCAATGGGATATTATCGAAGCAAAGAGGAAGCTCCGAAAGGTAAAGAAGAGTAGCGATGAGGCTTCGACAGAAGTAGAACATCTAAGAAAATGTCTTAAGTAGATGGATAAAGAATAATATACAGAAAAACATAGGCAGACCATAGAGCATAATAAATTTACCAGATTGGCTGGAGAGAACAACTAGAAGATGGCTGTGATGATGGTTATCTATAATGAAAAATTATGCAAGGCCTAGTATGAGATAACAGAGTTGAAGTATATTATAGAATCGAACAAAGTCACTGACAAACCCAGATTGGGTTTGGCTGTCCGGATCGGTCAACTTCAAAGTGACCTTTGTTCATATTGGAGTTTCATGGTTTCATACATAAAAAATTTTTCAAAATAAGTATACAGCAAAATTTAAAATTTTTTAAATTAAATCTAATTTAATTTAAGCATGCATAAGATCAAATCTTAAAACTATAAATAGGATCATTATATGTGAGATAGGATTCAGATACAGAAATCAAATAGAAAAAAATAAATAGAGAACATATCTTAGCATGGATTGATCTTCACCATGATCTGATGATCATGGATATCTTCCGAAGGTCCCTTATAGCCACATAAATATCCGACCTCTACAGGTATCCATACGAGACTCTGATCTGATCAAAAGCCTTTTGATCTCACCGAGGTGCCAGCTCCCTTGCAGAGATTGCATCTGATGGTTGAAAATCTTTTTTTCTCTCAAGAAATCTTAGAGAAGAAGAAGAACATAAGAGTATGTTGATCTCTATGCTAGAGATCATGAGAAGAACCCTTTCATCTCCTTTCTTCCTAAAATCTATGCACCAAATCTCTACAATAGAGATGTAGAAATTTTTGTCCAACTTTTGGATAAAGAGAAGAGAAGCCACCCATGTCTAAACATAGACAAAAGAGAGGGAGAGATGTCCCAACAACCAACTTTTGGTTGTGTAAGAAAGAAGGGATATCACTTATCTTTTCTCACGCCATGAAGCACCATGCTGTCCTCCTCTCTCCTTAATTTTTCTCCATGCACAAGTCCCTGCTTTTGTGGCATCATAACCTAATCTCTATCCAGTTCATACCATATTATAAGGCCTGGTTTAAATAGGCAAGAGAGAAGATATAATTTGAGTAGGAAATAAGAGTCCAAAGCACCTAGGACTCTAGGATTTTATGCCGCCCAATCAAATCTGATTTGTGCCTAGATTTTTCATGAGAAGAAAGGGGTTTTAGGAAGGCTTCTTACACGCTAAAGTGGAGAAGGGAATTATGTTAAAACCTAGTGGGTGTGGGTTGTTTTGGGCATCCAAATCTGGTTGGCGTGGAACCTCTTTTGTGGCACATGGAAGGAAGATATTTTAATCTCATAGGACTCTTAGATTAGGTGGCTGTTTTAAACTAATTTAAACTCCAATCAATCCTAATCATATTAGAATCAAATTAACCCAAATAGATAGAAAATCAAATCTGATTTGGAGCCCAAACTATTTAGATTAAATGTCACCTAATTAGAGAAGGAGTCCTAGTCTTTTTGGACTCTCTCTTGGTGCTTGAGTCAAACTCAATTTAATTCTAATCCAATTAGAATTTGATGCACCTAAGAAAATAAAAATTCTTAATCCAAATAAGAATTCAAACATTCTTATTTAGATCCTAATCTAATTAAAAATTGAGTCAAATCCAAATTTTAATTCAATTAAGAATCATTCTCCCATACAATTTAGGTTATCTTATAACCCAATCAGATTTGATCAAATCAAATCCATATCAAGTCAAATTAAATCTAATTTAATTAGACTTGATACAAGCCCCATAGCTCAATCAAATTGAGCCACTTAGCAATCTAATTGCTAATTAATTCTTCTTTAAATCACTAACTCTTTAGTGAGTTATTTGATTGTAACTTTTATATTGGATTAATCATCAATCATATTGATAATCAAATCCTGTTATGATTCATAATCGTAATTCAACCATCTGATTTGTCTAAAGCCTCTTTTGTGTGTGATCTTATAGATTTTATTCTGTTTGGTAGTGAGATATATTATGATCTCTATCATAATATCATCAAAACTCTTTTCAATGGGTTGGAATCGTTCCAACTTTATCCATCAAGGATCATCGATCATCAAGATGATACTCATGGATCTCACAATCTATCAGTGACACCTAGCAGTATGTAGTGACAATCCAGTAGAATAAAAGGTGATAAACCTCAAGATGCAGTTAATGCATGATACAGTCCTTCTATCGTGAGTCTCGATCAGATGGTAGGTCATGGATGAATCATCAAACTTCATCATCGGTCATATGATAGATTCAATCAGCTCGAGTCTATGTATAATCTTCATAATTTTTTTTTCATTAATCACATTGCTATGGTTATAGACTTAAAGACTCAGCTTCATAAATTTCATAGGACTATTTCTTTCTGCTAGGATCAATAGATTTCATCTGTGTACACCCTACTTTTACAGTGGACCATCGTCAATATCCACTACAAGGGCTCATTGAGACCCATATTTATGTGTCAGTCAAACTTCAACAGCCTCACTGCAAGCAGCTGTAGCACTGTAGGTCAAAAGATCAGTCATACAACTATAGCATCGAGAAAGTCACTAACGAGTGAGCAGATATCCATGTGACTTCTCATGTTGGTCATGTTTAGTGCTAGTTATACTCTAACAACCACCTACACTCTTGCTCTAGTGTCACTACACCGCAGACTCGAGACCCATCTGTTCGAAGAAAGCGATTTATATACTGGTCTATCTGGATCAATCACCATCCTCATAATGATCCTATGATCAGAAAAAATTTAAGAATCAACCATCAATGATACATGTCTCAAATTCTCAACTCTTTGAGAATATGTGTCATCATCTTGTTAGTCCCTTGGATGATTCATGGACACAAAATATGAATGGTAATATAAATATCTAATAAGTCCAAAATCATGTCCTAGAAATATAATATATGTTAGCCAAGATTAACTTCTAGGGCATACATCAATAATCTTCCACTTGCACTAAATCCAATCTGCCATATACGAAGCTCTATCTTCATAAGACAGGCTTTATTTTAGACTGCTAAGTGACTTACTAGTAGATCATCCATATCTCATATAGAGTTTGCTTTTTGCACCTCTATGTATTTCTACTTGAGGTAGTCGCATGTTCTGCTGCTCTATGTGCTTGGTTATCTGGTGAGACCTAGGCTCTTTAGCAAGGTTATGGTGCCATTATTTATGCAGTATAGTGTCATAGCATCTTATGGCATGACATCCAATTCTACAACTATCATTAGAACCAGAATGCATCCTACACGTCTACAGTATACTCAGCTTCCATCAATCAATTATTTGGAACCCTTCCAAGATATCGATATAGTGACACATCTCTGATGTAGACATTCTATCATCAACATTAGACATAAAATCTAATTTGGTGTATCCTCCCACTCCTAGCTTTGATCCTTCTCCAAAATAAAAACAAATCCTTAGTTCTTCTTAAGAGCTTAAGGATGTTTTTACAGCAATCCAACATTCTCAACCTGGATATAACTAATATCTACTCGTGACATTCACGGTATTAACTATATCAGTTCAAGTATATTACATGGCATACATCTATGTCCGAGAGGATAGCAGACCCCTCTTCGAGATTTCTATGCTGAACCTTTTCGGCATCTAGTCTCTGTACTTTATCTGTGAAAACATAAATATCCAATTGCATCTATCTCTATAGATCTTTAGGATGCTTGCTTTATATCTTTTATGGAGAAATCTATATACAATCATATTTTAACCGATATCAGTATTGGACACTCTCACTGACTCTTTTGAAAATATATAATTTTTTATTTTTGATTAAATAATTTGATCATATCATCAAAATGAATATTCCAACTCTAAGATTATTATAGACTTTATGATCTCCTATCACAAGGAGTGAAATCCATAAGCTACTCCATACAGAAAATCTTTAAAAGATATCCTAGTCAGGAAAGCTAATTCATATCTTTTTCTTAAAGTCGATGTCTTACTTCACCTCGTTGTAGGTTTGGGGATCATTTCTATGCTCTCCATCTCTCATGAGAAATAATTTTCTCTACATCCTCTGTTAAGCATACCCAAGTATCTTTCGAGAGGATTGGAGATCCTGCTATGTGTATGAGGTAGAGGAGGAATATATGTCTACTGGCTCATGATGAATAGGTTCTTAAGGTCCCAAGGCTCGCTGCTCTTCAAAGATACTCTCTTAGAGCTTAACTTTCCTCCCATTGCTTCATCCTAGTTAAACAATTTTTCAAGATAGAATGTCAGATCACAATCATATTGTAATCCTTTTAGAAGAAAAGTAACATCCCAAACTCTTTTAGGATGAGCTTTATAGATCTATTCTCTAATATATCCATCTGCTGTCCTAGGCATAGGCTAGACATCCTTGGATCTTGAAATAATCAAGATTCAGTTCTCACCATATCATATCTCATACGGTGTGGTAGGAAGAGGCTTAAAGAGAACCCAATTTCATAGAAATAAAGCATGTCCCGAAAGAAATATAAATAAATCAATGAAGTTCATTATGGATCAGATCATATCTCATATAGTCCCATGACTCTTCTTATCTCATTGAGCTGAGATGTACTAAAAGGGATCCAATATGAAACTATGCCATTTTATGAGATTATCGAAAATTTTTTTTTATTTGGTATTGCATCCTCGATTTGATCGAAGTATCTTTAAAATTTTTTTGATTTGCTTCTCTACTTTACATCTAAATTATTTGATCCTCAAAAAAATTTTAGATTTGTATCTCATATACTTACCCATACCATGACTGATCATCGATAAAGGTAACAAAGTAGAGACAACTCCTTTGTTAGCACATCACATAGGCTACACACATCAAATGTGTACAAGGATAAGTATGTCAGTGGTCCTTTTCCTCTTGTCTCACAAGAGTAGCTTGATTATATTTCTTCAAAGAGATGATACACAAACTAGATGTGACTCAACAGTCAATGAGCCCAAAGATCCATATTTCTTCATTTTGTTAATCATTTCTTCTCCAATATGACTTAGCCTAAGGTTCCACATATACTTAAATTTTATCTCAATTCTGGATCTCTCAGATCCAATGGCATTCACTGCTTGCTCAATTAAGTTTACAGATACATCACCATGCAAATGATAAAGACCATCTCTAAGAACTAAATCCAAACGATAATCACAAAGGATAGATACCCATGGCGACAGCAGCAACTCTTGCCCTATTGCTAATTTAAGGGTTACTTCCTCAGCCCTCTACCTTCCTATAGACTCTATATAAAAATATTAGAGTCTAAAACTTAATTGGGAGAAGAGAAAATCATAAGGATAGTATCGAGCAATTTTGACATGCCTACTCTAGATGTATCTTTATTTCTTTAGACTCTCCAAATATTTATCTCTGAACTCTTTCAAGATTCCTTTATTATCAATATTTTGACCAATTCAGATAAAGTGCCATGATGGTCATTCATATGGTAGTTTACCATAAACTACTCATATAAACTAATCAGAGATTGCTGGATCAAATCCACAAGCAATTTCTTATGCACCATTATGTCGAGCCTTTTAAGCTCCTTAATATCTTTGATCATTTCAAATAATAATCATAGACTGACTGTCCATCATGCATCACATGTGCTGTGCGACTCTGATCACCTCACAACACTTGTAGATGAATCAATGTGTTATTGGCAGTGAATATGTACTCATGCATATGTTGGAGTTCATCTAACATGGACTTCAACATTTAGCACCTATCTTAATTGTCATTGTCCATCCATTCATCAAGTATAGCTCAATGACTATGGATTGAATGGATTGTTAACATCAGAATAACTTGGTAGAGAATATTACTTAATTTTTTAAAATTAAGAATAATTCTTAGGTTTGTGAGCTAGTCTATGTAATCGATTTTGGTTAATCGGTTGATGTCTAGGATTTGAGCTAGAGGGTTGGAAGCTGATACAATAAATATCAGAGAGCAAAGATTTTAATTGAATGTTTATATTTATTTTATAATTTACTCTAGGGACTTTTAGATGTAAAAAGAGACTCTCACTATTCTATCAGATTTTTCATACTCTTCGGATGGAGAAACGAAAATCTTAATGCGACAACTGGATTTCTAGTGGGTGTTGCAGTCCCACCGATATCGTGCACCTCACCTAATAGTTATTGGTAACACAAACGAACACCGATGCATGGACAACTCTTTACCTAGATGCTTCTCTAAGCATGTTGCAGTCATTTAGTTTCTAAGTCATGTGGGCTCGTCTAACAGTTATTGTCCACACTCCTTAATTAAGTCAGACCCATCATTTACAAGCAGGTGCAAAGTCGTCATTGGATTCCTCACCTAACAGTTATTGAATCCAACCCCATCTTTACCTCGAAGCAACTCTTTGCTAATAGAGTGGTTGCATGTTTTCGATGCAATTGAACCGCTGTGACCAGCCGAGAACAATCAACGTCAGTAGCACGCCCGTATATCTACAATGGTAGAAGACCGTGGACTTAATATTTATGAAGAGATTTGGATTTAGGTCATATCTAATCAATCATTATATGACTGATGTAATTGGTATGGGCTAAATGAAACAATCAAGCAACCATATTTGAGACTTAATCTTCCAAATTGACTAGGTAAGTGGAGATTGGTGGGGGTCCCCCTATTGCTTTCCTGAAACACCAATAAATTAGCTAGATCAGCGAATGAAATCAATTAAATAACCACCTTACAATTACTTATCTTAGACATCAATTAGTTAATTAATCCGAATAGATTAGCTTAGGTGAATCAGATTCATACCATAGAGCCGAATTAGATTCTTAAGTTAATCGATTCTACATATGGATGTCAATCGATTCGATCAACAATAATTGTATGATCTTAAGCTCTATTGACCTCATCCTAATCAATATTTGACTCGATTTGATCAACTATTAAATTGATTTAAATCCAATATGATCAAATTAGAAATTTTAGATGTAATCTAATTACATAACCTAATTTGATCCACCCATAACCAATCCTTCATGCACAAATACTAATTTCATATCTTAAATCTAAATTTTCAGACCTAAATTCTTTGTATAAAAAATATATTTTGATCTCAAAATAATTTAGGTCACACATACAAATATGTATTGTGGGTGCAAGAATCCGCCTGCGTCGGAGAAGCTGGAGTCAAGGGAGTCGCGATCGCCGTCGGGACCGGCAAAAGAAGTCTAAACCAGAGTTGGGGTTGCTCCGGCAAGACCCTCCGATGCTCAAGTCAGTTCTCTGCCTCAACAAGAATGGAGTGCTCGAACAAAAATTTTAGTAGAGTTTTTGGGATAGAAATTAGAGCTTAGAAAATAACGTATCTAGGATCCCCCCTTTTTATAGGCAGAGGGGGCAACAAACTGATAGCGACGTTTGTAACCATTCGGCAGTGGGCCGTTCGGAGCCAGGAGGAGTTTGTTATGAAGAGTAGTGGAGTGGAATCATAGCCATCACCGTGACCTATCGCGTGGAGTCTGAAGCGGCGTCCATTGTCGCGACTTGCCAAAGGGTGGAGGAGCCATACGGTATCCGTCACAGGAAGTGGAGCAGAGTTGTGGCCATTACTGTGGCCTGCCAGGGAGTGATGGAGCCGCATGGAATCCATCGCAAGAAGTGAAGCAGAGTCGTGGCCATTACTGTGGCCTGCCAGGGAGTGATGGAGCCGCACGAAATTCATCGCAGGAAGTGGAGCAGAGTCGTGGCCATTACTGTGGCCTGCCAGGGGGTCCGGGCCTGTCTGCAATAAAAATTTGAAAGAAATTCGTCCATAATGGAAGCTCGGGTGAAGGCTTATGGTGGGAATCCGGCACGGACCGCTCGTGGTAGAAATTTGAAGTAGATCGCTTGTAGCGGAAACTCAGAGTGGGTCGCTTGCAGTAGAAGCTACGAGTCCGGCCCTTGTAGGAGTTCGGGGTGAGGTCTACCTGCAACAGGAGTTCAGGATGAAAGTTCGACTCCCGTGGGAGCCCGAACGAAGTCTACCTGCACTTGGAGTCAGGGACGAAGTCCGGCTCCCGTAGGAGTCCGGATGAAGTCTTCCTGCAGTTGAAGTTGGGGATGAAGTTCGGCTCCCGTAGGAGTCCGGATGAAGTCTTCCTGCAGTTGAAGTCGGGGATGAAGTCGGCTCCCGTAGGAGTCCGGATGAAGTCATCCTACGGTTGAATCGGGGATGAAGTCCGGCTCCCGTAGGAGTCCGGATGAAGTCTACCTGCAGTTGAAGTTGGGGACGAAGTCCGGCTCCCGTAGGAGTCCGGATGAAGTCTACCCGAAGTTGGAGTCGGGGATGAAGTTCGGCTCCCGTAGGAGTCCGGATGAAATCTTCCTGCAGTTGAAGTCGGAGATGAAGTCCGGCTCCCGTAGGAGTCCGGATGAAGTCTTCCTACAGTTGAAGTTGGGGATGAAGTCTGGCTTTCATAGGAGTCCGGATGAAGTCATCCTGCAGTTGAAGTCGGGGATGAAGTCCGGCCCCCGTAGGAGTCCGGATGAAGTCTACCTACAGTTGAAGTCAGGGACGAAGTCTGGCTCCTGTAGGAGTCCGGATGAAGTCTACCTACAGTTGAAGTCGGGGATGAAGTCCGGCTTCCGTAGGAGTCTGGATGAAGTCTACCCGTAGTTGGAGTCGGGGATGAAGTCCGGCTCCCGTAGGAGTTCGGATGAAGCTTCCTGCTGTTGAAGTCGGGGATGAAGTCCGGCTCTCGTAGGAGTCCGGATGAAGTCTATCTGCAGTTGAAGTTGGAGATGAAGTCTGGCTCCTGTAGGAGTCCGGATGAAGTCTTCTTGCAGTTGAAGTCGGGGACAAAGTCCGGCTCCTGTAGGAGTCCGGATGAAGTCTACCTGTAGTTGAAGTTGGGGACGAAGTCCGGCTCCCGTAGGAGTCCAGATGAAGGCTACCTGCAGTTGAAGTTGGGGACGAAGTCCGGCTCTCGTAGGAGTCCGGATGAAGTCTTCCCGCAGTTGAAGTTGGGGACGAAGTCCGGCTCCCGTAGGAATCCGGATGAAGTCTACCCACAGTTGAAGTCGGGGACGAAGTCCGGCTCCCGTAGGAGTTCGGATGAAGTCTTCCTGCAGTTGAAGTCGGGGATGAAGTCTGGCTCCCATAGGAGTCCGGATGAAGTCTTCATACTGTTGAAGTTGGGGATGAAGTCCGGCTCCCGTTGGAGTCCGGATGAAGTCTACCTGTAGTTGAAGTTGGGGACGAAGTCCGGCTCCCATAGGAGTCCGGATGAAGTCTACCGACAGTTGGAGTTGGGGATGAAGTTTGGCTCCCGTAGGAGTCCGGATGAAGTCTTCCTACCGTTGAAGTCGGGGATGAAGTCCGGCTCCCGTAGGAGTCCGAATGAAGTCTACCTGCAGTTGAAGTTGGGGACGAAGTCCGGCTCCCGTAGGAGTCCGGATGAAGTCTACCTGCAGTTGAAGTTGGAGATGAAGTCCGGCTCCTGTAGGAGTCCGGATGAAGTCTTCCTGCAGTTGAAGTTGGGGACGAAGTCCGGCTCCCGTAGGAGTCCGGATGAAGTCTACTCGCAGTTGAAGTCGGGGATGAAGTCCGGCTCCCGTAGGAGTCTGGATGAAGTCTTTCTGCAGTTGATGTCGGGGACGAAGTTTGACTCTCGTAGGAGTCCGGATGAAGTCTTCATGCAGTTGTAGTTGGGGACGAAGTCCAACTCCCGTAGGAGTCCGGATGAAGTCTACCTGCAGTTGAAGTTGGGGATGAAGTCCGGCTCTCGTAGGAGACCGGATGAAGTCTACCCGTAGTTGGAGTCGGGGATGAAGTCTGACTCTTGTAGGAGTCCGGATGAAGTCTTCCTGCAGTTGAAGTCGGAGACGAAGTCTGGCTCCCATAGGAGTCCGGATGATGTCTACCTGCAGTTGAGGTCAGGGACGAAGTCCGGCTCCCGTAGGAGTCCAGATGAAGTCTACCTACAGTTGAAGTTGGGGACGAAGTCTGACTCGCGTAGGAGTCCGGATGAAGTCTTCCTGCAGTTGAAGTCGGGGATGAAGTCTGGCTCCCGTAGGAGTCCGGATGAAGTCTACCGGCAGTTGAAGTTGGGGATGAAGTTTGGCTCCCGTAGGAGTCCGGATGAAGTCTACCTGCAGTTGAAGTTGGGGACGAAGTCCAGCTTCCATAGGAGTCCAGATGAAGTCTTCTGCGGTTGAAGTTGGAGATGAAGTTCGGCTCCCGTAGGAGTCTGGATGAAGTCTACCTGCAGTTGATGTCGGGGATGAAGTCCGGCTCCCGTAGGAGTCCGGATGAAGTCTTCCTGTAGTTGAAGTCGGGGATGAAGTCTGGCTCCCGTGGAAGTCCGGATGAAGTCAACCTACAGTTGAAGTCGGGGACGAAGTCCGGCTCCCGTAGGAGTCCGGATGAAGTCTACCTGCAGTTAAAGTTTGGGACGACGTCCGGCTCCCGTAGGAGTCTGAATGAAGTCTTCCTGTAGTTGAAGTCAGGGATGAAGTCCGGCTCCCGTAGGAGTCCGGATGAAGTCTTCCTACAGTTGAAGTTGGGGACGAAGTCCGACTCCCGTAGGAGTCCGGATGAAGTCTAGCGGGTGGTCGACCACCATCGAATCTTGGGTGGAGTCCACCCGTCGTGGGGAATCCGGCCTACACTGGTGAGGGTTTATCTGTTGGCAGAGCTTGGGAACGTTATAGAGGCTCGACCGCCTGAGAGGTTCGGACAGATGTCGTCGAAGGTCGGACGTCGGTAGAATCCCTGGAGGGTCACTCCCGTCATGAACTTTGGCTGGGGAGGGTATTTTATATCCAACACTAGTCTCCCTACTTCCGAGTTCGAGTTTCGAATGAAGGAAGTATAGAAAAATTTTCACAGCCGAAGTTGTCCCCTTGAACCCCGTGCGTGATCATCCTCAGATATCCTCGCATTTAATGTGCGCGTGCCGGAGTCTTTGTCCAATTAGGGTGATCCGAAGGGTCCTTTCGGGATTCCCACTGGAGCGTAGTCCCAAGCGCCACACCATAATGGTCCCACCAGCGATCAGCTCTACGCCGTGATGAGTGGGATATGTGGCGGGCATTGGTTGACCTAGGATATCTGCCACCATAACTGTGCCAGGCCCCGTTGCTTATTTAAGCCCTCTCTTTCCCTCCGGGGACTTCATCTTGCCTGAGAGTCGATGCCTTTCTTCTGCCTGAGAGTTTAGCCACCCCATCGGTGCCCTTTTCGACTCTGGGCATTCTTCGCACCAATCTTCGCCATCTCCGCCGGCTCCCCGCTGCCTTCAGTCTTTCGAGCCCTTTCGAGGAGTTCTCCCATTGGGGCTTCTACCCCGGAGCCCAATCTCGAGAGCATGTTGTGGATCGAGAGGAGTAGGAGGGGGAAAACAGTGGTCTGCGAGTTCAGCAGCTGTCGAACCGTCACTAAGGGTTCCCACCACCTCGAAGGGGGCTCGAGGGAGAATTCCTTCAACAATAGAGATTTAAGAATGGATCCAACCGGTGAGTGTGTTTCGCCTGAGAATTTTGGAGTTGTTGAATGAGGCGACACCAGTCAAGGGGGTAAAGTTGTCATCATAAGCTGTGGCGGGTTTCTTGACGTCGTCAGGGTCGAGGGACCAAAGGCGGTCGGCACTGACAGCGGGGCAGTAGAACATGCTGCGAGGACAGTGGAAGTAGCGCATGCCGACCTTGCCGAAGTACTTAGGATGGTGATCGTCGTGGAGCACGCGGAGGTGGTGCATGCCTCCGGCGTCATCGTGGCCTCCGGGGTACTTTCGGTTCTTCCTGATGCAGGTTGTCGTCACCGCTGCCGTCGCCGTCGCTGCCCCTTGAATTCTATCCCCCCTTTTCCCCCTAGGGTTGGGGTTTCGGCAATGGAATGGAACGAGGCGGGGGGCGAGAGCTGAGAGGTTTATCACATGCACTGGAAAATACTGTTGAGAAGGACGGAATCGGAAGGAGAAGTCGAGAGCTTGAAGTGGTTCCTAACGTGTTCCTTTCGAGTCTTGTAGTAATGTTCTTTTTCCTCGGCCCTCAGGGTCTTGTAACGTACATCTTGTTAATCGATAATGAGAAGGAGATCTTGTTACCTTGTCCGCACTTTGCGTCAAATCATCATCGCCGAACTTCTTTCATTCACCATTGTTATTGTTGTATTCCCCTCCTTTTTTTCTTCTCATCTTCTTTCTCTCTTCTTCCCCCTTCTCTTTTTTTTTTTTTTGTCGATGTCGTCTGGAGGTTACTGGTCGTTGCCGCATCAGCCCGCTTTTTTGGTCATCTTTCTTCTTCAGCCTTAAGGGCTCTGTAATGCATATTTAGTAAATAACATGAGAAGGAAATTTTTCGCTACCTCTTTTACGCATGTGTTGAATTGTCGTTTGCCGAGCTTCCTTTGGCTTTCGCCTTGTTCGACATCGATGCCATTCGGAGGTACCTGATCGCCGTCGCATAGACCCATCCTTCTGTTTATGGCCGTTGATTGGTCCAAGACCACTCGAGTTTGACGCCTCCTTTCAGAGTTCGAGCTCGGAGATCTAAGCTTCTCATCGTCCTGAGGAAGCCGTCTTATCCTTGGCCTGCATTGAGAGCTCTTTTGAAAATCAGAGATTTCGATGAGAACCCCCATCCTCGCTGAGATGAGATCCCCTATATTTTTAATGTAATTTGTTTTTCATTTGTCGCTGATGTAGTTCGTCACTTTCCTTTTTAACCCCTCCCCCCCCCCCTTTTTTTTTTTCGAGTGAGAGTTTTCCCCCTGCTCTTAGTGGGGTCACGGGAGCGCAGAAGGGTCACTGGGAAGGTTCCCTTTTTCTTATCCGATTTTGAATGATCAGACCTTAATTGGTGTCAGGATGAGGTTCTTTCCCTATTTCTTATGTGATCGATTTCAGCTCAGGTTAGGACGAGGTTCTCCTTCTGTTCCTAACAAGACTGCGGGGGCACATATGGGCGCTGTGTGGCCTCTCCCCCCATCTGGTCTACAAGCAACCGGGCCTTCGACCTTGCTCATGTTAGGGCGAGGTTCTCCTCCTATCCCTAACATGGCTGTGGGGGCGCATATGGGTGCTATATGGCCTCTCTCCCCATCCGATCTACAAGTAACCGAGCCTTCAACCTTGCTCATGTTAGGACGAGGTTCTCCTCCTGTCCCTAACACGGCTGTGGGGGCACATATGGGCACTGTGTGGCCTCTCCCCTCATCCAGTCTAAAAATAACCGGGCCTTGAACCTTGCTCATGTTAGGGCGAGGTTCTCCTCCTATCCCTAACATGACTGTGGGGGCGCATATGGGTGCTGTGAGGCCTCTCCCCCCATCCGGTCTAAAAATAATCGGGCCTTTGACCTTGCTCATGTTAGGGCGAGGTTCTCCTCCTGTCCCTAACATGGCTGTGGGGGCGCATATGGACGCTGTATGGCCTCTCACCCCATCCGATCTACAAGTAACTGGGCCTTCGACCTTGCTCATATTAGGGCGAGGTTCTCCTCCTGTCCCTAACATGACTGTGGGGGCACATATGGGTGCTGTATGCCCTCTCCCCCATCCGATCTACAAGTAACTGGGCCTTCGATCTTGCCCACATTAGGGTTTGTTTTCATTGTCTGAAGGGGTCGTCCCCTGTCGTTACAAATCTATGCCAAAAAGGGAAAGATGTGCAAGTCTGAAAGGAATCTTGATTCAAAGCAGGGTCGTTCGCAATACATTTACAAGTTTTTCAAATTCTAGGGCTGTAGAAGGTCTGCTTCCTATCAAGGTCCTCCAGAGACGGAGTTGATGATCCCAATTGGAGATCGATCTCCGAGCTGCTCTTCCCTCCTCGATGGTTCAGGCTGCGGCAGGGCCCTTGGTCGATCCTCTCTACCCTCAGATCGACGTCGAATGAACCTGTCGAGTCGACCTCGTCTGATGAGCTCCTCGATCTCATCTTGGAGCTGAATGCATTCCTCCGTGTCGTGGCCGTGGTCACGATGGTAGAGGCAGAACTTATTAGGATTGTGCTTTCCGGGGTGCGTGCGCATCCTTTCTGGCCTTGGGAGCTACTCTCTGACTTCCATAAGCACTTGGGTTTTCGATGCATTGAGGGGGGCATAGCTGCGGAATCTCCCTGGGGGAGACCCCGGCGGACCCGACGCTCCGGGCTTCTCTGTCTGCACGCTCGGGGAGGAGTCTGGGCACGCTTGTGCCCAGGGGGAGTTCGAGAACATGACCGAGCTTCTCTCGCCCCTTTCTCAACTGCGGGCTTACTCGAGTCTCCCGCCTGCCGCTCTCTCACAGTCTCCTCGTCCTTCATCTTGAAGGCTTCTTCTGCTCGGGCGTACCCCTCGGCCTGAGCCAACAAATCAGCAAAATTCCTGCGGTACTTCTTTTCCAGGGAGAATAGAAGGTCGTTCTTCTGAAGGCCGCCTTTCAAAGCGGCCATCACGATCGATTGGTCCAAGTTCCGGACCTCCAACACGACGACATTGAAATGGTTGACGTAAGTCCGAATAGACTCCCCCTCCCTCTGCTTGATGTTGATGAGGGACTCCGAACCCTTCCGAGGATGTCGGCTGCTAACAAAATGAGCCACAAACTGGTGGCTCATCTGATCAAAGAAAAAGATGGTACCCGACTTCAGCATCGAGTACCAGTTTCTCGCCTCTCCCTTCAAGGTGGATGGGAAAGCTCGGCACAGGATGGCGTCGGGCGCGCCATGAAGCAGCATCATTGTCCGAAAGGCCTCCAAGTGGTCAATTGGGTCCGAAGTCCCGTCGTAGCTTTCAAACTGAGGGAGCTTGAAGTTCGGCGGGATCGGTTCCTGCATGATCATTTGAGAAAAGGGGGGGTCAGTACAAATGTCCTCACCATAAGCGGGGGGAGCATGGCGGAGTTCTTCGATCCGTCGGTTCATCTCCTGGAGCCTCCGATCCAGGAAATCCTCTCGACTACGAGTCTCGAGGGTCTTCTGGCAGAATGAAGGTAGAGATCTTCTAGGGGTGGAATCGTGATTTGACTGAAGGCTCTCCACCCTCGATTCATCTTTCCGAGAAAGACGGGGTGGCTGGCCCAAGTGGCTCGTCCTACCATCAGATTTTGGAGTTCTGGCGATGCTCTCTCCAGTCGCACTGATGCCTGCGGCTGCTGCTGCTGCTGTATGGCCTGCACAGCTTCAGTGAGGCCTCTGACCTACTGAACCAGTAGGTCAAATTGCTCCGTCCCAACCATCATTGTCGGAGGAGGAGGAGGAGGCTGGAAAACTGGAGGTGAGATTGGAGCCTGAGATCTGGCTGCGGAGACTATGGATCGTCGTGTGGATGCTTTGCGGGGAGGCATCGGGTGAAGACCTAGTGGGGGAAGGAGGAGAGGACGTCGAAAAAGATGACCGAAGGCGGTCCCGTTGAGCGATCCTTTAAGAACAAGGGTACTGCGAAGGCTCAGGGCCCTTCCTCTAGCGCCAATCCTGTTGGTGCAAGAATCTGCCTGCATCAGAGAAGCTGGAGTCGAGGGAGTCGCGGTCGCCGTCGGGACCTGCAAAAGAAGTCTAAATCAGAGTTGGGGTTGCTCCGGCAAGATCCTCCGATGCTCAAGTTAGTTCTCTGCCTCAACAAGAATGGAGTGCTCGAACAGAAATTTTAGCAGAATTTTTAGGATAGAAATTAGAGCTTAGAGAATAACGTATCCGGGATCCCCCCTTTTTATAGGCGGAGGGGGTAACAGACTAATAGCGATGTTTGTAACCATTCGACAGTGGGCCGTTCGGAGTTAGGAGGATTTTTTTATGAAGAGTAGTGGAGTGGAATCATGGCCATCACCGTGACCTGCCGCGTGGAGTCTGAAGCGGCGTCCGTTGTCGCGTTTTGCCAAAGGGTGGAGGAGCCTCGCGGTATCTGTCGCAGAAAGTGGAGCAGAGTTGTGAACATTACTGTGGCCTGCCAGGGAGTGATGGAGCCGTGCGGAATCCATCGTAGGAAGTGGAGCAGAGTCGTGGCCATTACTGTGGCCTTCCAGGGAGTGATGGAGCCACGCGGAATCCATCACAGGAAGTGGAACAGAGTCGTGGCCATTACTGTGGCCGGCCAGAGGGTCCGGGCCTGTCTACAACAGAAATCCGAAAGGAATTCATCCATAATGGAAGCTCGGGTGAAGGCTTACGGTGGGAATCCGGCACGAACTGCTCATGGTAGAAATTTGAGGTAGATCGTTTGTAGCGAAAACTCAGAGTGGGTTGCTTATAGTAGAAGCTCGGAGTCCGGCCCTTGTAGGAGTTCGGGGTGAGGTCTACCTGAAACAGGAGTTCAGGGCGAAAGTCCGGCCCCCGTGGGAGCCCGAAAGAAGTCTACTTGCAATTGGAGTCGGGGATGAAGTCCGACACCCGTAGGAGTCCGGATGAAGTCTTCCTGCAGTTAAAGTTGGGGACGAAGTTCGGCTCCCATAGGAGTCTGGATGAAGTCTTCCTGCAGTTGAAGTCGGGGATGAAGTCCGGCCCCCGTAGGAGTCCGGATGAAGTCTACCTGCAGTTGAAGTTGAGGACGAAGACTGGCTCCCGTAGGAGTCCGGATGAAGTCTTCCTGCAGTTGAAGTTGGGGATGAAGTCCGGCTCCCGTAGGAGTTCGGATGAAGTCTTCCTGCAGTTGAAGTCGGGGATGAAGTCCGGCCCTCGTAGGAGTTCGGATGAAGTCTACCTGCAGTTGAAGTAGGGATGAAGTTCGGCTCCCGTAGGAGTCCGGATGAAGTCTTCCTGCAGTTGAATCGGGGATGAAGTCCGGCACCCATAGGAGTCCGGATGAAGTCTTCCTGCAGTTGAAGTTGGGGACGAAGTCCGGCTCCCATAGGAGTCCGGACGAAGTCTACCCGCAGTTGGAGTCGGGGACGAAGTTCAGCTCCCGTAGGAGTCCGGATGAAGTCTTCCTGCAGTTGAAGTTGGGGATGAAGTCCGGCTCCCATAGGAGTCCGGATGAAGTCTTCCTGCAGTTGAGGTCGGGGATGAAGTCTGGCCCCCATAGGAGTCCGGATGAAGTCTACGTGCAGTTGAAGTCGGGGATGAAGTCCGGCTTCCGTAGGAGTCCGGATGAAGTCTTCCTGCAGTTGAAGTCGGGGATGAAGTCTGGCTCCCGTAGGAGTCCGGATGAAGTCTACCTACAGTTAAAGTTGGGGACGAAGTCCAGCTCCCGTAGGAGTCCGGATGAAGTCTACCCACGGTTGGAGTCGGGGATGAAGTCTGGCTCCCGTAGGAGTCTGGATGAAGTCTTCCTGCAGCTCAAGTCGGGGATGAAGTCTGGCTCCCGTAGGAGTCCGGATGAAGTCTACCTGCAGTTGAAGTCGGGGATGAAGTCCGGCTCCCGTAGGAGTCCGGATGAAGTCTACCTGCAGTTAAAGTTGGGGACGAAGTCGACTCCCGTAGTAGTCCGGATGAAGTCTTCCTGCAGTTGAAGTTGGGGACGAAGTCGGCTCCCGTAGGAGTCCGGATGAAGTCTACCCGCAGTTGAAGTCGGGGATGAAGTCTGACTCCCATAGGAGTCCAGATGAAGTCTTCCTGCAGTTGAAGTCGGGGACGAAGTCCGGCTCCCGTAGGAGTCCGGATGAAGTCTTCCTGCAGTTGAAGTTGCGAACGAAGTCCGGCTCCCATAGGAGTCCGGATAAAGTCTACCCGCAGTTGAAGTTGGGGACGAAGTCCGGCTCCCGTAGGAGTCCGAATGAAGTCTACCCGCAGTTGGAGTTGTGGATGAAGTCTGGCTCTCGTAGGAATCCGGATGAAGTCTTCCTGCAGTTGAAGTCGGGGATAAAGTCTGGCTCCCGTAGGAGTCCGGATGAAGTCTACCTGCAGTTGAAGTCAGGGACGATGTCCGGCTCCCATAGGAGTCCGGATGAAGTCTACCTGCAGTTGAAGTTGGGGATGAAGTCCGGCTCCTGTAGGATTCCGGATGAAGTCTTCCTGCAGTTGAAGTCAGGGATGAAGTCCGGCTCCCGTAGGAGTCCGGATGAAGTCTACCTGTAGTTGAAGTTGGGGACGAAGTCTGACTCCCGTAGGAGTCCGGATGAAGTCTACCTGCAGTTGAAGTTGGGGACGAAGTCCGACTCCCGTAAGAGTCCGGATGAAGTCTACCTGCAGTTGAAGTTGGGGACGAAGTCCGACTCCCGTAGGAGTCCGGATGAAGTCTTCCTGCAGTTGATGTTGGGGATGAAGTCCGGCTCCCGTAGGAGTCCGGATGAAGTCTACCTGCAGTTGAAGTCAGGGATGAAGTCCGGCTCCCGTACGAGTCCAGCTGAAGTCTTCCTGCAGTTAAAGTCGGGGACGAAGTCCGGCTCCCGTAGGAGTTCGGATGAATTCTATATGCAGTTGAAGTTGGGGACGAAGTCCGGCTCCCGTAGGAGTCCGGATGAAGTCTTCCTGCAGTTGAAGTCAGGGATGAAGTCCGGCTCCCGTAGGAGTCGGATGAAGTCTACCTGCAGTTGATGTCGGGGACGATGTTCGGCTCCTGTAGGAGTCCGGATGAAGTCTTCCTGTAGATGAAGTTGGGGATGAAGTCTGGCTCCCGTAGGAGTCCGGATGAAGTCTAGCAGGTGGTCGACCACCGCCGAAACTTGGGTGGAGTCCGTTCGTCGTGGAGAATCCGGCCTACACTGGTGGGGGTTTATCCATTGGCAGAGCTTGGGAACGTTGCAGAGGCTCGACTGCCTGAGAGGTTCGGACAGATGTCGTCGAAGGTCGGACGTCGGTAGAATCCCTGGAGGGTCACTCCCGTCACGAACTTCGGCTGGGGAGGGTATTTTATATCCAACATGTATCATGTACATAAACAAGTTCAGGTCATAGAAACAAATTTCAGCCCTAAACATGCTTTCATATATCACATATATGAATCAAAATAGATCTCGAAACTCTTTTCAGATCTAAACAACAAAGCATATATCACATATATGCTGAAAAAATTAGATCTATTTTTTTTTATTAAAAATTTTAACATCATTCTAGGATAACTTTTTAGCATAACAAGTTATGCCAAGGCAACTTTATGTCAGAACGACATCAAAAACTTTTAGATATGAAATTTTTTTCTATAAATTTTAAATCTAAATCCTAATCTCATGCATATGACGTGGCTCTGATATCACTGTTCGAGTTTCATAGTTGTTGGAAAAGGTGCAGGATTTCATGCATGAATTTTAAAATAATTTTAAAATATAATACAGCAAAATATATAAATTAAATAATTTAATATATAAATTTATGTAATCAAATTACTAAATCCTACAATTAGGATCTATAACTTATCATATTATATTTATAAATCAAAAAATAAAAGCTTTGGGATTTATCAAATCAATACCCTAGGTCTAAAATAATTTTAGATCTAAAACCTAGATCACATCTAGATAAGAGAAGAGATCAGATCTCTTATCTTGGTGTGGGTCGAGAACTCGGTGGTTGATTTCTTTTATTACTTTTAGAGCTGCACACGTGTTCAGCCTCTACAGATGATCCACATGAGGCTGCAACAAAATCACAAGTTCGTCGAATGAAGATCCGCTCGAAGTGCTAGCTTCTTGCAAATTCCTCCAGATGGTTAATCTAAAAAATATTTTTTGGATCTCTTGGATATTCTATGAGATGAAAAATATAAGGAGGAACAAGGGATAAGTCAAACCTTTTGACCTCTCTAAAATCAGAAATAATATGGAAAAGAAAAGGGTCCTAAGAGAAGATAGATCTTCTCTTTCAGTACATCAACGATTGATGTCCTGAGAACATCTCTATGCTAGGACATGAGAAGACCTTCTTCTCTAGATATTTTTCAAATTTTTAGATCTTATAATATCAGATTTTTCTCATAGAAAAATCTCATGATATATGGAGAAGAAAGGTTCTAAAAGAAACCTTAAGAGAAGATCTTCTTTTCTTCTTCTTCTCTCATCAGAATATGATCAGATCATGTCCAAAATTAGATCACCATGCACCAACTCATTGGAGCATAGATCCACCATGTCATCCCTCTTTCTCTCTTAAATTTTTATCATATAAAAATATAAAATAAAGAGAGAATAATCTGAAAGAAAAATAATAAGAGAAAACAATCTTCTCTCTTACCTTTCTTTCTCTACAAGACATCAACTTTTGATCTCTTGATAGAAGACTCTTCTCCAAGGATATTGGTCCTCAAATCACCCATGCCATCCTCTTTCTTCTCTACTATTTTTATCAAAAAACCATAAATTTTTAACTCTTATTTTATAGCATATGGGGCGGCAACTTTTTATATGGCAGATTAGGTCAAAAGACCTAATCAACAAGGAGTCCATGGGGCGTCCAACTCTTGGACACCACCTCCCTTATAAATTTCATGGAGATCAAGATAAGATGCTTAATAGAGGCAACAAAATGATAGGATAGGCTTGGGGAAAGTTGGCACAAGAGAGGAGAGAAGAGTCCTTGTGAAGAGGGACTCTTTCAAAAAAAGAATAAGCCTAAACCACTTTCCATAATTAACCAAATCACTTTCCACATTGAACCAAATCAAATTTGATTCAAATCTCTAGAATAAGTGGTGTTAGATAACATTCCTTTGATATGGATATCATAAAAAAATATCTAAAAATTAATTAGTGGACGTGGGCTTGAGATTTCTTAGGTGGCACAAGAGATGATATGGAATCCTAGTTTAACTAGGATTCTTATGTAGATTAGTTCAAACACTTTGAACCTAATTCAAATTAATTACAACTTAATTAATGGTATTCTAGTCCAACTATAATTTTAATTAAATTAGATTAAACCATATTTAATTCTGATTTAAATCTTAACTTAATTAGGAATTAGGTGCATACAAGTCCTAGTCGAACAGGGACTTGTTCTTCCTTGCAATTGACTTATCCAATAAACCAGTTAGACTTAATCCAATTAAATCTAAATTAAATTTAATTGAATCAAATTCAATTAGAATTGATCTTAGCCTAATTGCTCAATTAGATTGAGCCAATTAGCAATCCAATTGCTAATCGATCCTCCTGCAATACTTGCATTAGGTCAAACATCAATCACATTGATCGTTTAACCTTAGAACGATACTCAATTGTTGATTAACCATCTGATTAGGTTATAACTTCTTATGTGTATGACCCTATAGGTTCAAATCAAAGCCGGTAGCACAGAAACTAATTTCTATACCAGTCGAAGTAACCATCTAGTAATGGTTCCCAACATCCAGATAGGTCGAATGTATGCAAAGCAACATTCTAAGAACCTTGACCCATGGTTACCGTATAATTCATCTTTTTGATCAATAATGCTCAAGACGACTTCGAGTATGCTATCTGTTGGGTACAAAATACCCACGGCCGAAGTTCTCAGCGGGATTAGCCCTTGCGAGCTCAGCCTGGATCCCTACAGGAGCCGGGCTACGTCGCCAACTTCAACTGAAGAAGGACTCCGCCCGAACTCCCACGGGAGATGGGCTCTGTCCACAGCTCCAACCTCAAGAGGGACTCCACCCGGACTCCTACGGGAGTCGAGCTCCATTGCCAACTTCAACCGTCGGTAAGATCCGTCCGGACTCCCACGGAGCCGGACTTCGCACCTAACTTCAATTGCAGGAGGACTCCGCCCAGACTCCTATGGGAGCCGAGCTCCATCGCCAATTTCAACTGCAGAAGGACTCCGCCCGAACTTCTATGGGAGCCAGACTCCGTCTGCCACATCAACTCTGAGAGGACTCCGCTCGGTCTCCTACGGGAGCTGAGTTCCGTCCTCGATACCAACGACTGCAGACAGACTTCGTCCAGACTCCTGTGGGAGCCAGACTCTGTCCACGACCCCAACTGCAAGTAGACTTCTCCGGACTTCTACGGGTGCCAGACCTCGCTACCGACTCCAACCAAGCTCCGACCGACAAGTCTGGACCCCCTGGCGGGCCACAATAACGGACAACACTGCTCCACTCCCTGCGGCGGACCCTACGCGACCCCATTACTCCCTGACAGGCTGTATTAACGGCCATGATTCTGCTCCACTCCCTGCGGTGGATACTGTGCGATTCCACCACCCCCAGATGAGTCACGACAGCGGACGCCGCTCCACTCCCCATAACTGATCCCGCGTGGCAAGCCACGGCAATAGCCACGACCCCACTCCACTACTCTCCGCAATAAATTCCTCCTGACTCTGGGCAGCCCACTACCAGATGGTTACAGGCGTCGCTATCAATCTGTTGCCCTCTCCATCTATAAAAGAGAAACCCCAGATACGTTATTCGATAAGCTCTCATCTTTCATCTAAAAACTCTGCTAAATTCTCCGTTCGAGCACTCCATTCTTGTTGAGGCAGAGAACTGACTTGAGCGTCGGAGGGTCTTGCCGGAGCAACCCCACCTCCGGTTTAGACTTCCTTTGCAGGTCCTGGCGGCGACCGCGACTTCCTCGACTCCAGCTTCTCCGGCGCAAGCGGATTTTTGCACCAACACTATCAATCACTCATATAAGTCATCTTTATTATGTCTCAAAATTTTGCAAATTTCGTGACTCCTCACGAGGATTACCCAAGCCTAGATTTTGCTAAATTGAAACACAATAAGACATTCTCTTTCTGAAGTCAATCAGGAGTGGTCAATTCCATCTTGACTCACATATTAATTTCACAAGTACTTGATTATACCCAAAAATCTTTCAAATCTGTATTAAAAATACAGGCAGTCCGGCATCAAAGCACAGTAAGTTGCTTGCAAGTCACCGTGGTGATCTCAGATCGAAGGCACACTTATACCCATTGGCCTTAGCTAACTACTCTTGATAGTAGAGTATTACATTGATCATGTTCAGTATAGATGTACTCCTACATCTCATCTGGATGCCATACGAGTGTCTCCACACCACTTGATTATGAGGACAACCAACGCATATGGCATATAGCGACCTACACTTGATAAGTTATCATCCCTGTTAATAACTTATCATTTGATCGTGAACAATTTAAGAACTATCCGATAAATCTTTCTTTATCGATTGATAATGGTTCTAAAGACTTCATCATAATTTAGGAGTTCATTTAAGGAAGATAGAACTTTTATGATGAACCTGCCAAATAACTATTATTATTAGATAATTTATATACTAATTTCAATCATCTACCACTTAGATGATTGGCTTTAGGATATATTTTTCAATAATAGTTTCATGCATATAAAATTTTTTAAAACAAGTATGCTGCAAAATTTAAAATTTTTTAGATTAAATCTAATTTAATCTAAGCATGTATAAGATCAAATCTTAAAATTATAAATAAGATTATTATATATGAGATAGGATTCAAATATAGAAATTAAATAGAAAAAAAAAATAAAAAATATATCTTGGCATGGATTGATCTTCATCGTGATATGATGATCATGGATATCTTTTGAAGGTTCTTTGTAGCTGCACAAGCATCCAATCTCTATGGATATCCACATGAGATTCTGATCTGATCAGAAACTTTTTGATTTTATCAGAGTACTAGCTCTCTTGTAGAGATCGTATCTTGATGGTTGAAAATTTTTTTTTCTCTCAAGACAATCTTAGAGAAGAAGAAGAACATAGAAGGATGTTGATCTCTATGCTAGAGATCATGAGAAGAACCTTTTCTTCTCTTTTCTTCCTAAAATCCATGTACCAAATCTCTATAATAAAGATGTAAAAATTTTTATCCAACTTTTGGACAAAGAAAAGAGAAAACACCCATATCTAAACGTGGACAAAAGAGAGGGAGAGACGTCCCAACAACCAACTTTTGGTTGTGTAAGAAAGAAAGGATATCACCTATCTTTTCTCATGCCATGAAGCACCATGCTGTCCTCCTCTCTCAATTTTTCTTCATGCACAAGTCCCTCCTTTTGTGGTGTCATAACCTGATCTCTATCCAGTTCATACCATCCCATAAGGCCATGGTTTAAATAGGCAAGAGAGGAGATATAATTTGAGTAGGAGATAAGAGTCCAAAGCACCGTGGACTCTAGGATTCTATGCCACCCAATCCAATCTGATTTGCACCTAGATTTTTCACAGAAAGAAAGAGGTTTTAAGAAGGCTTCTTACATGCTAAAGTATAGAAGGGAATCACATTAAAACTTGGTGGGCATGGGTTATTTTGGGTATCCAAATCTGGTTGGTGTAGAACTTTTTTTTAAAAGAATAGTGCCCTACAAGCCAATTATATAGAGATGCGATGGGACATTTCTTTATTATCTTTCTGCTCATTTGTATGATATTAATTATTTTATTTATATGAGGTATTATATTTTATCATTTGCTGTATCATTTTTATTTGATTATGATAAATTTTATAGATTAGGGCAATGATTTTAGGGCCATGATGAGATCATGCCAATGAGATCTAAAATCTTGATAATCTCAATCTAAAATATTCTCAGTTATTGGATCATTGAGTCAGAGATTGATGACTTCGATAAGACTGGTACATCCTATGTATGCTCAATGGAGAGGATGGTTGATCTCACAACCACTTATGTACTGATACTAATACAAGGATGTGGTGTTCATTAGAGAATGAGTTCACTGAAGAGACCTGCAAAAGAACATCTGATGGAGCCTTACAGCATGTCAGCAGATGGTTCTTCAGTGGGAGTGGTGCATGCGATCTTTTGACCTGAGATCACCATGGTACCTTGTATGGATGGACTCTTACTTTGGTTTATTCCCTAGCACACCACTTTGAGATGCGTGTGAGATATTCTGGATATGATAAAGTATGCATGAAGGTTATGAGTAGTCAACAAGAAATCGGTCACTCCTTGTAAGAGGAAAGAACATCCTATGTGATCTCATAGGATGGTGACTCTGAAAGTCTCTGGCCAGAGTAGGGATGAACAGTAGAAATGGTTTCTATTAGTTCATCAATCGAGTCATCATCATCTGATCGAGATACATATAGTTAGGTATTTAGGTTTGACATATTTCATACCCATAGCCTTTTCGAGATATTATATGATCGAAGGATTGAATTGTATGGTAACTCACCATGGAAGGATAATTTTGATATTTTTATCAAATTTTAAATTTTTTAGATAGTTATGACACATTGCTAGATGTCAATCTTAACTTGTAGATTCAACATAATTAAAAGAGTTTAATTTTAAAATCAATTAGAAAGAGTCCTAGTTGATTGGGACTCTTGAGCTGACCTAATCCAATCAGATTAGGGTTTCATCAAGAGTTGGATCCACTGCTGGCTAGATGTAGAACCCAATGGATCAAACACAATAGAGATTTAATTTTGATCCAATCAATTTAAATTTATTGTAAATTTAATGGGTTAATTAAATTACTAGCACATGAATTAACCCAAGTTTTCAATTTGGTTCAGTGCAAAGGTGTTTGTGCTAACCTAATTTTGTTGCCTTGACCTAATGTGATTGGGTTTGAACCATCTAATTTATTAGTTGGTTTTATCTGATTTTATGAAAGTATTTCACA
The DNA here is from genome assembly GCF_000442705.2 of Elaeis guineensis. Lineage (NCBI taxonomy): Eukaryota > Viridiplantae > Streptophyta > Magnoliopsida > Arecales > Arecaceae > Elaeis > Elaeis guineensis. Next base: position 38,201,360 of record NC_025995.2, on the reverse strand, counting down.
TGGAATCAACCTTCTCCACGTTAAAACCACAGTCATATTAATGGGTGGAGCCACATTTATTTTTGTGTTTAAAAAGGAGAGTCCTTCTTTCTTACTCCTCTTAATTTCATTACATGTTCCACACGTCCCATTATTTTTGTGCACCATTAGATGGTGCCTTGGGATGTGGGATGTGGAAGAGGAGAAGGAGTCCTTTATTAGGAAGGAACTCCACACCAAAAAGATTATGGGACGCCCATTTTTTTACGATGGAAATGGAAGAGTTCATTTCTACGTGGACTCTTAATTTCTTTCCTTTAATTCTCTCTGTGTTTATTAATTCACCATGTCATCAGATGACCCTTAGAATTATCGGTGCCAAAGAGAAGGAAGAGTCCTTCTCTGGCAAGGAAACCATATGCCAAAAAATTATGGACACCCCCCTTTGTGCATTGATTTTTGGGAAGAGTCCTTAATGGAATGGACTCTTGGTTTCATGTCTTTTATCCTTATCCCATGCACCAAGTGTTGGCATCTTAATTTTTTCCAAGTAGAGGAAGAGTCCTTCTACTGGTTAACCTCTTTGGTTTTCATGCAAACTCCTTAGATTACATGAAAAAATTATTTTGTGCGGGTAATAGTTATGAGACGCCAAGAGTTGGCATCCCATGGAGTCGCCCCATGTCTTCTATTTAAAGGGGGTGCCACAACCTATTTTGACATGCCATTTTTAGCTAATAATGGGTGTGGAAATGAGAGGAAATAATGAAAAAAATTTGAGAAAATGACAAGGAAAAAAAAGGAGAGAAAAATAGAAAGGAAGGGAGAAGAAAAAAGGAAAGTATGAGATACTTGTCCTAAAATCAGATTATTCATGTGTTGAATATAAAATATGATTAAAGTGTGGTGAAATTCTTTGGAAAAGGGTTTCTAGAGTGGTCCTAGTAGAGGTCGTAAAGGCATACAAGCAATGGTGCATCATGGTCTTGCGAAGGACAATCGACAGCTTACTTACGAAGAAGGCTGCAGCACCATGACGAGTTGGGAAGGGCCCTGATCAATTTTATGTAGATCACCGTTGGAGGGCTTCTGCTTTGAAGTCTCATGTTGGTTTCAAAATCACTAGTTTGTGGTCTTCATGGTGGTATATGACTTCTGATCTTCTCCTCATATGCTTGATTTTGTGGTTTGATTGTAATCAAGGGGTTCCTAGAATTTTTGAGTTTCGATGGTTGTGTTTAAATGTTAAACCTTATTTTCATTATTGAATGCATGTTTAAAATTTTTAAAATTAATATTTTACTGCATCACCAGAATTTAATAGTGGTATCAGAGCCACCCTTGATAGATTCAGTCAAATTTCATGTTATTTTTGTGATATGGATTAGATCCAGTTCGTACTATGTCAAAATCAGTTTTTCTGATTAATATTTTATTGATGATTTTGATGTATTTTTATTTTTGATAAAGTATTATAGATCCATGATTGAATCTTGGATATTAAATTCTATGATTTATAGACTTGTGTGACAAGTTTAATTTAGATCCTATGATCTATTTTTTGATGGAATTGAAATCCAGTGCATATGATGTGCGGGGGCCTTGGAATGCTGTATATGAATGTATATTATCAAGGATTAAGATTTTTGCATTTGATGCATTTACTTAAGATTCAAAGGCCAACCACCATGTTATCGGGGACTCATCATTATGGGTCGACCATCTTGGTTGTTGCCTGAGGCATGTGTGGGGCCGAAAAATTTTGATCATGAAAAGGATGCATCAGATATCAATTAGGATTTTTGCCGATAGATTGATTTAACTATAATTTATTGTTCTAATGTGATTAGAGTTTTATGATTATAAATTAAATCAAAATCATTGTTCTAATTTGATTAGAAGCTAAGTTTAATTTTGGTTAATTAAATTTATCATTTACCTAATTTGATTAGGGTTTGAGTTATGGGTGATCGAATCTGAGTTAACCTAATTGAATTATGTTTAACCTAAGAATTGGTCAGCTCAACTTAAATGAATGATAAATGATTAACTTAAAGGTAATATTTGGGTCAAGTGTTGAACCCGAATTGAAAACCCTAGATGGGTCATATGCCCATAATTTTGAACATCATAATTGATATGTGTTTGAATGATATCGCAATTGAAATAATATGAGTTGTTATGTTATAATGTTTTATAATTGTTATAAAATGCTATGTTGATTTGTTATGGATCATGGAACATCCATGTGATGGATATTTGCATGAATGCTTTCATGCTAATTGATTATATAATGCATTTGCAAGAGTTGCAATTAGGACTGAGTGTCCCTGATGTATTATATTATCAGTAGAACCTCTCTTTTTTATATTTCCAACTATTGATTAGAATTTTTACATAATGATGTAAAATTATAGAAAAGAAGTTATTTGAGAATAGATATAAATTATTTCTTTCTATTTTCAAATAAAGATCAAGTATTCATGGTAGTCTTCATGGTGATGAAGACTAAAGTATCAGACTTTTGGAGAGTAGAGGTGTATTAAGATTGACCATGAGATGGTTTAATCTATGATGCACCTAAGGTTAGATCCTTAGATCATCCTGTGGCTCAAATAATTTTTCAAAGTCTATAACTATTTATTTTTCTTGATATGCTCAAATATGCTGGTAATTAGTATTAGAGTTTACATAGCATATGATGCATGTATATATTTAGGATGTGCTTGAGACCTAAGTCTCTCAATTAAATTATATTAAGTCTTAATGGCAAAGTGTTAAGAACATTACCCATGCCTTCATGCTAAGTCACTGTTATGTCAAGAACCATAGTAGGCTTGTTGTGCTATCCACAAGGCTTGCTGTGGGGACTGGCTTAATACTGTCTCGGTGCATAATGAAGCTAATGATATTTAGCTCATACTAGGTCAATAGAGTATGTCAAGAACTGTAGTGAGTTTGTTATGTTATCCACAAGGCTTGCTATAGTGATTGGTATGATGTTGACTTAGTGATGCTTATGGCATATTCTAGTAGTGCTGCTTTGTTGTGCTATCCATAAGGATAGTATTATTCAGGTATCACAATATAAGATTGAAAGGTACGACTTAATTAAAATACTATAGTTTGTTATGCTATCTACAAGGCTATAAGTGTTTTAGAGGCAAAAGTTATGTTGAGAGTTGTATGAGATGCAATTAGTAAAGAGTTACTTATCCTTGAACTCATAGGAGCTTGTTGTGCTATCCACAAGACTTCTTATAAAGAATTGGGATCTCAATCCCACTAAAAAACTTTAAAATAAAATTTTTTGATTTCATACTTGAGGTCTATAAAATTCGTTAAAATAGTGGGAGATACAATTAGATAAAAATCCTCGTCTAACTTGGTCATCATGAGTAGTCCTATTTATGTTCTTATATTCTTATTTGCATCTTTACATTTACTGCTTAGGATATTTTTAAAAATTGATCCAATATCATGGATTGGTTGAGGAAAAGAAGGTGAAGATTGTCTTCACTAAGGGTACTTACTATTGATATAGGATTGATGAGTAATAAATTGCAAGAATTATTTTGCAAGCATGAAGCAATAGTAAGATGCAAAAGTTACATCTGCTAATGGTTTGTATATGATACAAATTAATTATCATTGAGTGTTTCAGCTTTAAATTTTTAGGTATGTGATACCTTATATAGGTTCTATTTATGCAAAGTGTTTGCTGGACCTATAAAGCTAAAGTGAGGTGACTACTTGCCTTTTGGCACTGATGGATAGTCCATTCATGCTAAGACTGTAGGAACTTATTTATTTAGAAACTAGTAGACCATTGTTTATTAGAAACATTATTTCAATCCCTATGTTATTGTAACATAGATTTGAAATTAATGTTAAGAGTAAAAGTTACTCTCCTTCTAATAAATTTTATGGCTATGGTCTTATGTTTCTGTTACTCAATGATGTTCTTCATGTTGATGAGAATAAGAAATAAATATATGATGGTCACATATCTCAGGGCAAGAAAGATATTAGGTCTTGAACATATGGATGTTCGAAGACTAATAATATCTCGACCCAGAGATGGATACTTCATATGTGATATGATGTGTTTTCTAAAATACTTCACAAATATTATTGTCTCTATCTGGGGATATGTTCCAGAAATTGCTTTGTGAATTAGATATTGTCAAAACTGTTATGAGCACTCCATATGAGATATGGAAAAGAAAGAGGCAGGTTGTCCATATGGGGAAATTCAGTGTAGAGGTAAAATGATAATTTTAAAACTTTTTTAAAATCATGATTTTATAATGGAAAAATATTAATTAATCTAATTAATTAACATGAATTTATCCTACACTAGGATCTAAATATGATATATAGCATGTATGCATTTAAATTTGAAATTCAAATTTGAATAATAAATACTTTATTGTAATGTGTTCAGAACACAATACCTTTGTGCAGGTAGTAGATCACCACAATCTGATCACCGTCGGGAGAGTCTGATCATCATGATGTAGCCACACAGTGTGTCTGGCCTCTGTGGATCATCCACACGAAGCTTTTGGTCTGATCGACTCCTCACGAGTGCTAGCTCGTTGTAGAGCCCTTTTGACGGTCGATGCTGATCGAACTCCTTCGATCGATGTCTGTCGATTCTTCAAATATTTTAAATCATCAACAGATGTGCTTGAGAGGATGTTGAAGATCTCTCTGAGATTTTGTGGGCTCATGACACTCGTAGCTCACTTTCTCACTTCTCGAACCCCAGACTAAAACTCCAGGGAACTCACCGAAAACCTTGCACTCACTTTTCTTTCTTTTCTTTCTTTTTCTCTTGGAAGGATATGGACTTCCTTCTCATGCACAAGACTTCTCACGCCCTAGAATTTTTCTCCAAAAATCTTCTTCTTGCATGCCCCACTCTTCTCCTCCTTTTATAACAACGTCAAACGTCTTATCCGAAAGAAAGGATAAAGATGAGTAATTGCACATTTGAATTCAAATCAAATTTTGAATTCAAATGGACACCAACTCATCCCTTATCTACTAAAGGTATGAGGCATGGCTTAAATTGTGCATGGAGTGATTTCATGAGAAACTTTTTCTCATATAATAAATGGGGCGTAAAAAAAGGGATAAGGCGCAAAGATTGATTGCCCATTCAAATTTAAACTTTATTTTGAATTTGAATGGCCAACCAATCATCCTTATCCATTCATATGGCTCATTAAAGTGGGGCATGGAGAGGGATTGGCATGAGAAAAAAATTCATGAGAAGTTCCTTCTCATGAATTCAAATGGGTGCAATAGAAGTGAGGTGGCGCATGGAGATTGGGTCAAGGTGGTTTAATTATTTAAACCAACTAATTGAACCAAATAAGTTAGGTCCAATTAGACTAATTTAAATCCAACTTAATTAGACTTAATTAGGCTCAATAAAATCCTAATCAAATCAAGAATTGACTAAGCCCAACCCCTGATCAAATCAGGGATCAAACCATCTTGACGATTAGGTCAACTCTTAACCTAATCGGGTCAAACCCAACTGAATCCAATTCAATTGGACTTGATCTAAAAATAATTACTCAATCAAATTTAGTTAATTAGTGATCAAATCACTAACTAAATCTCTCATAAATACTGAGTCCAAATCCGATGGGCAATCGGGCATCAGAATTCATCGATATGTAACCCTGATCGAAAAGTCCCAACCAGTGGGACTCTTGACCTTGGTACCCATAATGTGTGGAACTCATGATTAGAGAATCTTGATTTTCAATCACAGAATCTCAGACATGAAGAACTCTTCACCAGCTATCAGATCAGATAGGAACCTCTAATGTGTGTGACCCCGCAGGTTCGAACCTAAGCCGGTAGCACAGGAACCAATTCCTGTACTAATCGACGTGACCATCTAGCAATGGTACTCGACATTCAGATAGGTCAAAGAGTCACAATCGTAACACTCAGAACCTACATGAATATGGTTACTATATAATTCATCCTTTTGACCCCTATGTTAGGATGACTCAAGGTTAAACTGTCAACCTTGATCAGATCATCCGAATCGTGCTCAACTCAAACAGTCTTGTGACTCCTCACAAGGACCACTTTGGCCAAGGTTTTGCTTAATTAAAATACGACTGTACATAGCTCCTAAACTGGAGTGGTCAATCCCATCTTGACACATGCACCGACAAGTCAAGTACTTGACTACACCCAGCAGTCTTCCATCATTGAATTAAAAATTCAGATAGTCCAGTGCCTAAGTGCAGTGAGTTGCTTGCAAGTCACCGTAGCGGTCTCAGGTCGGAGGGATATTTATACCCATATTCCATCGGAGCAAATCTTGACAGCAGAAATAGCTCTGGAGTCGGTCACGTTCAGTGCAGATGTACCCTTATATCTCACCTGTATGCCATACCAGTGTCTCCACACTCATTGGTTAGGAGGACAACCAACCTATATGGCACACAACGACCTATGCTTGATAAATATTGTCATCCTTGGTAACAACGTATCATTTGGTGGCGAACAGATTTAAGGACTAAATGACAAATCTTCCTTTGTCGAGTCTAAATAGTCCTAAGGACTTCACCACAACATAGGAGTTTATTAGAAGATGAAACATTTTATGATGAAAAATATCAAAATAATTTTTATTAATTCATAATTCATGTACAAATATAAAAATGAGCACAACCGTCAAAAGACTGATGATTGATTTTGGGATACTTTTTCCAACAATCTCCCACTTGGCCTAAAGCCAATTGATGCAGTATCTAATACCCATCTTCGACTTGTAGTTGTCGAACTCCTTCACCGCAATGGCTTTAGTGAATGGGTCAGCCAGGTTCTCCTTCCCGTCGATCTTCTGAAGATCGACGTCACCTCGATCCATAATTTTTCGGATGAGATGGTAGCGGCACAGAATATGCTTCGTCCGCTGGTGTGCCTTTGGTTCCTTCGCCTGAGCAATAGCTCTAGAGCTGTTACAGTAGAGCAGAACTGGACCAACAAGGGAGGGTGCTACTCCGAGCTCGGTGATGAATTTTCTCAGCCACACCGCTTCTTTGGCAGCATCTGATGCAGCGACATACTCTGCCTCGCAAACTGAATCAGCCACTGTGTGCTGCTTGAAACTTTTTCAGCAGATAGCCCCACCATTAAGGGTAAAAATAAATCCCGACACACTTTTGCTATCATCGTGATCAGACTGGAAACTAGAGTCTGTAAATCCTATAAGTCTCAAGTTTGATTCACCATAAACAAGCCACTGGTCCTTAGTATTTCTTAAATACTTCAGGATGGTTTTAACAACCTTCCAGTGATTCTCCACTGGATCAGATTGGTATCTACTCATTATCCCTAGTGAGTATGCCACATCTAGTCATGTACATGTCATGACGTATATGATAGATCCCACCACCGAAGCATATGGAATCCTACCCATACGCTCTCTCTCTTGAGGTGTTGTCGGGCAATCCCTCTTTGAGAGAGAAATTCCATGACCTATCGAAAGATAGTCTTTCTTGGAATTCTCCATGCTGAACCTCTTCAGCATAGTATCAATGTACGTGGACTAAGATAAACCAAGCCACCTTTTAGATCTATCCCTATAGATCTTCATCCCTAGGATGTAAGAAGCTTCTCCCAGATCCTTCATGGAGAAACGTGACGACAGCCAAATCTTTATTCCCTGTAATGCAGGGACATCATTCTCGATTAAGAGAATGTCATCCACTTAAACTCTTTTAATTCTGATGAGTCTACAAGTTTAGATTAACGTCTAGTAATATGTCATGACTATCTGAAAGAATTAAAATTTTGATAAAAATTTATCAAAATATCCTTCAGTGGCAAGTTACCGTGTAATTCAATCATTCAGTCAAACAATATTCCAAATGAACTGTGGGCATGGAAACATGTCAAACCCAACCACTTATCTTTATGTATCTCGATCTGAAGGTGATGATTCAGTTGATGATATATTAGAAATTTTTTCTAATTATCATCCTACTTTGGCAAAAAACTTTCAGAATCACCGACCTATGAGATCACATAGGATGTTCGCTCCCCTTATTAGGAGTGGCTGATCTCTTATTGATCACTCACAACCTCAATACATATTTCACCACATCTAGAACACCCCATATAAGAATCAAAGAATCAAGTTAGGAAGTGAACCAAAATATGGATCTAAATACATAAGGTACTATGGTGATCTCAAATCAAAAGATCACTTACACAACTCCCACCAAAAGATCATTAGTTGACATATAAATAAGACTCCATCTGATGTTCTCCCATAGATTTATTTAGTGAACTCATTCTCTAATGAGCACCCATATCCTTGTATTAATGTCACCACATAAGTGGTAGTGAGATCAACAACCCTCATTTTTGAGCATACATAGGACATGCCATTCTTACTAGTATCATTGATCTCTGACTCAATGAACCAACGACTAGAAATATTTTAGGTCATAGCTATCAAGGATTTAGATCTCACTGGTATGATCTCATCATAGCTCTAAAATCATTGTCCGGACCTTTGGGGTTCATTATAATCTTAAAACAATAAGATGTAGTATACAATGAATCAAAAATATCTATTTTATTAGTAAATTAATGTCAATTATATGAGTCTGAAAGATAAATTATAGAAAACATCCTATCGTATCCCGTATGTGATTAGCTTGTAGGGCATCATTCTTTCAATCTCCCATTTGCACTAAAGTCAATCACTCCTATACTTGATACCCATGCTATTAAGGTGGTGGTCAAACTGCTGCATTGACAAGGCCTTAATAAATGGGTCTGCTATATTATTTTGCTATCAACTCACTCCACGATCACATCACGTCATTCGACTATCTTCTGAATGAGGTGGAACTGTCTTAGGATGTACTTAGATTTATGATGAGACCTTGATTCTTTAGCTTGAGCAACTGTCCTAGTATTATCACAATAAAGGGGCACTGGTTGTTCAATCCTTCAAACCACACCTAATTCTATGATGAATTTTTTCATCCAGACGGCCTCCTTAGCAGCCTCACTAGCAGTAATATTCTCAGCCTCAGTAATCGAGTCAGTAACAGTTTGTTGTTTGAAACTTTTCCAACTTACTGCACCACCATATAGAGTGAACGCATACCCAGATATAGATTTGCTATCATCCGGATCAGATTGAAAACTAGAATCAGTATAATCTTCTAGTTTTAAATCAGGTCTTCCATATATTAGAAAAATATCTCTAGTCCTTCTAAAGTACTTGAGTATGTTTTTCACAGCTTTTCAATGATCTTTTTCAGGATCAGCCTGAAATCTACTTACAATGCCTAAGACATAAGCCACATCAGGCCTGGTATATAACATAACATACATAATTGATCCTACAGCCGAAGCATAAGGAATATAACTTATTCTATTTCTTTCTTCAGGTGTCTTAGGAGACATCTTCTTAGAGAGTTGTATGCCTGACCTATGGGCAAGTAACCTCTCTTACTTCCCTCCATGTTGAACTTTTTCAACACAAGGTCAATGTACCTAGACTGAAACAAGCCTAGCATTCTTTTTAATCTATCCCTATAGATCTTTATACCTAGTATATAGGATGCCTCACCCAAGTCTTTCATGAAAAATTTTTGTGATAGCCATGTCTTGACCGATTGCAATATCAGGATATCATTCTCATTCAGCAGTATGTTGTCCACATACAAGATCAAGAAGATAACAGCACTCCCACTAGTCTTTTTGTATACACAAGATTCATCCACATTTTTGGTGAAGCCAAACGATTTGACTGTCTTATCAAAATAAATGTTCCAGCTCTTCGATGCTTGTTTTAATCCATAAATAGATCTATTCAACTTGCATACCTGATTTGCTCTCCCACTAGAGATAAATTTCTCTGGCTGAGTCATATAGATTTTTTTCTTAAAATTTTTATTGAGAAAGGCAATCTTGACATCCATCTGTTAGATCTCATAGTCATGGTATGCTGCAATAGCAAGTATTATTCGAATAGACTTGAGCATGGCTACCGATGAAAAGGTTTCTTCATAATCAACGCCTTGTTTTTGTCTAAAATCTTTTGCCATCAGTCTAGCCTTATGGATCTCTACCTGGCCATCTGCTTTAATCTTCTTTGTAAAGATCCATTTGCACCCTATTGGGGTTACACCCTCAGGCACATCAACCAAAGTCCAAACTAAAGGAAAAACTGCCTTTTTCCTTGTAGGATCTTCTAAATCTAATGAGATCTAGGACAGAATATTTAAAAAAAAAATTATCTTACTTTATTTCAGATCTAAGATCTATTAGATCTGATTCTTATTATCTAATATTTAATCTAAAATTGAATCTAAAACTTGAGGATTAGAGAAATACCTCTAGGGTAACTAGATTACCCTGTAGATGATCGCAGTAATGCCCGAGGTTCAAAAATAGTCACGCAGTCATCTGGCCTCTATCGGTATCTACTCAAGTAGGATCTAGATTGCCTTCTCCTTGCAAATTTTTACTCTAAAAATCAGATCTGGATCTGATCTGGAAGATCTTCAAAAGATCTTCTTAAGTTGGAGCAGCAGTTTCTCGACAAATCCCTGCAGCCTTCTGATCAGAAAGCTACCACGCCTTGGACAAGCACCAGATGGATGCCCAACTCCTTGGACGTGAAGAGGGGAGGGAGAGGAGTAGAGGGGATATAGAGAAGTAGAGGGGAATCTCATTTTTGCTGGGTATTGAGTAGATTTTCACAACTAGGCACAGACAGGGTTTAAATAGACCCTGCTGCGCCATGCAGTGCCACATCATTCGACCAATCAAAAAATTTCAATTAATTTTAAAAAAATTTTGATTGATGGAGTGATGTCATCTAATTATATCAGATAAGAATTCCCTCAATTTTCACTACTGTTGGTGCCAACACTGGATAAGCACAGTGAGATTGGCGCCCCACAATCCAAGTCGATCAAGGGATCAGAGTCCTCATCTCATGGGACTCTATCCTTATCCACTTGGGGTGCACGCCATATCTGATTATGGTGCCCACATTGAGGGCTAATTTAGCAGATATACACTCCACTAAAACTCTCCAATAATCTCTTGCCAAGTGGCCTTCAGTCCAAGGTCCATGGGTCAATGTTTGACCAATGTCCTAAAACGAAAATGGCAGGTGACAGAAGTTGGCAGGTGTTGTCTTAAATTTATCTCATAAATTAGGACAAAACCTTTTTGAGCTGGATTGGCTCCAGTCAGACTGAGAGAAACCTTCTCAAAGTTCTCTGGGTGAGTCAAATCATATTTGGCTGAGTCGAGATGAAAAAGATTGCACGAGGAGAAAGTTAGGCTCAATCGTGTACTAGCACGATTTTCTTGAACCTAATTGGATCTAATCCAAATCAATCGAACTGGGCTAGCTCAATTGATGATATCCAAACCCTAACTCTTGTTTGTGTGACCCAGTTAGGTTCATTTCATATGGTAATGAGATATGTCGTGATCTCATCATCGACATGATCGAAACTCCTTTCGATGGATCAGAACTCTTCTGATTCAGACAATTAGAATGATCGATCATCAAGAACATTCTAATTACTCCCAAATTCACTAGTGACACCTAGCAGTATATGGTGGCAACCCATCAAAAATAAAAATAAACCTCTCGGTGCAGCTACCTGTGTGATTGAGTTCCTCTATCATGAGTCCCGACTGAATTAGGCTTAAGGTGAACTCCTCAAACCCAACATCAGTCATATGAATCAATCGATCGATCCAAATCTGATGTGAAACCTTAATGAAATTTTTTTTTCCATTATTTCACTCTGCCATGGCCATGGGCTTAAGGACTCGATCTTTCGATCATTATAGGACTACTCCTCTCATCTATCGAGGTTGATAGATCCCATCTTGGTGCAATCTGGTTCCTACAATGAATATGCTACAGCCAACATACACCTCAGGGTTCTGAATGGTTAGGAGACTGAGTTATGGTGTAGTCAAACTATAACACACTCAAGGTGAACTGTCGATGCACCTTAGGTCAAAAACTAGACACACAGCTGCAGCATCGAGCTAGTCATCGATGAGAAGGTAGACTTCCTTATGACTGCTCGAGCTGGTCATGCTCAATACTTTCATTCTCAATGAATATCTGTACTCTCACTTCGGTGTCTCTACACCGTAGACTCAAGACACATTTACCCTAAGGAAGCGATCGTACACCAACCTTCCGGATCGATCACCATCCTCGTGATGATCCTATGGTCAGGAGCTGTTTATGAGTTTGTTATGTAAATTCATGCCTTAAATTTTCAACTCTTGAAAATATGAATTAACATTCCTACTAACTCAGAGGATATATCACAGACATAATGTACATAATGTGATAGTAGAATAATCTTTATTCATTTATAGTCAAAATTACAGTTTTGCCCTTATATTTGTACAGGAATGTGTCAGCCAATCTGACATCTAGGACACACATCTAACAAACTCTCACTTGACCTAATGCCAATTGGCTATATATCTAAGTCCTATCTTCTCAAGGTGGGCTTCAATCTTCTGCTGGCCTAATGGCTTTGTTAGTGGGTCTGCCATATTATCGTGGAGTCGACTCTCTTAACCTTTTTCGAGGTAATTACGGATCAGATGGAATCGCCGCTCGATATGCTTAGACTTCTGGTAAGATCTTGGCTCCTTAGCTAGGGCTATGGCATAATTATTGTTGCAGTAAAGAGGGATGGCATCCAATGACATCACTCCAAGCTCTGCGGTAAACTTCTTGTACCAGAATGCCTCCTTCGCAGCTTTCGATGCAGCAATATACTCTGCCTCCATGGTGGAATCAACAATTACCATTTGCTTGAAACTCTTCCAGCTAACTGCACCACCATTGCAAATGAACAGACTCCCAGATGTCGACTTTCGATCATCTATATCAGACATAAAGTCTGAGTCTGTAAATCCCTGAACCTGGAGTTCTCCATTCCCAAAGACTAGAAACATATCCTTAGTCCTTCTCAAGTACTTAAGATACATTTCACAGAAGTCTAGGGCTCTTCGTCTGGATTCGACTGATATCTGCTTGTGACACTTACAGCATGGGCTATATTAGGTCTGTACATAGCATGGCATACATGAGGCTCCTATTGCAGAAGCATAAGGGATCTTGCTCATGCATTCAATCTCCTCAGGTGTGCTAGGGCACATCTTCTTGGAGAGATGAATGCCATGCCTAAAAGGTACTAAACCTCTTTTGGAGATTTTCATGCTAAACCTTTTTAGCACCTCCTCTATGTACATCTTCTGTGAAAGTCCCAGCATCCTATTTGGTCTATCTCTATAGACCTTAATATCCAGTATAAAGGATGCTTCTTCTAGATCTTTCATAGAGAACTCCTTAGACAACCATATTTTGATTGAGGTCAACATTAAAATATCATTTTCAATCAGGAGGATGTCATCTACGTACAGTATGAGGAAGACAACTGCGCTCCCACTGACCTTCTTGAACACACATGGTTCCTCCTCATTCTTGATGAAACCAAACATTTTGATCACATCATTGAAACAAGTATTTCAGCTCCGAGATGCTTGCTTAAGTCCATAAATGGACCTTTGCAGCTTGCAGACCTTGTGATCATCATCACTGGATGTGAAACCAAGCGACTGTTCCATATAGATATCTTCCTCAAGATATCCATTTAAGAATGCTATTTTCACATCCATCTGCCATATTTCATAATCGAAATAGGCTACAACAGCAAGCAATGTGCGGATGGATTTTAGCATGGCTACGGGCGAAAAGGTATTCTGATAGTCAATGCCTTCACGTTGACTATAACCTTTCGCTATGAGCCTAGCCTTGAATGTCTCTAAATTTCCATCTGCACCTATCTTTCTCTTGAAGATCCATTTACACCTAATAGGTACAATACCTTCAGGTGGATCTACCAAGATCCAGACTTGGTTTGAGTGCATCGAGTTAATTTCTGATCTCATTGCCTCTAACCATTTCACGGAGTCGATATCTAATATCGCCTCATCATAGGTCTTGGGGTCATCACCATGAGCCCCATTTCTCGTGAGGAACATTTCCTCTACATCCTCTTGTATAGTACCTAATTACCTTTCAGGAGGACAGAAAACTCTAGTCAATCTATGAGGTGGAAGAGGTTGTGTTAGGACTGGTTCTAATTGATTGGGTTCCTTAGGTTCTTTAGCTCGTTGCTCTTGAAAGATATTCTTCTTGAGCTTAATTATTCTTTCGATGCCACCATCTTGAATAAACTATTTTTCAAGAAAAATAGCATGTCAATTCATAATCACATTATGATCTTTCGAAATATAGAAATAGTATCCTAATGACTCTTTAGGATATCCTATGAACCGAGCTCTAAAAGATCTAAACTCTAACTTGTCCGCCTGCTGTCTCTTGACGTGAGCTGGACAACCTCAAATTCTGAGATGACTCAGACTTGGCTTCTTACCATGCCATATCTCATACGGTGTGGTAGGAATGATTTTAGAGAGAATCCTATTCAATACATATATTGCTGTCATGAGACAATATCCTCAAAGAAACTCAGAAAGGTCCGTGAAGCTCATCATGGAATGGACCATATCTAATAGGATCCAGTTTCTCCATTCTGAAACTCCGTTGAGTTGTGGCATTCCAGGTGGAGTCCATTGAGAGACTATGTCATTATCCTTAAGATAGTCTAGGAACTTCCGACTAAGATATTCACCTCCACGATCTGATCGAAGAACCTTAATGGGCTTTCCTATTTATTTTTCTACTTCATGCCTGAATTCTTTGAACTTTTCAAAGACTTCAGACTTGTGTTTCATTAGAAACACATATCCATACCGAGACATATCATCGGTAAAGGTAATGAAGTAGACATAGTTGCCTCTAGCCGAACATCAAATGGACCGCACACATCTGTATGTACTAGGGCAAGTAGGTCTGTGGCCCTTTCCCCATGTCCCACAAAAGGAAGCCTAGTCATTTTGTCTTGAAGGTATGATTCACAAACTGGATATGACTCGAAAGTCAATGGACTTAATAGCCCGAATTTCTTCAATTTGTTAACCCTGTCTTCCGCTATATGATCTAGCCTTAGGTGCCACAGATACCTATCATTTAGACTATCTCTAGGCCTTTTAATTCCTATGGCATTCATATTTTGCTCGATATTAAATACAGATACATCAATATGTAGCTGATAGATGTTATTAATAAGAAAACCATTTGCAACTTTATTATTTTCATAAAATATGTTACAATGGTTCTTATGAAAGCTAATCACATAGCCTTCTTGTGCTAAACATGAAACAGAAATCAAATTTCTGCTTACCGCAGGCACATAATAACAGTCTCTAAGAACTAAATCTAATCCTAACGGTAATCACAGAGGGTAGGTTCCCACAGCCACAGTAGTAACTCTTGCTCCATTTCTGATGCGTAGGATCATATCCCCATCCCTCAGCCTCCTGCTCTCCTTAAGACCCTGCATAGAAGTACACAAATGAGCACTTGAACCAAAGTCAAGTACCTAACTGGATGCAGAGAAAATCATAAAATTAGATTCTATAACGAGCATACCTCCAGAAGGACCATCCTTCTTGTTCTTTTGGGTGGCCAGATACTGAGGACAGTTTCGCTTTCAATGGCCATCTGAATTACAGAGGAAACATTTTTCCTTTTCAGCAGCCTTCTTCTTCGGTTCCGTCTTCTTCTTCTTCCCATCCGCCTTCTGCTTCTTCGCAGACTTCTTCTTCTTTCCAAAAGATTTTCTTTTGAAAGAAGTCCACTCCACAGTAAGGACTGAGCCTTTTGAACCCTTCAAAGAAAGCTCAGCCTAACCAACATGTTCATTAACTCAGCCAATGTACACTACATCTTATGTATATGGAAGTTCAAGATGAACTGACCATATGCATCAGACAAGGACTGAAGGATCACATCAATCTGAAAATCCCTGTCTAAGATGACATCGAGCTTCTCAAGCTCCTCAAGGTCCTTGATCATTGTCAAATAATGATCTTGGACTGACTGTCCATCACACATTTTAGCCTTAAAAAGTCTTTGGCAGACTTGATACTTGGCTGGCGACTTTGTTCACCAAACAACTCTTGTAGGTGAGCCAACATTTGGTGGGTAGTCATAATGTTCTCATACTGGCGTTGTAAGTCATCAGACATGGCACCCAACATGTAGTACTTGGCTTTGTTATCATCATCCGTTCTCTTTTCCAGAGACGCTCTCTGTTCAGCAGTCGGACGTGCTGGTATGGCAGTGGATCTTGGTCCAAGACATGAGTCAGTTTCTCAAAACTCAAAATAATTCTGTAGTTCCTCAACCAGTCCTTAAAATTAGGTCCAATCAATCTATGGGTGTCTAGTATTTTGGTCAGGGGGTTAGACGCAGACATATTTTCTGTAGAGAGTCAAGAGTTTCTAGTTAGATTTTGTAAGCAGACTTAACCAATTTATTTAGAGATTTTATTTTTAAATAAATTAGGCTCCCACTATTTTCTCAGATCCCTACACTCCCTAGGTAGAGATGTAAAAATCTTCGTGATTAGTATTTCTAGTGGGTGGTGCGGTCTCACCGACTAGCTCACCACCTCGCCTAACAGTTATTGGTGATGGATCAACTGATGAGTGGACAACTCTTATCCAATGATTCTCTAATCATGGTATACCCAAAACTTGGTCTTTAATTCATGAAGCTCATCGTGCTCGAAATATTGCTCCAATCCTTAGTTAAATCAGACCCACCATTTGCATGAACTAGATTCCTGATTGGGTCCCTCACCGTATCCAGAATATTGAGCACAACCCATCCTCTAATCTGTAGCATCCAATGCTTAATGGACATGGTTGCATCTTTCCAGTGCAACTGAGCTACTGTAACCAGTCAAGAACAATCAACCCTGAGAAGGACCCGCACATCCACAATGGTGGAAGACCTTAGACCTAATGTTTTCTTAGGAAGATTTGATTTAGGTCTCATTAAACTTGACTTGACATAGTCATAACAATTATGACTAACCTAGTGGCATGGATTAGCTCAAATTGTTAGCCACCTCAAATCAAAACTGGGTCGACACATATGGCCAGGTAAGTGAGATCGGTGGGAGGGATATTGTTGGGAATAGTGTCCCAAAGTCAATCGTCAGCCTGTTGACGGTTGTGCTTCTTTTGTATTAGTACATGAATTATAAATAAATAAAAGTTATTTTGGTATTTTTTCATCACAAATGTTTCATCTTCTAATGAACTCCTGTGTTGTGGTGAAGTCCTTAGGACTATTTAGACTCGACAAAGGAGGATTTGTCATTTAGTCCTTAAACATGTTCGCGACCAAATGATAGTTGTTACCAAGGACGACAATATTTATCGAGCATAGGTCGTTGTGTGCCATATGGGTTGGTTGTCCTCATAACCAAAGAGTGTGGAGACACTGGTATGGCATACAGGTGAGATGTAATGGTACATCTGCACTGAACGTGACCAACTCCGGAGCTAATTTCTGCTGTCAAGATTTGCTCCGATGGGATATGGGTATAAATGTCCCTCCGACCTGAGACCGCCACGGTGACTTGCAAGCAACTCACTGCACTTAGGCACTGGACTACCTGAATTTCTAATTCAGTGACGGAAGGTTGCTGGGTGTAGTCAAGTACTTGACTTGTCGGTGCGTGTGTCAAGATGGGATTGACCACTCCAGTTTAGGAGCTGTGTACAGTCGTGTTTCAATTTAGCAAAACTTGGCCAGGGTAGTCCTAGTGAGGAGTCACAGGACTAATTGAGTTGAGCACGATTCGGATGATATCATCAGGGTTGACAGTTTAACCCTGAGTCATCCTAAACACAGGGGTCAAAAGGGATGAATTATACGGTAACCATATTCACGTAGGTTCTGAATGTTGCGATTGTGATTATTCGACCTATCCGTCATCGGGTACCATTGCTAGATGGTCACTTCGATTAGTACAGAAATTGGTTCCTGTGCTACCGGCTTAGGTTCGAACCTGCGGGGTCACACACATTAGAGGTTCCTTTCTGATCTGATGGCTGATTATGAGTCTTATCTATCTGGAACTCTATGATTGAGAATTAGATTCTCTAATCATGAGTTCCACACATTTTGGGTACCGGGGTCAAAATTTTGAATTTCGAATTTTGAATTTGAAATTTGAACTCTTTGATCAGGGTTTCATATCGATGGTCTCTGATGCCTGATTGCCCATCGGATTTGGACTCAACATTTATGAGAGGTTTAATTAGTGATTTAATCACTAATTAACTCAATTTGATTGAGTAATTATTTTTGGATCAAGTCCAATTGAATTGGATTCAGTTTGGATTGACCCGATTAGGTTAAATGTTGACCTAATCGCTAAGGTGGTTTAGTCCCTGATTTGATCAGGGGTTAGGTTTAGTTAATTCCTGATTTGATTAGGATTTTATTAAGCCTAATTAAGCCTAATTATGTTGGGTTTAATTTGGTCTAATTGTGCTCAACCTATTTTAAACTAGGTTGGCTCAATTTGAATCAAACCACCTTGTTTTAAATTCCCTGCGTCACCCAACTTCCTTGCACCCATTTGAATTCACGAGAAGAAACTTCTCGTGAAATTTTTCTCACATAAAACCCTTCCCCACGTCCTCATTTGTGCACCATATGGATGGATAAATTAATTAGTTAGCCATTCAAATTCAAAGCATGTTTGAATTTGAATGGATAACTTATCACTTGCCCTTTCATCCTTATCCATTTTGTGCGCCACATTACTTACACGAGAAAAGGTTTCTCGTGAAACTTTTCCACGCACAAAGAGCCACGCCCCTTCTCTTCTCATGCCCAAAAGGATAGGGATAAGTTGGTTTTCGTTTGAATTCAAATTTGATTTGAATTCAAATCTGTAACCTCTTGTCTTTATCCTCTCACACGGATAAGACACGTTCGACGTTGTTTTAAAAAGAGGAGAAAGGTGGGACGTGCGTAGAAAAATTAGGAGACAAACTTTGGGGCATGAGGAAGGCTTCTGCACAAGGTGAAGGTCCAAAACCTTCTGAGAGAAAAAGAAAGAAAAGAGAGAAAATTGGGCGCAGGGTTTTTGGTGTGTACCCTAGGGTTTCTACCTAGGGTTCGGGAAGTGAGATTGGTGTGCCACGAGTGTCGTGAGTCCACCAAATTTCAGAGAGAGATCCATCAGCCTCTCAAGTAACTGTGTAGATGATCCGGAGCATCCAGAAGTCAGCACACATCGATCGAAGGAGTTCGATCAACATCTGCCATCAAAAGGGTGAAATCACGAACTAGCATTCGTGAGGAGCTGATCAGACGGGAGCTTCGTGTGGATGATCCGCAGAGGCCAGACAGTTGGATGGCTGCAACGTGATGATCAGAGTCCTCCGACGGTGATCAGATTGCGATGATCGACTACCAGCAAAAGGTGATGTGTTCTGAACACAGTACTGTAAAACGTTTACTGATTCAAATTTGAATTTCAAATTTAAATGCATGCTGTTGTATCATATTTAGATCCTAGTGTAGGATTAATTAGTATTAATTAATGAGATTAATTAATAATTCTGCTGTAAAATAGTAATTTTGAAAAAGTTTTAAAATTACCATTTTGCCCCTGCACTAAATTTTCGCTTCAATTGGTATCAGAGCAGGTTCTAAAATATGATATACATATGCATGCGTAGATTAAGGTGTAATCTATAAGTTTAAATTTGAAATTCAAAATTCAAAATTCAAATTCAAAAAGATTTGAAATTTGAAATTTGAAATTTGTTAGAAGTTTTAAATTTGAAATTCAAAATTTGAAATTTGAAATTTGGTTGAAATTTTAAATTTGAAATTTGAAATTTGAAATTCGAAATTTGAAATTTGAAATTCAAAATTCAAAATTTGAAATTTGAAATTTGGTTGAAATCTCAAATTTGAAATTTGAAATTTGAAATTTGAAATTCGAAATTTGAAATTTGAAATTCAAAATTCAAAATTTAAAATTCAAAGATTGAAAATTGAAATTTGAAATTTGGTTGAAATCTCAAATTTGAAATTTAAAATTTGAAATTTGAAATTTGAAATTTAAAATTCAAAATTTAAATTTTGAAATTTGTATATTTAGATATACATGATCCAAGTAGCAAGTAATCTAATTGGGTTGGTTGCCATGGCCGTCCGGTCATAGGAGAAAAGTAGGGTTTAAAGGCCCTCTCTTCCCATTCGATGGGGTCTCCTATGGCGGTAGGGGTGTCGATGCAATTATATCCCATGCCGATGAAGCAGCGAAAGGACTTAATTAAGAAATTTATCATGAATGTGTTAGATTAGATCTAAAAGAAAATTTATGATTTATTTTGAGTTATTTTCTGTTATGAAATGAGCAATAGAATTGCTGTTTATGAAATGTGCTGACCCGTTTGTGAAATGAGTTAACACATTTGGTGAACAGAAAATAAAATCTTTCAAATTTAAAAATTATTTTCAAAATGCCAAACCCTGACCCATCAGCCCAAGTACTTAATTAAAAGAATTAAGTATTGTCTAGTAGGTCTAGAATTATGAATTAAGACCTAAGACAATTGCATAAACTTTTGGGTCAATGGGTTAGATGAATTAGGTCCATAATTGGGTTAGACCTAAGGTTAGTTTAAAAAAATGGACTAATTGGAGTAATTGGTCAAATCTAATCAAAAGTTGAATTAGATTAGGTCAAGGATACTCTAGACTCAACTTCAATAGTTGTAGTTGAATGGGTCCATGTCTTTAACTAGACCAAGATGGACTTAATTCATGGCTATGCGGTGGAGCTCTATTTACTAAGTTGATCAAAATTAAAACTAATGAACCGGTTGGTGTCTAAGGTAAGTTCGGCAGTTTTGACCAGTGATTCTTAAGCGGGAGCTACTCGCATTGATTCGATCATTGACGAGTTAATGGCAAATCCCCACCACTGATCTCACTTACCTGGCCAATCTGGTAAGTTAGATTTTGATTAGATCACTTGGTGATTAGAGCTCACCCATGTCATTAGGTAAATCAGTATGACTGATTTAGGTGCTCCTAATGCCAGCTTTAATTAAATCCTTTTTAATCTGACTTGGTGAAGTCAGTGGGAGGATTGAAATTGGTTGGATGATTTCTTCTCTACTATTCTTTAATAAAATCCTCAAAATTATTAGGTCCCTAAAATGATTAAGTTATAATGATAACTAAGTCATAGCCTCCCATTAAGTGAATGATAATGAGTCCATTAGTTCAATGATCATTGGAGGCCCAAAGGCCTGGTGCTCATTGGCTAATGGAATTATTATTCATAATATGATAATTTGATTGAGTCTTTCTGATGGTGGTTAGGTTGGCCGGCCAAAGTCGGGCCTGATCATTTATTGATCCGATTCACTAAATTAAGTCATGTTAATGGTTGGACCTAACCAGATCTTTTCAGTGGAGGCCAAAGCCTACTGATTAGGTTCTGGGGCAAAATAAATTACTAGAAGTTGTTTAGAGAAACAACTGGTTAAGAACCTACCCATAGATGCACATGGGTTGACCAACCAAAGTTGGGCTCGTGTGTAGTCTGTGTGGATTCTAGTACCCATTAAGGAATTAAAGTAATTTCTCGAATTGGAGGATGAGGCTACCAGTTCGTAAAAATATTGGGAAAAACTTTAGACTAAAGTCCAAGTCTTTAGTATTAATTTATGTACTAATAGAGGTCTCGTTTTCTTTTAAGCAGCTATGGCCACTACCCTGTCGCTCCGGTCATTATTAGATAATGACAAGCTCATGGGACCCAATTTCGATAGCTGGTATCAAAAATTGAAAATCGTCCTTGAGCATGAACGGATCCTTTATGTAGTAACGGATCCAGCACCTGAGGAGCCAGCTCCGAACGCTAGTAAAGCGATCCGAGACACTTACTTGAAGTGGCTCAATGACCGCACCACCGTTCGATGTATTATGCTGGCAGCAATGAATGACGAGTTCAGCCGAAGGTTTGAGAACGCCCAACCACAGGAGATGCTTCAAATGTTGAACGACTCCTTTGGCACGCCTGACGACGTTGAAAGGCACAAAACTAGTTGTGCTATTTTCAATGCTCGGATGAGGGATGGGGCCTCAGTCACTGATCATGTACTGTATATGATCGAGATGATTGAGCGCCTAAGCAAATTGGGCTTTCGTCTGCACGAGCAGCTCGGTAAGGATGCGATCCTTAATTCCTTGCCCAAGTCCTTCCTCCCATTCCTTACTCATTTTCGAATGACAAAGCCTGCAGTAAACTACCACGGATTGTTGGGGTTGCTGCAGAACTTTGAGAAGGATCACCAACTCCATAAGGAGTCAGTGAATGTAGTGGGAGGGTCTTCTTCTCGTCGTCAACCCTTTGGGAAGGGGAAGAAGAACAAGAAGAAGAAAAATAAGAAGGTGCAATCTCATGCTGGGACAGTAGCACGGAGTCAGACCAAGAAGCGCAAGCATGACCAGAGCCAGGCGGAGTGCTTCTTTTGCAAGAAGCACGGGCATTGGAAGAGGAATTGTCCTCAATACATTGCCTCCCTGGACCCGAACAGGCCAAAGAAGAAGCAAGGTAATTATATGATAACTCCTTGCAACTTTTCGATTTGTGATACTACTGCCTAGGTATTGGATACCGGAAGCCCTTATCATATTTGTAATTCGATGCAGGGTCTGCAGGTCAGTAGGAGATTTGATGAAGGCGAGAGGTTCCTGAATGTTGGAGATGGAAGCAAAGTTCCAGTTCTAGCTTTAGGAATCATGAGTCTTGTAATCAATTCTCGTAATGTAATTCTGAGTGAATGTCACTATTGTCCAAGTTTTTTATTAAATATTATTTCTGTAGGCCTTTTGGCCATGTACGATTATGATTTTTTAATAAAAAGAAATATTTGCAATATCATTTTGAATGGTGTTACAATATTTGTTGGACAAATAAATAATGGAATTTACTTACTATCACAGCCTGTTAATGTGGTTCAAAAATTCGGTAAACGCTCTAGAATAGATAATGTGTCAGAAGTCTACCTTTGGCACTGTAGGCTAGGTCATATCAATAAGAACAGGATAAACAGGTTGGCTCAAGAAGGAATTCTTGAAGTTAGTGATTGTGAATCACTTCCAACCTGTGAGTCCTGTCTTCTTGGAAAGATGACCAAGTCACCTTTTACTGGAAAAGGTGAGCGAGCCAGTGAACTCTTAGGTCTGGTACATTCTGATGTATGTGGACCCATGAGCTCAAGTGCAGAGGTAGATTTTTCTACTTCATAACCTTCACAGACGACCTATCTAGGTATGGGTATGTCTATTTAATGAAGCATAAGTCAGAATCATTTGAAATGTTCAAACTATTCCGAAATGAGGTAGAAAAATAAACTGGGAAGTGTATTAAAACTCTTCGATCTGATCGAGGAGGTGAATACCTTTCCAATGAGTTTCTGACGTATCTAGGGGAGAATGGGATTCTCTCTCAGTGGACTCCTCCTGGAACACCACAGCATAATGGTGTGTCTGAAAGGAGGAATCGGACCCTGTTAGACATGGTTCGATCCATGATGGGGTTTTCTGGTCTGCCGATCTCCCTCTGGGGATATGCGCTCGAATCGGCTTGTTACCTTCTAAATAGAGTTCCGAGTAAGTCTGTAGCCAAAATGCCATATGAGATATGGATAGGACGTAAGCCAGTACTCTCGCACCTTAGGGTTTGGGGGTGTCCGGCTTATGTTAAACGTTTAATTACAGACAAGCTTGGACCTAGGTCTGACAAGTGTAATTTTATAGGGTACCCAAAAGAGACCAAAGGGTATTATTTCTACCTTGCTGATGAGCAAAAGGTGTTTGTCAGCCTTAAGGCAATCTTTTTAGAAAAGGTGTTCCTTAGTGAAGGAACTGTTGCCTCTAAAGTCGAACTTGACGAAGTTCGACAGGTGGAAAAACCAACACATGTTACTGAACCTGAACCGGATTTGATTAGATCAGATCCGGAGCCCATTGATTGTGCACCCTTAAGGCGGTCTGGTAGAGTACCACATCAACCGGACAGATATTATGGTTTCTTGGTCCGGGATGGTGATCCTATCGAACTTGATGAAAACGATGAGGATCCGATCACCTACATGGATGCAATGCAGAGACCTGACTCTGAGAAATGGCTAGAGGCCATGAAATCCGAAATGGAGTCCATGAAGGTCAACGATGTGTGGACATTGGTTGACCCACCCGAAGGAGTAAAACCCATAGGGTGTAAGTGGGTCTTCAAAAGGAAGAGGGGCGCAGACGGAAAGGTGGAGACCTATAAAGCCCGTCTGGTTGCCAAGGGATATCGTCAACGTTATGGTATAGACTTTGACGAGACATTTTCTCCTGTGGCAATGCTCAAATCCATTCGGATTATGCTTGCGATAGCTGCCCATCTGGACTATGAAATCTGGCAGATGGATGTGAAGACAGCTTTCCTAAACGGAGAGCTGGACGAAGAGGTGTATATGATACAACCTGAAGGGTTCACATCCACAGATGAGTCTAAGGTGTGCAAGCTACAGAGGTCCATTTATGGACTTAAGCAGGCATCTCGAAGTTGGAACATACATTTTGATAGGACGATCAAAACGTATGGCTTCGTTAAGAACAGAGAAGAACCCTGCATTTATAAGTGGGCTAATGGTCCAGCAGTAGTATTTCTTGTATTGTATGTGGATGACATTCTCTTAATCGGGAATGATGTCCCTGCATTACAGGGAATAAAGATTTGGCTATCGTCACAGTTCTCCATGAAGGATCTGGGAGAAGCTTCCTACATCCTAGGGATGAGGATCTATAGGGATAGATCCAAAAAATTGCTTGGCTTATCCCAGTCCACGTACATTGATACTATGCTGAAAAGGTTCAGCATGGAAAATTCCAAGAAAGGCTATCTACCGATAGGCCATGGAATTTCTCTCTCGAAGAGGGATTGTCCGACAACACCTCAAGAGAGAGAACGTATGGGTAGGATTCCATATGCTTCGGCAGTGGGATCTATCATGTACGCCATGACATGTACACGACCAGATGTGGCATACTCACTAGGGGTAGTGAGTAGATACCAATCTGATCCAGGAGAGAATCACTGGAAGGTTGTTAAAACCATCCTGAAGTATTTGAGAAATACTAAGGACCAGTGGCTTATATATGGTGAATCGGACTTGAGACTTATAGGGTTTACAGACTCTAGTTTCCATTCTGATCGAGATGATAGCAAGAGTGTGTCAGGATTTATTTTTACCCTTAATGGTGGGGCTGTCTGCTGGAAGAGTTCCAAGCAGCACACTGTGGCTGATTCAGTATGCGAGGCGGAGTATATTGCTGCATCAGATGCTGCCAAAGAAGCGGTGTGGCTGAGGAAATTCATCACCGAGCTCGGAGTAGCACCCTCCCTTGTTGGTCCAGTTCTGCTCTACTGCGACAGCTCTGGAGCCATTGCTCAGGCGAAGGAACCAAAGGCACACCAGCGGACGAAGCATATTCTGCACCGCTACCATCTCATCCGGGAGATCGTGGATCGAGGTGACGTCGACCTTCAGAAGATCGACGGGAAGGAGAACCTGGCCGACCCATTCACTAAAGCCATTGCGGTGAAGGAGTTCAATGACTACAAGTCGAAGATGGGTATTAGATACTGCATCGATAGGCTTTAGGCCAAGTGGGAGATTGTTGGAATAGTGTCCCAAAGCCAATCGTCAGCCTGTTGACGGTTGTGCTCCTTTTGTATTAGTACATGAATTATAAATAAATAAAAGTTATTTTGGTATTTTTTCATCACAAATGTTTCATCTTCTAATGAACTCCTGTGTTGTGGTGAAGTCCTTAGGACTATTTAGACTCGACAAAGGAGGATTTGTCGTTTAGTCCTTAAACATGTTCGCGACCAAATGATACGTTGTTACCAAGGACGACAATATTTATCGAGCATAGGTCGTTGTGTGCCATATGGGTTGGTTGTCCTCATAACCAAAGAGTGTGGAGACACTGGTATGGCATACAGGTGAGATGTAATGGTACATCTGCACTGAACGTGACCAACTCCGGAGCTAATTTCTGCTGTCAAGATTTGCTCCGATGGGATATGGGTATAAATGTCCCTCCGACCTGAGACCGCCACGGTGACTTGCAAGCAACTCGCTGCACTTAGGCACTGGACTACCTGAATTTCTAATTCAGTGACGGAAGGTTGCTGGGTGTAGTCAAGTACTTGACTTGTCGGTGCGTGTGTCAAGATGGGATTGACCACTCCAGTTTAGGAGCTGTGTACAGTCGTGTTTCAATTTAGCAAAACCTTAGCCAGGGTAGTCCTAGTGAGGAGTCACAGGACTAATTGAGTTGAGCACGATTCGGATGATATCATCAGGGTTGACAGTTTAACCCTGAGTCATCCTAAACACAGGGGTCAAAAGGGATGAATTATACGGTAACCATATTCACGTAGGTTCTGAATGTTGCGATTGCGATTATTCGACCTATCCGGTCATCGGGTACCATTGCTAGATGGTCACTTCGATTAGTACAGAAATTGGTTCCTGTGCTACCGGCTTAGGTTCGAACCTGCGGGGTCACACACATTAGAGGTTCCTTTCTGATCTGATGGCTGATTATGAGTCTTATCTATCTGGAACTCTATGATTGAGAATTAGGATTCTCTAATCATGAGTTTCACACATTTTGGGTACCGGGGTCAAAATTTTGAATTTTGAATTTTGAATTTGAAATTTGAACTCTTTGATCAGGGTTTCATATCGATGGTCTCTGATGCCTGATTGCCCATCGGATTTGGACTCAACATTTATGAGAGGTTTAATTAGTGATTTAATCACTAATTAACTCAATTTGATTGAGTAATTATTTTTGGATCAAGTCCAATTGAATTGGATTCAGTTTGGATTGACCCGATTAGGTTAAATGTTGACCTAATCGCTAAGGTGGTTTAGTCCCTGATTTGATCAGGGGTTAGGTTTAGTTAATTCCTGATTTGATTAAGATTTTATTAAGCCTAATTAAGCCTAATTATGTTGGGTTTAATTTGATCTAATTGTGCTCAACCTATTTTAAACTAGGTTGGCTCAATTTGAATCAAACCACCTTGTTTTAAATTCCCTGCGTCACCCAACTTCCTTGCACCCATTTGAATTCACGAGAAGAAACTTCTCATGAAATTTTTCTCACATAAAACCCTTCCCCACTCCTCATTTGTGCGCCATATGGATGGATAAATTAATTAGTTAGCCATTCAAATTCAAAGCATGTTTGAATTTGAATGGATAACTTATCACTTGCCCTTTCATCCTTATCCATTTTGTGCGCCACATTACTTACACGAGAAAAGGTTTCTCATGAAACTTTTCCACACACAAAGAGCCACGCCCCTTCTCTTCTCACACCCAAAAGGATAGGGATAAGTTGTTTTTGTTTGAATTCAAATTTGATTTGAATTCAAATCTGTAACCTCTTGTCTTTATCCTCTCATGCGGATAAGACACGTTCGACGTTGTTTTAAAAAGAGGAGAAAGGTGGGATGTGCGTAGAAAAATTAGGAGAGAAACTTTGGGGCATCAGGAAGGCTTCTGCACAAGGTGAAGGTCCAAAACCTTCTGAGAGAAAAAGAAAGAAAAGAGAGAAAATTGGGCGCAGGGTTTTTGGTGTGTACCCTAGGGTTTCTACCTAGGGTTCGGGAAGTGAGATTGGTGTGCCACGAGTGTCGTGAGTCTACCAAATTTTAGAGAGAGATCCATCAGCCTCTCAAGTAACTGTGCAAATGATCTGGAGCATCCGAGAAGTCGGCACACATCGATCAAAGGAGTTCGATTAACATCTGCCATCAAAAGGGTGAAATCATGAACTAGCATTCGTGAGGAGCTGATCAGACGGGAGCTTCGTGTGGACGATCCGCAGAGGCCAGACAGTTGGGTGGCTACGACGTGATGATCAGAGCCCTCCGACGGTGATCAGATTGCGGTGATCGACTACCCGCAAAAGGTGATGTGTTCTGAACACAGTACTGTAAAACGTTTACTGATTCAAATTTGAATTTCAAATTTAAATGCATGCTTTGTATCATATTTAGATCCTAGTGTAGGGTTAATTAGTATTAATTAATGAGATTAATTAATAATTCCGCTGTAAAATAGTAATTTTGAAAAAGTTTTAAAATTACCATTTTGCCTCTGCACTAAATTTTCGCTTCAGATATGCCATTAACTTGACAAGAATGCATTCGAGTTGAGTAGCTCCCAATTAAAAATCAGTCGGCCGCATCTGCCCAACTTACCTTAGACACCAAATTATCGAACTAGAACCAATTGGGTTAGTCTACAATTCAGGCTCTAACCACTAAACCAAATTAGGTCTTAACTTGATCGAGCCACATATGAATGTGATTCAACCTTGACCTAGACTTAATCCTATTAGACTGGTCAATTATTAGCTTTCATGATCCCACCTAACCAACTTTTGATTCGGTTTGATCAACCGCTAGACCTAATTAAGCTACTCAAGTCCGAACCCAATTTTATGAAAATGACTTAGATCTAAAATTTTCAATTTTAGATCTAATTTAATTTCATAAGCTTAATTTATTAATTAAGTCTTGGGTTCATAAATAAAATATGTAAAATAAACCTTAGGATTTCAGGATCTAAGGTTTTGCAGAAAAGTAAGTTTGATTTCTGACTAAGGATAAACACGCAGCACCCCTACACGCCATAAGAACACCCCATTGAATGGGAGGAGAGGGTCTTAAATTTTACTTTATTCTTATGACCGGATGGCCATGAGGAACACCTTAATCAGAAATATTGATTTAACTATAAAATTAGTTAGATCTAAGTTACATATCACATATATAATTTCAGATCTAACTTATAAATGCTTTGCATACATCTCATGTATTAAAATTTGATCTAATTAGCATGCTTTTAAATCTGATATATCACATGTAACATCTAAAAAATAAAATTTAAATTGAACTATTCAATATAAAATTTATTCTAGACAGTTACTAGAACAATTCTACAACTAGTTTAGGCATGCAGCAGATCAATCTTATGAATTAATTAAATTTTATTTTTTATTTTTTAATCTGAATATAATATTTATAACATCAAAAAATTAAAGAATAAATTAGATCTAATTTATATTTTAATCACATTAAAAAATAAAACTTCAAGACTATTCATAGTTTAAACTATTCTTAGTCTAGTCATGCATCTCATACATTTTAGATCTGCTTAGATTTAATTTTAAATTTTTTGATTTCAGATCCAATCACATCTGATGTGATATCTAAAATTCATTAATATTAGATAAATAAAATAAAAATTAAATCTAAATTAGATCTAAAATAGAGCCATCAACCTGGCTCTGAAATCAGTTGAAGAAAAAACCGCCTTTTTCCTTATAGGATCTTCCAGATCTAATGAGATCTGGGGCGGAATATTTTAAAAAAAAATTATCCTACTTTACTTCAGATAAAAAATCTATTAGATCTAATTCTTATTATCTAATATTTAATCTAAAATTGAATCTAAAACTTGAGGATTAGAGAAATACCTCTAGGGTAACTAGATTACCCTGTAGATGATCGCAGTAATGCCCGAGGTTCAAAAATAGCCACGCAGTCACCTGGCCTCTACCGGTATCCACTCAAGTAGGATCTAAATCATCTTCTCCTTACAAATCTTTGCTCTAAAAATTAGATTTGGATCTGATCTGAAAGATCTTCAAAAGATCTTCTTAAGTTGGAGCAGCAGCTTCTCGATAAATCCCTGCAGCCTTCCGATCAGGAAGCCACCACGCCTTGGACAAGCACCAGATGGATGTCCAACTCTTTGGATGTAAAGAGGAGAGGGAGAAGAGCAGAGAGGATGTGGATAACTGGAGGAAAATCTCATTTTTATTGAATATTGAGCAGATTTTCACAACTAGGCGCAGATAGGGTTTAAATAGACCCTGCTGTGCCATGCAGTGCCACATCATTCGACCAATCAAAAATTTCAATTAATTATGAAAAAATTTTAATTAGTGGAGTAATATCATCTGATCATATCAGATAAGAATTCTCTCAATTTCCACCACTGTTGGCACCAACACTGGATAAGCACAGTGAGATTGGCACCCCACAGTCCAAGTCGATCAAGGGATCAGAGTCCTCATCTCATGGAACTCTATCCTTATCCACTTGGGGCGCACGTCATATCTGATTATGGTGCCCACATTGAGGGCTAATTTAGTAGGTGGACACTCCACTAAAACTCTCCAATGATCTCTTGCCAAGTGGCCTTCAGTCCAAGGTCCATGGGTCAATGTTTGACCAATGTCCTAAAATGAAAATGACAGGTGACAGAAATTGGTAGGTGTTGTCTTAAATTCATCTCATGAATTAAGATAAGATTTTTTTGAGCTGGACTGGCTCCAGTCAGATTGAGAAAAATCTTTTCAAGGTTCTCTAAGTGAGCCAAATCACATTTGGCTCAGTCAAGATGAAAAAGATTGCACGAGGAGAAAGTTAGGCTCAATCGTGTGCTAGCACGATTTTCTTGAACCTAATTGGATCTAATCCAAATCAGTCGAACTGGGCTAGCTCAATTGATGACATCCAGACCCTAACTCTTGTTTGTGTGATCCAGTTAGGTTTATTTCCGTATGGTAATGAGACATATCATGATCTCATCATCGACATGATAGAAACTCTTTTCGATGGACCAGAACTCTTCTGATTCAGATAATTAGAATGATCGATCATCAAGATCATTCTAATTGCTCCCAAATTCCACCAGTGACACCTAGCAGTATATGGTGGCAACCCATCAGAAATGAAGATGAACCTCTCAGTGCAGCTACCTGTGTGATTGAGTTTTTCTATCATGAGTCTCGACTGAATAAGGGTTAAGGTGAACTCGTCAAACCCAACATCAGTCATATGAATCAATCGATCGATCCAAGTTCGATGTGAAACCTTAATGAAAATTTTTTTCTATTATTTCACTCTGCCATGGCCATGGGCTTAAGGACTCAATCTTTCGATCATCATAGGACTACTCCTCTCATCTATCGAGTTTGATAGATCCCATCTTGGTGCAATCTGGTTCCTACAATGAATATGCTACGGCCAACATACTCCTTAGGGTTCTGAATGGCTAGAAGACCGAGTTATGATGTAGTCAAACTATAACACACTCAAGATGAACTATTGATGCACCTCAAGTCAAAGAACTAGACACACAGCTGCAGCATCGATCTAGTCATCAACGAGAAGGTAGACTTCTTTATGACTGCTCGAGGTGGTCACGCTCAGTACTCTCCTTCTCAACGAATATCTGTACTCTCGCTCTGGTGTCTCTACACCATAGACTCAAGACACATCTATCCTAAGAAAGTGATCATACACCAACCTTCCGGATCGATCACCATCCTCGTGATGATCCTATGGTCAGGAAATGTTTATGAGTTAGTTATGTAAATTCATGTCTTAAATTTTCAACTCTTGAAAATATGAATTAACATTCCTACTAACTCAAAGGATGTATCGCAGACATAATGTACACAATGTGATAGTAGAATAACCTTTTTATTCATTTATAGTCAAAATTATAGTTTTGCCCTTACATTTGTACAGGAATGTGTCAGCCAATCTGGCATCTAGGGCACACATCTAGCAAACTCCCACTTGACCTAATGCCAATTGGCTACATCTTTAAGTCCCATCCTCTCAAGGTGGGCTTCGATCTTCTGCTGGCCTTGGCTTTGTCTGTGGATCTGTCATATTGTCTGTGGAGTCAACTCTCTTAACCTCGACATTACCCTTTTCGAGGTAATCACGAATCAGATGGAATCGCCGCTCGATATGCTTGGACTTCTGGTGAGACCTTGGCTCCTTAGCTCAGGCTATGGCACCATTATTATCGCAGTAAAGAGGGATGACATCCGATGACATCACTCCAAGCTCTGTGGCAAACTTCTTGTATCAGAATACCTCCTTCGTAGCTTTCGATGCAGCAATATACTCTACCTCCATGGTGGAATCTGCAATTACCGTCAGCTTGAAACTCTTCCAACTAACTGCACCACCATTGCAAATGAACAGACTCCCAGATGTCGACTTTCAATCATCTATATCAGACATAAAGTCTGAGTCTATAAATCTCTGAACCTGGAGTTCTCCATTCCCAAAGACTAAAAACATATCCTTAATCCTTCTCAAGTACTTAAAGATACATTTCACAGAAGTCCAGTGCTCTTCGCTTGGATTCGACTGATATTTGCTTGTGACACTCACAGCATGGGCTATATCAGGTCGTGTACATAGCATGGCATACATGAGGCTCCCTATTGCGGAAGCATAAGGGATCTTGCTCATGCGTTCAATCTCCTCAGGTGTGCTAGGGTACATCTTCTTGGAGAGATAAATGTCATGTCTAAAAGGTATCAAATCTTTTTTGGAGTTTTTCATGCTAAACTTTTTTAGCACCTCCTCTATGTACATCTTTTGTGAAAGTCGTAGCATCCTATTTGGTCCATCTCTATAGATCTTAATACCCAGTATAAAGGATGCTTCTCCTAGATCTTTCATAGAGAACTCCTTAGACAACCATATTTTGACTGAGGTCAACATGAAAATATCATTTTCAATCAGGAGGATGTCATCTACATACAGTATGAGGAAGACAACTGCGCTCCCACTGACCTTCTTGAACACACATGGTTCCTCCTCATTCTTGATGAAACCAAATATTTTGATCACATCATTGAAATGAGTATTCCAGCTCCGAGATGCTTGCTTAAGTCCATAAATGGACCTTTACAGCTTGCGGACCTTGTGATCATCATCACTGGATGTGAAACCAAGCGGCTGTTCCATATAGATATCTTCCTCAAGATATCCATTTAAGAACGTTATTTTCACGTCCATCTGCCATATTTCATAATCAAAATAGGCTGTAACAACAAGCAATGTGTGGATGGATTTTAGCATGGCTACGGGCGAAAAGGTATCCTGATAGTCAATGCCTTCGCACTGACTATAATCTTTCGCTACGAGCCTAGCCTTGAATGTCTCCACATTCCCATCTGCACCTATCTTTTTCTTGAAGATCCATTTACACCTAATAGGTACAATATCTTCAGATGGATCTACCAAGGTCCAGACTTGATTTGAGTGCATCGAGTCAATTTCTGATCTCATTGTCTCTAACCATTTCTCGAAGTCAATATCTGATATTGCCTTGTCATAGGTTTTGGGGCCATCACCATGAGTCCTATTTCTCGTGAGGAACATTTTCTCTACATCTTCTTGTATAGTACCTAAGTACCTTTTAGGAGAATAAAAAACCCTAGTCGATCTATGAGGTGGAAGAGGTTGTGTTAGGACTGGTTCTAATTGATTGGGTTCCTCAGGTTCCTCAGGTTCTTTAGCTCGTTGCTCTTGGGAGACATTCTTCTGGAGCTTAATTATTCTTTCGATGCCACCATCTTGATTAAACTATTTTTTAAGAAAAATAGCATGTCGATTCACAATCACATTGTGATCTTTCGGAATATAGAAATAGTATCCTAATGACTCTTTAGGATATCCTATGAACCGAGCTCTAAAAGACCTGAACTCTAACTTGTTTGCCTGCTGTCTCTTGACATGAGCCGAGCAACCCCAAATTCTAAGATGACTCAGACTTGGCTTCTTACCAGGTCATATCTCATACGGTGTGGTAGGAATGATTTTAGAGAGAACCCTATTCAATACATATATTGCTGTCATGAGACAATGTTTTCAAAAAAATTCAGGGAGGTCCGTAAAGCTCATCAAGGAACGGACCATATCTAATAGGGTCCGGTTCCTTCATTCTAAAACCCCATTGAGTTGTGGCGTTCCAGGTGGAGTCCATTGAGAGACTATGCGATTATCCTTAAGATAGTCTAGGAACTCCCGACTAAGGTATTCGCCTCCTCGATCTGATCGAAGAACCTTAATGGGTTTTTCTATTTGTTTTTCTACCTCATGTCTGAATTCTTTGAACTTTTCAAAGGCTTCCGACTTGTGTTTCATTAGAAACACATACCCATACCTAGATATATCATCGATGAAGGTAATAAAGTAGACATAGTTGCCTCTAGCCAGCACATCAAATGGGCCACACACATCTGTATGTACTAGAGCAAGTAGGTTTATGGCCCATTCCCCATGTCCCATAAAAGAGAGCTTGGTCATTTTGCCTTGAAGGCAAGATTCATAAACTGGATATAACTCGAAAGTCAACGGACTCAATAGTCTAGATTTCTTCAATTTGTTAACCCTGTCTTCCGCTATATGACCTAGCCTTAGGTGCCATAGATACCTATCATTTAGACTATCTCTAGGCCTTTTAATTTCTATGGCATTCACATTTTGCTCGATATTAAATATAGATACATCAATATGTAGCTGATAGAGACTATTAATAAGAAAACCATTTGCAACTTTATTATTTTCATAAAATATGTTACAATGGTTCTTATGAAAGCTAATCACATAGCCTTCTTGTGCTAAACATGAAATAGAAATCAAATTCCTGCTTGCTGCAGGCACATAATAACAGTCTCTAAGAACTAAATCTAATCCTAACGATAATCGCAGAGGGTAGGTTCCTACGGCCACAGTAGCAACTCTTGCTCCATTTCTGACGCGTAGGATCATATCTCCATCCCTCAGCCTCCTGCTCTCCTCAAAATCCTGCATAGAAGTGCACAAATGAGCATTTGAACCAGAGTCAAGTACCCAACCGAACACAGAGGAAATCGTAAGATTAGATTCTATAACGAGCATACCTCCAGAAGGACCATCCTTCTTGTTCTTTTGGGTGGCCAGGTACTGAGGACAGTTCTATTTCTATTGGCCATCTGAATTGCAGTGGAAATATTTTTTTCTTTTCAGCAGCCTTCTTCTTCAGTTCCGTCTTCTTCTTCTTCCCATCCACCTTCTGCTTCTTCACAGACTTCTTCTTCTTTCCAAAAGATTTTCTCTTGGAAGAAGTCCGCTCCACAGTAAGGACTGAGCCTTTTGAACCCTTCAAAGAAAGCTCAGTCGTAACCAATAGGTTCATTAACTCAGCCAAAGTACACTGCATCTTATGCATATGGAAGTTCATTATGAACTGACCATATGCATCAGACAAGGACTGAAGGATCACATCAATCTGAAAATTTCTGTCTAAGATGACACCAAGCTTCTCAAGCTCCTCAAGGTCCTTCATCATTATCAAACAATGATCTTGGACTGACTGCCCATCATGCATTTTAGCCTTAAAAAGCCTTTGGCAGACTTGATACTTGGCTGCGCAACTTTATTCACCAAACAACTCTTGTAGGTGAGCCAACATTTGATGAGTAGTCATAATATTCTCATACTGGCATTGCAATTCATCAAACATGGCACCCAACATGTAGTACCTGGCTTTGTTATCGTCATCCGTCCACTTTTCCAAAGATGCTCTCTGTTCAGCAGTCGGACGTGCTGGTATGACAGGTGGGTCCTGGTCCAAGACATGAGTCAGTTTCTCAAAACCCAAAATAATTCTGTAGTTCCTTAATCATCCTTGAAATTAGGTCTAGTCAATCTATGGGTGTCTAGTATTTTGGTCAGGGGGTTGGACACAGACATATTTCCTGTAGAGAGTCAAGAGTTTCTAGTTAGATTTTATAATCAGACTTAACCAATTTATTTAGGGGTTTATTTTTAAATAAATTAGGCTCCCATTATTTCTCAGATCCCTACACTCCCTAGGTAGAGATGTGAAAATCTTCGTGATTAGTAATTCTAGTGGGTGGTTGCGGTTTCACCGACTAGCTCACCACCTCACCTAACAGTTATTGGTGATGGGTCAACTGATGAG
>NC_025995.2:38110658-38165326 GCF_000442705.2 Elaeis guineensis | reverse complement strand
AGCCACCACGCCTTGGACAAGCACCAGATGGACACCCAACCTTTTGGACGTGAAGAGGGGAGGGAGAGGAGTAGAGGGGGTATAGAGAAGTGGAGGGATTTCAGGCTTTTGCTAGGTATTGAGCAGAGTCTCTAAACCCTAGGCGCAATAGGGTTTAAATAGACCCTGCTGTGCCATGCAGTGCCACATCATTCGACCAATCAAAAAATTTCAATTAATTTTAAAAAAATTTTGATTGGTGCAGTGATGTCATTTAATCATATTAGATAAGAATCTCCACAATCCCTCCTACTGTTGGTGCCAACACTGGATAAGCACAGTGAGATTGGCGCCCCACAGTCCAAGTTGATCAAGGGATCAGAGTCCTTATCTCATGAGATTCTATCCTTATCTACTTGGGGCGCACGCCCAATCTGAATATGGTGCCCACTTTAAGGCCCAATTTAGCAGGTGGACACTCCATAAAAAATCTCCAATGATCTCTTGCCAAGTGGCCTTCAGTCCAAGGTTCATAGGTCAATGTTTGACCAATGTCCTAAAATGGGAAATGGCAGGTTACAGGAATTAGCAGGTGTTGTCTTAAATTCATCTCATGAATTAAGATAAATCTTTTTTGAGCTGGACTGGCTCCAATCAGACTATGAAAAATCTTCTCAAGGTTCTCTGGATGAGTCAAATCATATTTGGCTCAGTCGAGATAGCAAAGATTACACGAGAAGAAAGTTAGGCTTAATCGTGTGCTAGCACGATTTCCTTGAACCTAATTGGATCTAATCCAAATCAATCAAATGGACTAGCTCAATTGATGACATTCAGACCCTAACTCTTATTTGTGTAATTCAATTAGGTTCATTTTCGTATGGTAATGAGACATGTCGTGATCTCATCATCGACATCATTGAAACTCCTTTCGATGGACCAGAACTCTTTTGATTCAGACAATTAGAATAATCGATCATCAAGATCATTCTAATTGCTCCCAAAATCCATCAGTGACACCTAGCAGTATATGGTGGCAACCCATCAGAAATGAAGATGAACCTCTCGGTGCAGCTACCTGTGTAATTGAGTTCTTCTATCATGAGTCCCGACTGAATTAGGATTAAGGTGAACTCGTCAAACCCAACATCAGTCATATGAATCAATCGATCGATCTAAGTCCGATGTGAAATCTTAATGGAAAATATTTTTTCATTATTTCACTCTGCTATGGCCATGGGCTTAAGGACTCAATCTTTCGATCATCATAGGACTACTCCTCTTATCTACTGAGGTTGATAGATCCCATCTTGGTGCAATCTGGTTTCTACAATGAATATGCTACATCCAACATACACCTCAAAATTTCGAATGACTAGGAGATCGAGTTATGATGTAGTCAAACTATAACACATTCAAGATGAACTGTCGATGTACCTCAGATCAAAGAACTAGACACACAGCTGCAGCATCGAGCTAGTCATCGACGAGAAGGTAGACTTCCTTATAACTGCTCGAGGTGGTCACCTCAGTATTCTCGTTCTCAACGAATACCTGTACTCTCGCTCTGGTGTCTCCATATTGGGAATAGTATCCCAAAGCCAATCATCAGTCTGTTGACGGTTGTGCTCTTTCTTATTTTAGTATATAAATTATAAATTAAATAAAAATTATTTTGGTATTTTTTCATCATAAATTATTTCATCTTCTAATGAACTCCTATGTTGGAGTGAAGTCCTTAGGACTATTTAGACTCGACAAAGGAGGATTTGTCGTTTAGTCCTTAAATATGTTCGCGACCAAATGATACGTTGTTACTAAGGACAACAATGTTTATGAAGCATAGATCGTTGTCTGCCATATGGATTGGTTGTCCTCTTAACCAAGGAGTGTGGAGACACTGGTATGGCATACAGGTGAGATGTAAGGGTACATCTACACTGAACGTGACTGACTCTGGAGCTTTTTTTGTTGTCAGAATTTGCTCCGATGGGATATGGGTATAACTGTTCCTCTGATCTGAGACCCCACGGTGACTTACAAGCAACTCACCGCACTTAGGCACTGGACTACCTAAATTTTTAATTCAGTGACGGAAGGCTGCTGGGTGTAGTCAAGTACTTGACTTGTCGGTGCGTGTGTCAAGATGGGATTGACCACTCCAGTTCAGGAGCTGTGTACAGTCATGTTTTAATTTAGCAAAACCTTGGTCAGGGTAGTCCTAGTGAGGAGTCACAGGACTGTTTGAGTTGAGCACGATTCGAAAGATCTGATCAGGGTTGACAGTTTTACCTTGAGTCATCCTATACACAGGGGTCAAAAGGGATGAATTATACAGTAACCATATTCGCGTAGGTTCTGAATGTTGCGATTGTGACTATTCAACCTATCCGGATGTCAGGTACCATTGCTAGATGGTCACTTGATTAGCACAGGAATTGATTCCTGTACTACCAGCTTAGGTTCGAACCTATGGGGTCACACATATTAGAGGTTTCTATCTGATCTGATGGCTGGTGAAGAGTCCCACTGGACTGGGACACTTCGACCAAGAGTCCTAATGCTCAGGGACTCTGAGTCCTATATATCTGGGACTCTGTGATCAAGAATCAGGATTCTCTAATCATGAGTTTCACACATTTTGGGTACCGGGGTCAAGAGTCCTACTGGTTTGGGACTCTTCGATCAGGGTTTCATATCAATGGACTTTGATGCCCGATTGCCCATCGAATTTGGACTCAATATTTATGAGAGATTTAATTAGTGATTTGATCACTAATTAACTCAATTTAATTGAGTAATTATTTTTGGATCAAGTCCAATTGAATTGGATTCAGTTGGGTTTGATCCGATTAGGTTAAGAGTTGACCTAATCGCCAAGGTGGTTTGATCCCTGATCTGATCAAGGGTTGGGCTTAGTCAATTTTTGATTTGATTAGGATTTTATTGAGCCTAATTAAGCTTAATTGTGTTGGGTTTAACTTAGTCTAATTGTGCCTAACCTATTTTGATAAAGTTGGTTCAATTAGATTGGTTTAAAATTTCAAACCACCTTTGACTTTTCTCCCTGCGCCACCTCACCTACCTACGCCCATTTGAATTCATGAGAAATGAGTTCTCGTGAATTTTCTCCCATGCAGAAGCCTTCCTACGCTCCTCTCTTGTGCACCATTTGGATGGATAAAGATTGGTTGGTTGGCCATTCAAATTCAAATGATGTTTGAATTTGAATGGGCAACTGACCCATGTGCCACCTTATCTATTTGTGCGTCCCTTGCTCTACACAAAAAAATATTTCTCGTGTAGACTCTCCACACACAAAGAGCCCACGCCCTTCTCTTCTCACGCCTTGAGTGGATAAGGATAGGTTGGTTGGCATTTGAATTCAAATTTGATTTGAATTCAAGTGAGCAACCACCTGGCTTTATCCTCTCACGCAGTGAAAATGCTGAGAAGATGCAGTCTTGCACCGTTTTAAAAGGAATGAGAAAGTGGGGTGTGCAAAAAATCTGATCTGTGAGAAAAAAGGAGGCATGAGAAAGGCCTTCTGTGTGAGACAAGAAAAGAAAAGAAAAGAAAAGAAGAAAGATTTTGGGCACAGGGTTTTCTGTGTGTACCCTAGGGTTACTGCCTAGGGTTCGAAAAGTGAGAAGGTGAGCTATGAGTGTCATGAGCCCACCATACTTCAGGGAGAACTTCATCAACCTCTCAAGTATCTCTGTTGATGATCCAGAGCATTTGAGGACTCGACAGACACCGATCGAAGGAGTTCGATCAGCATCAATCGTCGAAAGGGTTCTGCAACGAACTAGCATTCGTGAGGAGCCGTCAGACCAGAAGCTTCGTGTGGATGATCCACAGAGGCCAGACATACTGTGTGGCTATATTGCAATGATCAGACCTTTTTGATAGTGATCAGACTACAGCGATCGACTACCTGCACGAAGATAATGTGTTCTGAATACATAACAATAAAACGTTTACTGTAGAAGTTTAAATTTCAAATTTAAATGCATGCTATATATATCATATTTAGATTCTTGGTAGGATTAATACATATTAATTAATTAGATTAATTAATTAACATGTATTAATTAATCAGATCGAAAGCTTCGTGTGGATGATCCACGGAGGCCAGACATACTGTGTGGCTACATTGCAATGATCAGACCTTTCCGACGGTGATCAGACTGTAGTAATCGACTACCTGTACGAAGATAATGTGTTCTGAATATATAACAATAAAATATTTACTGTAGAAGTTTAAATTTTAAATTTAAATGCATGCTATATATATCATATTTAGATCCTTGTGTAGGATTAATACATATTAATTAATTCGATTAATTAATAATTTTTATTATAAAATTATAATTTTAAAAAAATTTTAAAATTATCATTTTACTTCTGTACTGAAATTCACTTCAAATGGTATCAGAGCCAGTTCTAAAATATGATATACATTTGCATGCATAGATTAAGTAGTAATCTAAAAGTTTAAATTTGAAATTTGAATTTGGATTTTGAAATTCAAAATTTGAAATTTAAATTTTAAAATTTAAAATTCAAAAATTTGAAATTTAAAATTTAAAATTTGAAATTTGTTTAAAATTTTAAATTTGAAATTCAAAATTTAAAATTCAAAATTTAAAATTTAAAAATTTAAAATTTGAAATTTGTTTGAAATTTAAAATTCAAAATTCAAAATTTGAAATTTAAAATTTAAATTTTGAAATTGGTATATTTAAATATACTTCATCCAAGTAGCAAGTAGTCTAATTGGGTTGGTTGCCATGGTCGTCCGGTAATAGGAGAAAAGTAGGGTTTATAGGCCCTCTCCTCCCATTCGATGGGGTTCTCCTATAGCGGTAGGGGTGCTGATGCGATTATATCTCATGCAGACGAAGCAGCGAAAGTACTTAATTGTAAAGGTTCAATCATAAAATTTATCATGAATGTGTTAGATTAGATCTAAAGGAATATTCATGATTTATTTTGATTGAGTTATTTTCTATTATGTAATTAACAATTGGATTGCTGTTTATGAAATGTGCTGATCCGTTTGTGAAATGAGTCAACACATTTGGTGAACAAAAAATAAAATCTTTCAAATTTGAAAATTAATTTCGAAATGCCAAACCCTGACCCATCAGTCCAAATACTTAATTAAAAGAATTAAGTGTTGTCTAGTTGGTCTAGAATTATGAATTAAGACCTAAGACAATTGTATAAACTTGTGGGTCAATGGGTTAGATGGATTAGGTCCATAATTGGATTAGATCTAAGGTTAGCTTAAAGAAATGGACTAAATTAGAGTAATTGATCAAATCTAATCAAAAGTTGAATTAGATTATGTTAAAGACACTCTAGACTCAACTCCAATAGTTGTAGTTGAATGGGTCCATGTCTTTAACTAGACCAAGATGGACTTAATTCATGGCTACGCGGTGGAACCCTATTTACTAAGTTGATCAAATTAAAACTTGTTGGGTATAAAATACCCCCAGCTGAAGTTTGTAAAAGACCGATCATTCCAGGGCTTTTCCGGCTTCCGACCTTGTGTGGCGTCTTTCTGAACTCCCTCAACTGTTCGAGCTTCCATAATACCATTCGGACTTCTCCGACAATGAGCTTCTCCATTCATCTACTGGATTGCTCCAAATGCTTTCTGGGCTTCACTATTAGCTGATTTTCTACAGTGATCGACTATTCTCCGAATCCCTTCCAGACTTCTTCCGACCACGGATGACTCTATTCTGAACTTCTTTCGAACTTCGTCAATGTCCGAGCTTCTCTGACAATGGGATTTCTACAGTAACCAGACTCCATCCAAGTTTCTATGGTGGTCGACCACCCTCCAGATTCCATCTAAACTCCTACGAGAATCGAATTTCAGCCGAACTCCTACAGTGGATGGATCCCAGATGAATTTCAACAACGGAAGGGCTCCACCAGTCGGATCTCTACTCCGAACTTCTACCGCAAGCAGTCTACTCCGAACTTCTACTACAGGCGGTCTACTCCAGATCTTTACTATAAGCGAATTCCATCCGAGCCTTTACTGTAAATGAATTCCTTCCGAACTTCTATTATAGGCAGACTTCAATCGAGCTTCTTCATAGCTAGATCCCAGTCGAGCTCCTACAGTGGACGGATCCCAGACGAGCTTCTACAACAGGATAGGCTCCACCAGCCAGGTCACTACTCCGAGCTCCCACGACAACCGATCTTCGATCGAGCTTCTACAATAAGCGGCCTCCTTTCAACCTTTTACAAGAATCGGACTCCATCTGAACTTCCATAGTGGATAGATTCTGGATGAACTTCTGCAACAGATGGGCTCCAGCAGCTGGATTTCTACAATGACCGACCGCCTCTGGTGTCTGCCATACCTCCCCAGCCATCAACCTTCAATAGCGTCAGTTGGACTTCAACAATGCCATCCGAACTTCCACAGGATCCTCCAGACTCCACCAACGGATGAACCTCCCCAACGCCACCCGAAGTCCACGATCGGTCAATCCTTTGTCAGATTTCTCATGAAATCAGACTTTTCCAATAGAAAGTCTCCATCCGAGCTTCTACAGCAGATGACTCCCACCTGCAGCATCAGCGCTCTAGGCACCCAACAACAGTAGACCCGTCGCAACCTCGAAAACATCCAAGCTTCTCCTGGATTGATGAGGCAGAGAGCCATTCCACTCTATCAGACATCCCAGCTGAGCTTCAGCCGACAGATCTGAACTCTCTGGCAAGTCACGACAATGGCCACTACCCTACTCGACTCTCTGTAATGGATTTCACGTGGCTCCACCACTCTCTAGCAAGTCGCGATAATGGATACCACTCCACTCTCCGTAACAAACTCCACGTGGCCCTGAACGGCCCCCTGAAGCCACTACTCTTCGTAACAATCTCCGCGTGGCCCTGAACGGCCCACTACCAGGCGGTTACAGACGTTCCTGTCAATCAGTTACGCTCTCTATCTATAAAAAGGGACCCCCAGATATGTTCTTCTCTAAGCTCAAAACTCTATCTCGAAACTCTGCCAAAATCCCATTTGAGTGCTCCATTTCTGTTGAAGTAGAGTACTGACTTGAGCGTCGAAGGGTCTTGTCGGAGCACCCCCAACTCTGGTTTAGACTTCTCTTGCAGGTCCCGATGGCGGCCGCAGTCATCTCAACTCTAGCTTCTCCGACATCGACAAAATTCTGCGCCAACAGAATTGGCGCTAGAGGAAGGGCGCTGTGTCTTCGTAGTACCCTTATTCTTAAAGGAGTGCTCAACGAGACTGTCTCCGGTCATCTTCTTCGACATTTTCTTCTGCTTCTCCTGCCAGATCTCCACCTGATGCCTCTCCGAAAGGCATCCACTAGGAGATCCACGGCCTCCACAGCCAAATCTCAGTGAGCTCCGCAAGCTCCGGCCTCGTCTCTAGTTATCTAGGCTCCTCCTCCTCCGGCAACTGCAGTCGGCATGGAGCAGTTTGACTTGCTGGTTCAGCAGGTTAGGAGCCTCACCGAAGTAGTGCAGGCCATGCAGTAGCAGCTGCAGACATTAGTGTGGCTGGAAAGAGCATCACCGGAGTTTCAGAATCTGGCGACTGGGGGGCCACTTGGGCAAGTCACCCTATCTTCTCTGGAAAGGAGAAGCAGAAGGTGGAGAGCCCACCATCTGATCATGATTCCACCCCCAGAGAGTCCTTACCTCCGTTCCACCAGAAGATCCTTGAGACTCGCAGTCGAGAGGACCTCCTGGATCAAAGATTCTGGGAGATGGATCGACGGATCGAAGAGCTCTGCCATGCTCCCACTGCTTACGGTGAGGACATCTGCACTAACCCTTCTTTCTCTTAAATGATCATGCAGGAGCCAATCCCGTCGAACTTTAAGCTCCCCCAATTCGAGAGCTACGATGGGATCTCGGATTCGGTTGACCATCTGGAGGCCTTTCGGACAATGATGCTGCTCCATGGCACACCAGACGCCATCCTGTGCCGAGCCTTCCTATCTACCTTGAAGGAAGCAGCAAGAAATTGGTACTCGACACTGAAGCTGGGTACCATCTTCTCCTTTGATCAGATGAGCCACTAGTTCGCCACTCATTTCATCAGAGAGGTTCGGAGTCCCTCATTAACATCAAGCAAAAGGAGGGAGAATCCATCCGATCTTACGTCAACCGTTTTAATGTCGCCACGTTGGAGGCCCGAAACTTGGACCAATCGATCTCGATGGTCGCCCTGAAGGGTGGTCTTCAAAAGAACGATCTTCTATTTTTTCTAGAAAAGAAATATCCCAGGGACTTTGCTAATTTGTTGGCTTGGGCCAAAGGATATGCTCGGGCAGAAAAAGCCTTCAAGATGAAGGACGAGGAGGCCACGAAGGAGCGGCAGGCGGGAGACTCCAGCAAGCTCGCAGTTGAAAAAGGGTCGAGTGAAGCTTGGCCACGTTCTCGAACTCCCTCCAGACACAAGCATGTCCAGACTCCTCCCCAGGCTGGTAGGGAGA
Source organism: Elaeis guineensis (assembly GCF_000442705.2). Classification (NCBI taxonomy): domain Eukaryota; kingdom Viridiplantae; phylum Streptophyta; class Magnoliopsida; order Arecales; family Arecaceae; genus Elaeis; species Elaeis guineensis. The sequence goes on along the minus strand of NC_025995.2, from coordinate 38,156,840 downwards.
GAAGCCCAGACCGCAGAGTTCGACGGGGCTCTCCCCTAGGAAGATTCCACAGCTACGCCCCTCTCAACGCATCAAAAACCCAAGTGCTAATGGAGGTCAGGGAGCAGCTGTCGAGGCCGGAAAGGATGCGCACACACCCCGGAAAGTGCAACCCTAACAAGTTCTACCTCTATCATCGTGACCACGGTCACGACATGGAGGAGTGCATTCAGCTTCGAGACGAGATCGAGGAGCTCATCAAACGAGGCCGGCTCGACAGATTCATTCGATGCCGACCTGAAGATAGGGAAGATCGGTCGAGGGCCCTGCCACAATCGGAGCCGTCAAGGAGGGAGGAGCAGTCTGAAGATCGACCTCCAATTGGGATCATCAACTCCATCTCTGGAGGACACCGACGGGGAGCAGACCTTCCGCGGCTATGGGATTCAAAAAATCTACGAATGTATTACCAATAACTTTGCCTTAAATAAAAGTTTCTTTCATATTTGCATATCTTTTCTTTTGGCATGAGCTCATAACGACAGGAAGTAGCTCCTTCCGACAATCGAAACATGGCCATATTAGGAACAGGAGGAGAACCTCGTCCTAACATGAGCAAAATCGAAGGCCCGATTATTTAAAGACTGGATGGGGGGAGAGGCCCTTGCAACGGTCCTTATGTGCCCCCACAGTCATGTTAGGAACAGGAGGAGAACCTCATCCTAACATGAGCAAAGTCGAAGGTCCGATTACTTAAAGACCGGATGGGGGGAGAGACCCTTGCAACGGCCCTTATGTGCCCCCACAGCCATGTTAGGAACAGGAGGAGAACCTCGTCCTAACATTAACAAAGTCGAAGGCCCGGTTACTTAAAGATCGGATGGGGGGAGAGGTCCTTGCAACGGCCCTTATGTGCCCCCACAGCCATGTTAGGAATAGGAGGAGAACCTCATCCTAACATGAGCAAAGTCGAAGGTCCGGTTACTTAAAGATCGGATGGGGGAGAGGCCCTTGCAACAGCCCTTATGTGCCCCCACAGCCATGTTAGGAATAGGAGGAGAACCTCATCCTAACATGAGCAAAGTCGAAGGCCTGGTTACTTAAAGATCGGATGGGGGGAGAGGCCCTTGCAATGGCCCTTATATGCCCCCACAGCCTTGTTAGGAACAGGAAGAGAACCTCGTCCTAACATGAGCAAAGTCGAAGGCCCGATTACTTAAAGACCAGATGGAGAAAGAGGCCCTTGCAACGGCCCTTATGTGCCCCCACAGTCTTATTAGGAACAGGAGGAGAACCTTGTCCTAACATGAGCAAAGTTGAAGGCCTAGTTACTTAAAGATCGGATGGGAGGAGGGGCCCTTGCAACGGCCCTTATGTGCCCCCACAGCCTTGTTAGGAACAGGAGGAGGATCTCGTCCTAGCATGAGCTGAAATTGACTATATCGGAGACAGGAGGAGAACCTCGCCCTGATACAAACAAAGACCTGGTCGTTCAAGATCGGATGAGGAGAAAAGCCTCCTTAACGGCTCCTCTACATCCTCACAACCCCGCTAAGAGCAGAGGAAAAATCCTCGCCCAAATAAAAAGAAAAGGGAAGATAAAAAGGGAAAGCAACGAACTACACCAGTAATAAGGAAAAAACAAACTACATCAAAGACACGAGGGACCTCGTCTCAATGAGGAAGAAGACTCTTATCAAAAACCCTCACTCTCTAAGAGGGAGCTCAACATAGGTCGAGGAAAAATTGACTTCCTCAAGGGAATGAGAAGTTCGGGCCCCCAAGCTCGAGCATCGGAAGGAAGCGCCAAACTCAAATAGCCTCGAAAAGACCTACGGTCATGAACATAAAGGGCAAATCAACACAGCGATGATCCGAAACCTTCAAACAATGTTGACATCGAACAAGACAAAAGACAAAAGAAGTTCGGTAAACAACAACTAATGCAAGAATGGACAAGATAATAGAAAATTTTCTTTTCATTTCATTAGTGAAGTGTACATTACAAAGCCTTTGAAGGACAAAAAAGAAAAACGACAAGAAAAAAAAAATACATAGAATAAAAGGTAAAGAAGCTCTAAGAAAGTTCGGCTTCTTCAGACTTCGAACTCTCGGTTCCAGCCATCATCGAGGATTGCTTTAAGTTTTCGACTTCTTCTTCCAGTTCTTTCTTTCTTAACAGCATCTCCCGATACATCTGGTGGAACCACTGGCTCTCGCCCTCCGACTCCCAAAGCCTCTTCCTCAGAACTTCGGACTCCGCCTCAGCATCCTTGACCGACTGTTGCTCGTAGGTCAGTTGAATCTTCAGCCGCTGCAGTTCGGCCTTCTCCTGCCCAAGGGTCATAGACAGTACTTCCATTATCCCCCTCAAGGAGTGGAGCTCGTCGGAACCTTGTGTAGAGGCGGACTGGACTCTCTCACACAACTGCCTCTAAAGGCAAGCTACTTCGTCGGTCACCGTCTTGAGCTTCCTTCTGTAGTCTTCTACCTGCCCACACCAGCCGACTCGATAGGCGTTGTAGTTCACCTCGGCATCCTACAGCTACTTCTGAAGGTCGGAGAACTTCTTCGATCAGTCTCGATCGCGATCGGCCTGGGTTGTGAGCCAGGACGAGCTCCCTTCCAACTGGCTGATCTTCTCATGTGCGACCGCCAGCTCGACTTCAAGGGAGCTGATCTTGAAAGCCTGAGTCCAAGATCGATCACTGGCATGTTTTCAGAGTTCCTCAAGCTTCGTCACGAAGTCAGCCTTCCTCCGGATATAGTCCATGAGACCCTTTCTGTGGAGGTCCTGAAAGTGAATAGCCTCCGCAGTGACTTCTGAATGGCTCTTCCTCAGCTGGTGAAGTTCGTCATCCAGCTTTTTGGATTTCTTCGTCAAGTGACGAACTTCCCTTTTGAGATCTCGGATCATGGACTTCAAGGGGATCCCCTGCGGTAGGGGAAGAGCTTCAGCTGGGCACTATTGTTGGAAAACAAGAGTGTCACAACACAAATCAGTGCAAGAAAATAAAAGAAAAGAAGAAAAAAGAGCTCTCTGTAAAGAAAAATCTGATTTCATTGATTAAATAGTTTTTAAGTACAAGAGAATGAAGAAAAATCACCACGAAGGAAAAATACAAAATTAGAGGTTTCAGATCTCTGGGACAGAAGTGGAGGGGCTCGATGCCCCCGGAAGGTCGGTCGCATCAGCCGTGGCAATCGAAGAGGTCCCGATTGGAGGAGGACCGATGGTGGCTTCGGAAGGTCCGGCTTCATCGTCAGACACCTCATCCAGGAAGTCGAGGTCCAGTTCGAAAAATTTTCTGGCCACCTTCTCTTGACAGAGCTCGAAGCCCTTGATAAAGGCGTCCTGACCAAACTGGACCTGTAGATCCTCCATCTCGGAGGAGGTCTTGAACTCCTCCACTGCTCGGGCCCCTGCCTCCGAGACAAGGGATGGGATTTGCGCCTTCAGCTCTGAGACCTGCGCCTTCAACTTAGAGACCTCGGCCTCTGCCTTCTTTCTTTCCTCCTCCAAGGTGGCCCTCAGATCGGACGAGGTTTGTCCCTCCTTCTGCAATGCCTCCTGGAGACTTGCGACCTCGACGATCTTCTCCTTGAGACGGGCGACCTCGGCCAGGCGACCTTCCTCCGCCTGGGCTGCCTCCTTCTTGGTGTTCTTCATCGCCTCGACGTTGGCGATGAGCTGGTATCCAATCTGTAAGAGCGGCCAGGGAGTCAATATAAAAGCTAAGAAATAAACTAAGTAAAGAAGCGAGAAGAAGAAAAAAGTGAATTGGCCTACCTCGAGGAAGGATCCCAGAGAGTCCCAGACCCATTGATCAGGATCAGCATAGACGATCCTGTGGATGACCTCGGGCAGAATGCACCCTTCGACCAGCCTCTTTATTAAATCCCTATTATTGAAGAGATTTTTCCCTAGATCTTTCTCGGAGCCGTCGGCCCCCTCGATGGTAGATTTGTGGTTGCGGCTCTTGCGGACTAGGGTCTTCTTTCTTCTCCTCCTTTCGGCCCCTGGTGCCCCCTCGGGACGAGCCTCTGGAGCAGGAACCTCGATCAGGGGGCTCCTTGAAGAGGCTTGGAGGACTTCGGGCTCGACATCGGAGGGGGCGTCGACGGCAACGGCCACCTGGGTAGGTGTGGCCGAGCTCATCTCTTCTGTCCTGACTCTCTTCGCCGACCCCAAAGTCGTGGTGCCTTTTCTCTTGTGGATCTTGAGATTCTGAGCTAACCTCCGAGCCACACCTGTGTCCATGTCTGCAATAAAAGAAGATTGACACGGCGCAAAATAGAATAAGAGAAAGGGAAAGCAGCAAAAAAAAAAAAAGAAGGTACCAGCAAGGTTAAGAGGACTCATGCCGACGTTGAATAAGAGTTATTCCTTCAGAAGGTCAGAAAGGAGGGGAGCTGGATAGGCCTCGAGCTTATTGGAGGCTTCGAGGTCGTCCCTTCCCAGGCTAGAAGCCCGACAGATGGAATCCCTCAGAGAGCCCCAGGGGGGTAATCCCAGCTCTAAGGTTGGGCATCGGACGTAGAAGTACCTCTCCTTCCAATTGTGGATAGAAGAGAGGAAACCTTTCAACAACCCCTTTCTACCGAACTGGGGGAAGAAGTACCACCAGTCCTTTGTCGAAGGATGACGCTTGAAAGTATAGAAATTCCAAAACAAAGAAAGGGTTGGCTGGACTTCGGCTAGGCGATAGAGGGAAAGAAACCCTATCAGAAATCTAAAGGAGTTCGGTGCTACAGAAACTAAAGAAATGTTTAAAAAGCGGAAGAGAGCGATGACAAAAGGCAGAAGCGGAAGTCGAAGCCCGACGTGGAAAGCCTCTTGGTATAAACAGAAGCAGCCAGGGGGAGGAGTGCTAGCCTGGCCAGTTGGCTCGAGAAGCTCCAGCTCGTACTCTGGAGGAACTCCGTACTGAATCCTAATCTGTGAGAGTTCCTCCAGAGTCAGAGAGCTGGGGATGGTGTCTGGTACAAAGACCAGACGAGGTTCTTCTACCGAGCTAGGATTTTGTGGGACTGAAATGGACGAACTTCTAGAACTGCTAGAGGAGGAAGTGCTAGAGGACATTATGAATCGAGCAAAAATCTTAAAAATCCCAAAAAAATTGAGAAAAATAAGAGATGGGGTGCTCGTGGAAAACTGAATAGGCAGAATGTAACAGAAGAAAAATGGAAGAAGAACAGCAAGAGAAAAAATGAAGAGGGAAGTTCTGGAACTAACCTAGGTTGGTCCGAGAAGTGCAGAGATGTAGAGATGGAGATCGACTCGAAGAATGCCTAAGACCGAAAGGGATGGAACTCTGGAGAAGAAGAAGGGCACCAACAGGACTCTCAGGCAAAGTGAAATCCCTGAAAGGGGGGAGCGGGTTTAAATAGGCAACAGGGCCCGACGCAGTAATGATTGCGGATCTCCTCTGGCCGACCTACACTCGCCGCGTGTCCCACTCACCATGGCAGGTGGCTGAAAATGGCTGACAGCTAACCAAATCATTATTGCACCATACCTAAAGCAATGCTCCAGCGGGAATTTTGAAAAAATTTTTTGGATCGCCTCGATTTGAAAAGGCTCCGGCACCAGTGCGCCAAACGCCAAAATATCTGAAAACCATCGAGTGCGGAAATCATGGGAGGCAACTTCGGCTGTGAAAATTTCTCTGTACTTCCTTCATTCGAAACCCGAACTCGAAAGTAGGGAGACTGGTGTTGGGTATAAAATATCCCCAGCCGAAGTTTGTAAAAGGCCGACCCTTCCAGGGCTTTTCTGACTTCTGACCTTGTGTAGCATCTTTTTGAACTCCCTCGACCGTCCGAGCTTCCATAATACCATCCGGACTTCTCTGACAATGAGCTTCTCCATTCATCTATCGGACTGCTCTAAATGCTTTCTGGGTTTCACTATCAGCCAATTTTCTACAGTGATCGACTATTCTCCGAATCTCTTCCAGACTTCTTTCGCCACGGATGACTCTACTCCGAACTTCTTTCAGACTTCGTCAATGTTCGAGCTTCTCTGACAATGAAATTTCTGTAGTAACCAAACTCCATCTAAGTTTCTACGGTGGTCGACCACCCTCCGAATTCCATCCAAACTCCTACGAGAATCGAATTTCAGCCGAACTCCTATAATGGATGGATCCAGACGAATTTCAACAACGGAAGGGCTCTACCAGCCAGATCTCTACTCCAAACTTCTACCGCAAGTAGTCTACTCCGAACTTCTACTGCAGGCGGTCTACTCTGGATCTCTACTGTAAGCGAATTCCATCCGAACCTCTACTGTAAATGAATTCCTTTTGAACTTCTATTACAGGTAGACTTCAACTGAGCTTCTTCATAGCCAGATCCCAGCCGAGCTCCTATAGTGGATGGATCCCAGACGAGCTTCTACAACGGGACAGGCTCCACCAGCTAGGTCACTACTCCAAGCTCCCACGATAACTGATCTTCGATCGAGCTTCTACAATAAGCGGCCTCCTTTCAGCCTTCTACAAGAATCGGACTCCGTCTGAACTTCTATAGCGGATGGATTCCAGATGAACTTCTACAACAGACGGGCTCCAGCAGCTAGATTTCTACAACGGTAGACCGCCTTCGATGTTTGCTGTACCCCCCAGCCATCAACCTTCAATAGCATCAGTCGGACTTCAACAATGCCATCCGAACTTCCATAGGATCCTCCAGACTCCTCCAGCGGACGAACCTTCCCAACGCCACTCAAAGTCCACCGTCGGTCGACCCTCTGCCGGATTCCTCATGAAACTGAACTTCCTCAACAGAAAGTTCCCATTCGAGCTTCTATAGCAGATGACTCCCGCTTGCAGCATCAGTGCTCTAGGCACCCAACAATAGTAGACCCTCAGCAACCTCGAAAATATCCGAGCTTCTCCTGGATTGACGAGACAGAGAGCCATTCCTCTCCATCAGACATCCCAATCGAGCTTCAGTCGATAGATCCGAACTCTCTGGCAAGTCATGATAATGGCCACTATCCTACTCCACTCTTTGTAACGAATTCAGCGTGGCTCCATCACTTTCTGGCAAGTTGCGACAACGGACACCACTCCACTCTCCGTAACAAACTCTACGTGGTCCTGAACGGCCCCCTGATGCCACTACTCTCCGTAATAAACTCCACGTGGCCCTGAACGGCCCACTACCAGGCGGTTACAGACGTCGCTGTCAATCAGTTACGCTCTCCATCTATAAAAAGGATCCCTCAGATACGTTCTTCTCTAAGCTCAAAACTCTATCTCGAAACTCTGCCAAAATCCTATTTGAGTGCTCCATTTCTATTGAAGCAGAGTACTAACTTGAGCATCGGAGGATCTTGCTGGAGCACCCCCAACTCTGGTTTAGACTTCCCTTGCAAGTCCTGATGGTGGCCACGGTCATCTCAACTCCAGCTTCTCTGGTGTCGGTGGAATTCTGCACCAACAAAACTAATGAACCGATTGGTGTCTAAGATAAGTTTGGTAGTCTGACCAGTGATTTTTAACTGGGAGCTACTCGCATTGATTCGATCTCTGACGAGTTAATGGCATATCCCTTCCACTGATCTCACTTACCTGGCCAACCTGATGAGTTAGGTTTTGATTAGATCATTTGGTGATTAGGCTCACCCATGTCATTAGGTAAATCAGTGTGACTGATTTAGGTGCTCCTAATGTCGGCTTTAATTAAATCTTTTTTAATCTAACTTGGTGAAGTCAGTGAGAGGATTGAAATTGACTGGTTAATTTTTTCTCTTCTATCCTTTAATAAAATCCTCAAAAATTATTAGGTCCCTAAAAATGATTAAGTTATAGTGATAACTAAGTCATAGCCTCCTATTAAGTGAGTGATAATGAGTCCATTAGTTTAATAATCACTGGAGGCCCAAAGGCCTGATGCTTATTGACTAATGGAATTATCATTCATAATATGATCATTTGGTTGAGTCTTTCTGATGGTGGTCAGGTTGGCCGGCCAAAGTCATGCCTGATTATTTATTGGTTAGATTCACCAAATCAAGTCATGTTAATGGTTGGACCTAACCAGATCTTTTCAGTGGAGGCCAAAGCCTACTGATTAGGTTCTGGGGCAAAATCAATTACTAAAAGTTGTTTAGAGAAACAACTGGTTATGAACCTACCCATAGATGCACATGAGTTGACCAGCCAAAGTTGGGCTGGTGTGTAGTCTGTGTGGATTCTAGTACTCACTAAGGAATTAAAGTAATTCCTCGAATTGAAGGTTGAGGCTACCAATTCGTAAAAATACTGGGAGAAATTTTAGACTAAAGTCCAAGTCTTTAGTATTAATAATTTATGTATTAATAAAGGTCTGATTTTTCTTTATGCAGCTATGGCCACTGTCCTGTCGCTCCGGTCATTATTAGATAATGACAAACTCATGGGACCTAATTTCGATAGCTGGTATCGAAAATTAAAAATCATCTTTGAGCATGAGCGGATCCTTTATGTAGTAACGGATTCGGCACCTGAGGAGCCAGCTCCGAATGCTAGAGGGACGGTCCGAGACACTTACCAGAAGTGGCTCAACGATCACACCACCATTCGGTGCATAATGCTAGCGGCAATGAATGATGAGTTCAGCCGCAGGTTCGAGAATGCCCAGCCACAGGAGATGCTTCAAATGTTGAATGACTCCTTTGGCATGCTTGACAATATTGAAAGGCACAAAACTAGTTGTGCCATTTTCAATGCTCAGATGAGGGATGGGGTCTCAGTCATCGATCATGTACTGTACATGATCGAAATGATTGAGCGCCTAAGTAAACTGGGCTTTTCCTTGCATGAGCAGCTCGATGAAGATGCAATCCTTAATTCTTTGTCCAAGTCCTTCCTTCCCTTCTTTACTCATTTTCGGATACAAAGCCTGCAGTGAACTACTACGGCTTGTTGGGGTTGCTGCAAAACTTTGAGAAGGACCACCAGCTCCATAAGGAGTCGATGAATGTTGTGGGAGGGTCTTCTTCTGGTCATCGACCCTTTAAGAAAGGGAAGAAGAATAAGAAGAAAAAGAACAAGAAGGTGCAGCCGCATGCTGGGACGTCTGCACAGGGTCAGACCAAGAAGCGCAAGCCCGACCAGAGCCAAGCAGAGTGCTTCTTTTGCAAGAAGCAGGGGCACTGGAAGAGGAACTGTCCTCTATACATTGCCTCCCTAGATCCGAACAGGCCGAAGAAGAAGCAAGGTAATTATATGATAACACCTTGTAACTTTTTCATTTGTGATACTACTGCCTGGGTATTGGATACTGGAAGCTCTTATCATATCTATAATTCGATGTAGGGTCTGCAGGTCAATAGGAGATTTGATAAAGGTGAGAGGTTCCTGAACGTTGGAGATGGAAGCAAAGTTCCAGTTCTAGCTTTAGAAATCATGAACCTTGTAATCAACTCTCGTAAAGTAATTCTAAGTGAATATCACTATTGTCCAAGTTTTTTATTAAATATTATTTCTGTAGGCCTTTTGGCCATGTACAGTTATGAATTTTTAATAAAAAAAATATTTGCAATATCATTTTGAATGGTGTTACAATGTTTGTTGGACAACTAAATAATAAAATTTACTTACTATCACAGCTTGTTAATATGGTTCAAACCTCTGGTAAATGCCCTAGAATAGATAATATGTTAGAATCTACCTTCGGCACTGTAGGCTAGGTCATATCAATAAGAACAGGATAAACAGATTGGCTCAAGAAAGAATTCTTGAAGTTGGTGATTGTGAATCACTTCCAACCTGTGAGTCCTGTCTTCTTGAGAAGATGACCAAATCACCTTTTACTGGAAAAGGTGAGCGAGCCAGTGAACTCTTAGGTCTGATATATTCTGATGTATGTGGATCCATGAGCTTAAGTGCAAGAGGTGGATATTTTTATTTCATAACCTTCACAGATGACCTATCGAGGTATGGATATGTCTACTTAATGAATCATAAGTCAGAGTCGTTTGAAATGTTCAAACTATTCTGAAATGAGGTAGAAAAACAAACTGAGAAGTGTATTAAAACTCTTCGATCTGATCGAAGAGGTGAATACCTTTCCAATGAGTTTCTGACATATCTTGGAGAGAATAGGATTCTCTCTCAGTGGACTCCTCCTGGAACACCACAGCATAATGGTGTGTCTGAAAGAAGGAATCGGACCTTGTTGGATATGGTTCGATCCATGATGGGGTTTACTAGTCTGCCGATCTCCCTCTGAGAATATGTGTTCGAATCGGCTTGTTACCTTCTAAATAGGGTTCCAAGTAAGTCTGTAACCAAAATGCCTTATGAGATATGGATAGGACGTAAGCCAGTACTCTCGCACCTTAGGGTTTGGGGGTGTCTAGCTTATGTTAAACATTTAATTATGGACAAGCTTGGACCTAGGTCTGACAAGTGTTATTTCAGAGGGTATCCAAAAGAGACCAAAGGGTATTATTTCTACCTAGATGATGAGCAAAAGGTGTTTGTCAGCCTTAAGGCAATCTTTTTGGAAAAGAAGTTTCTTGGTGAAGGGACTGTTGCCTCTAAAGTCGAACTTGAAGAAGTTCGGTAGGTGGAAAAATCGACACAAGTTGCTGAACATGAATCAGATTTGGTTAGATCAGATCTGAAGCCCATTATTCCTGTACCCTTAAGGCGATCTAATAGAGTACTACGTCAATCGGACAGATACTATGGTTTTTTGATCTGAGACGGCGATCCTGTCGAACTTGATGAAAATGATAAGGATCCGATCACCTACATGGATGCAATGCAGAGATCTGACTCTGAGAAATGGCTAGAAGCCATGAAATCCGAAATGGAGTCCATGAAGGTCAACGATGTGTGGACATTGGTTGAGCCACCCGAAGGAGTAAAACCCATAGGGTGTAAGTGGGTCTTCAAGAGGAAGAGGGGCACAGACAGAAAGGTGGAGATCTATAAAGCCCGTCTGGTTGTCAAGAAATATCGTCAACGTTATGGTATGGACTATGATGAGATATTTCCTCTTATGGCAATGCTCAAATTCATTCGGATTATGCTTGCGATAGCTGCCCATCTGGACTATGAAATCTGGCAGATGGATGTGAAGACAGTTTTTCTAAATGGAGAACTTGACGAAGAGGTGTATATGATACAACCTGAAGGGTTCACATCTACAGATGAGTCTAAGGTGTGCAGGCTACAGAGGTCCATTTATGGACTTAAGCAAGCATCCCAGAGTTGGAACATACATTTTGATAGGACGATCAAAACATATGGCTTCGTTAAGAATGGAGAAGAGCCCTGCATTTATAAGTGGGCTAATGATCCAGTAGTGGTATTTCTTATATTGTATGTGAATGACATTCTCTTAATCGGGAATGATGTCCCTGCATTATAGGGAATAAAGATTTGACTGTCGTCACAGTTCTCCATGAAGGATCTGGGAGAAGCTTCCTACATCCTAGGGATGAGGATCTATAGGGATAGATCTAAAAGGTTGCTTGGCTTATCTCAGTCCACGTACATTGATACTATGCTGAAGAGGTTCAGTATGGAGAATTCCAAGAAAGGCTATCTACCGATAGGTCATAAAATTTTTCTCTCGAAGAGGGATTATCTGACAACACCTCAAGAGAGAGAGCGTATGGATAGAATTCCATATGCTTCGGCAGTGGGATCTATCATGTACGTCATGACATGTACACGACCAGATGTGGCATACTCACTAGGGGTAGTGAGTAGATACCAATCTGATCCAGAGGAGAATCACTGGAAGGTTGTTAAAACCATCCTGAAGTATTTAAGAAATACTAAGGACTGTGGCTTGTTTATGGTGAATCAGACTTGAGACTTATAGGATTTACAGACTCCAGTTTTCAGTCTGATCACGATGACAGCAAGAGTGTGTCGGGATTTATTTTTACCCTTAATGGTGGGGCTATCTGTTGGAAGAGTTTCAAGCAGCATACTGTGGCAGATTCAGTTTGCGAGGCAGAGTATGTCACTGCATCAGATGCTGCCAAAGAAGCGGTGTGGCTGAGAAAATTCATCACCAAGCTCGGAGTAGCATCCTCCCTTGTTGGTCCAGTTCTGCTCTATTGTGACAGCTCTGGAGCCATTGCTCAGGTGAAGGAATCGAAGGCACACCAGTGGACGAAACATATTTTGCACCGCTACCATCTTATCCGAAAAATCATGGATAGAGATGACATCGATCTTCAGAAGATCGATGGGAAGGAGAACCTAGCCGACCCATTCACTAAAGCCATTGCGGTGAAGGAGTTCGACAACTTCAAGTCAAAGATGGGTATTAGATACTGCACCGATTGGCTTTAGGTCAAGTGGGAGATTGTTGGGAATAGTGTCCCAAAGCCAATCGTCAGCCTGTTGATAGTTGTGCTCTTTCTTGTATTAGTATATGAATTATAAATTAAATAAAAATTATTTTAGTATTTTTTCATCATAAATTGTTTCATCTTCTAATGAACTCCTGTGTTGTGTGAAGTCCTTAGGACTATTTAGACTCGACAAAGGAGGATTTATCATTTAGTCCTTAAACCTGTTCGTGATCAAATGATACGTTGTTACCAAGGACAACAATGTTTATCAAGCATAGGTCATTGTCTGCCATATGGGTTGGTTGTTCTCTTAACCAAGGAGTGTGGAGACACTGGTATGGCATACAGGTGAGATGTAAGGGTACATCTGCATTGAACGTGACCGACTCTGAAGCTTTTTTTGCTGTCAGGATTTGCTCCGATGGGATATGGGTAAACTTCCCTCCGATCTGAGACCGCCACAGTGACTTGCAAGCAACTCACTGCACTTAGCACTGGACTACCTGAATTTCTAATTCAGTGACGGAAGGCTGCTGGGTGTAGTCAAGTACTTGACTTGTCGGTGTGTGTGTCAAGATGGGATTGACCACTCCAGTTCAGGAGCTGTGTACAGTCATATTTCAATTTAGCAAAACCTTGGCCAGGGTAGTCCTAGTGAGGAGTCACAGGACTGTTTGAGTTGAGCATGATTCGGATGATCAGATCAGGGTTGACAGTTTAACCTTGAGTCGTCCTATACACAGGGGTCAAAAGGATGAATTATACAGTAACCATATTTGCGTAGGTTCTGAACATTGCGATTGTGACTATTCGACCTATTCGGATGTCGGGTACCATTGCTAGATGCTCACTTCGATTAGTACAGAAATTGGTTCCTGTGCTACCGACTTAGGTTCGAATTTGCGAGGTCACACACATTAGAGGTTCCTATCTGATCTGATGGCTGGTGAAGAGTCCCACTGGACTGGGACACTTCGACCAAGAGTCCTAATGCTCGGGGACTCTGAGTCCTACATATCTGAGACTCTGTGATCGAGAATCAGGATTCTTTGATCATGAGTTTCACATATTTTGGGTACCGGGGTCAAGAGTCCCACTGGTTTGGGACTCTTCGATCAGGGTTTCATATCAATGAACTTTGATGTCCGATTGTCCATCGAATTTAGACTCAATATTTATGAGAGGTTTAATTAGTGAGTTGATCATTAATTAACTCAATTTGATTGAGTAATTATTTTTGGATCAAGTCCAATTGAATTGGATTCAGTTGGGTTTGACCCGATTAGGTTAAGAGTTGACCTAATCACCAAGGTGGTTTGGTTCCTGATCTGATCAAGGGTTGGACTTAGTCAATTTTTGATTTGATTAAGATTTTATTAAGTCTAATTAAGCCTAATTATGTTGGGTTTAACTTAGTCTAATTGTGCCTAACTTATTTTGATAAAGTTGGTTCAATTAGATTGGTTTAAAATTTCAAACCACTTTTGACTTATCTCCCTGCGCCACCTCACCCACCTGCGCCCATTTGAATTCATGAGAAATGAGTTCTTGTGAATTTTATCCCATGCAGAAGCCTTCCCACGCCCCTCCCTTGTGTGCCATTTGGGTGGATAAAGATTGGTTGGTTGGCCATTCAAATTCAAATGATGTTTGAATTTGAATGGGCAACTAACCCATGTGCCACCTTATCTATTTGTGCGCCCCTTGCTCTACACGAGAAAATATTTCTCGTGTAGACTCTCTATGCACAAAGAGCCCATGCCCTTCTCTTCTCACACCTTGAGTGGATAAGGATAGATCGGTTGGCATTTGAATTCAAATTTGATTTGAATTCAAGTGAGCAACCACCTGGCTTTATCCTTTCACGTGGTGAAAATGCTGAAAAGATGCGGTCTTGCACCATTTTAAAAGGAATGAGAAAGTGGGGCGTGTGAAAAATCTGATCTGTGAGAGAAAAGGGAGCATGAGAAAGGCCTTCTGCATGAGAAAAAAAAAGAAAAGAAAAGAAAAGAAGAAAGATTTTGGGTGCAGGGTTTTCTGTGTGTACCCTAGGGTAACTGCCTAGGGTTCGGAAACTGAGAAGGTGAGCTACGAGTGTCGTAAGCCCACCAGACTTCAGGGAGAACTTTATCAACCTCTCAAGTATCTTTGCTGATGATCCGGAGTATTCAAAGATTCGACAAACATCGATCGAAGGAGTTAGATCAGCATCAGCCGTCGAAAGGGTTCTGCAATGAACTAGCATTCGTGAGGAGCCGATCAGATTGAGAGCTTCGTGTGGATGATCCATGGAGGTTAGACATACTGTGTGGCTATATTGCAATGATCAGACCTTTCTGATGGTGATCAGACTGCAGTGATCGATTACCTGCACGAAGATAATGTGTTCTGAACACGTAACAGTAAAACATTTACTGTAGAAGTTTAAATTTCAAATTTAAATGCATGCTATATATATATCATATTTAGATCCTTGTGTAGGGTTAATATATATTAATTAATTAGATTAATTAATAATTTTTACTATAAAATTATAATTTTGTAAAAATTTTAAAATTATCATTTTACCCCTGCATTGAAATTCACTTCACTCCACACTGTAGACTCAAGACACATCTACCCTAAAGATGCGATTGTACACCAACCTTCCGGATCGATCACCATCCTCATGATGATTCTATGGTCAGGAGCTGCTTATGAGTTAGTTATGTAAATTCATACCTTAAATTTCCAACTCTTGAAAATATGAATTAACATTTCTACTAACTCAAAGGATGTATCACAGACATAATGTACACAATGTGATAGTAGAATAATCTTTTTATTCATTTATAGTCAAAATTATAAATTTATCCTTACATTTGTACAGAAATATGTCAGCCAATCTGGCATCTAGGGCACACATCTAACAAACTCCCACTTGACCTAATGTCAATTGGCTACATATCTAAGTCCTATCTTCTTAAGTGGGCTTCGATCTTCTACTGGCCTAATGGCTTTGTCAGCGAGTCTGCCACATTGTCTGTGGAGTCGACTCTCTTAACCTCGACATAACCTTTTTCGAGATAATCATGGATCAGATGGATTCGCTGCTCGATATGCTTGGACTTCTGGTGAGACCTTGGCTCCTTAGCTAGAGCTATGGCGCCATTATTGTCGCAGTAAAGAGGGATGGCATCCGATGACATCACTCCAAGCTCTGCGGTAAATTTTTTGTACCAGAATGCCTCCTTCACAGCTTTCGATGCAGCAATATACTCTGCCTCCATGGTGAAATCAGCAATCACCGTCTGCTTGGAACTCTTCCAGCTAACTGCACCACCATTACAAATGAACAGACTTCTAGATGTCGACTTTCGATCATCTATATCAGACATAAAGTCTAAATCTGTAAATTCCTGAACCTGGAGTTCTCCATTCTCAAAGATTAGAAACATATCCTTAGTCCTTCTCAAGTACTTAAGGATACATTTCACAGAGGTCCAGTGCTCTTCACCTGGATTCGACTGATATCTGCTTGTGATACTCACAGCATGGGCTATATCAGGTCGTGTACATAGCATGGCATACATGAGGCTTCCTATTGCCGAAGCATAAGGGATCTTGCTCATGCATTCAATCTCCTCAGGTGTGCTAGGGTACATCTTCTTGGAGAGATGAATGCCATGTCTAAAAGGTACTAAATCTCTTTTGGAGTTTTTCATGCTAAACCTTTTTAGCACCTCCTCTATGTACATCTTCTGTGAAAGTCCCAGCATCCTTTTTGGTCTATCTCTATAGACCTTAATACCCAGTATAAAGGATGTCTCTCCTAGATCTTTCATAGAGAACTCCTTAGACAACTATATTTTGACTGAGATCAACATGGAAATATCATTCCCAATCAGGATGATGTCATCTACGTACAGTATGAGGAAGACAATTGCGCTCCCACTGACCTTCTTGAATACACATGGTTCCTCCTCATTCTTGATGAAACCAAATATTTTGATCACATCATTGAAATGAGTATTCTAGCTCTGAGATGCTTGCTTAAGTCCATAAATGGATCTTTGCAGCTTGCAGATCTTGTGATCATCATCACTGGATGTGAAATCAAGCGGCTGTTCCATATAGATATCTTTCTTAAGATATCCATTTAAGAATATCATTTTCACGTCCATCTGCCATATTTCATAATCGAAATAGGCTGTAATAGCAAGCAATATGCTGATGGATTTTAGCATGGCTACGGCAAAAAGGTATCCTGATAGTCAATGCCTTCGCACTGACTATAACCTTTCGCTACGAGCCTAGCCTTGAATGTCTCCATATTTCCATCTGCACCTATCTTTCTCTTGAAGATCTATTTATACCTAATAGGTACAATACCTTCAGGTGGATCTACCAAGGTCCGAACTTGGTTTGAGTGCATCGAGTCAATTTCTGATCTCATTGCCTCTAACCATTTCTCGAAGTCGATATCTGATATCGCCTCGTCATAGATCTTGGGGTCATCACCATGAGTCCCATTTCCCATGAGGAATATTTCCTCTACTTCTTCTTGTATAGTACCTAAGTACCTTTCAGGAGGATGGAAAACCCTAGTCGATCTACGAGGTGGAAGAGGTTGTGTTAGGACTGGTTCTAATTGATTAGGTTCCTCAGGTTCCTTAGCTTGTTGCTCTTGGGAGACATTCTCCTTGAGCTTAATTATTCTTCTGATGCCACTATCTTGAATAAACTATTTTTCAAGAAAAATAGCATGTCGATTCATAATCACATTGTGATCTTTCGGAACATAGAAATAGTATCCTAATGACTCTTTAGGATATCCTATGAACCGATCTCTAAAAGACCTGAACTCTAACTTGTCCGCCTGCTGTCTCTTGATATGAGCCGGACAATCCTAAATTTTGAGATGACTCAGACTTGGCTTCTTACCATGCCATATCTCATACGGTGTGGTAGGAATGGTTTTAGAGGAAATTCTATTCAATACATATATTGCTGTCATGAGACAATGTCTCCAAAAAAACTCAGAGAGGTCTGTGAAGCTCATCATGGAACAGACCATATCTAATAGGGTCCGGTTCCTCCATTCTGAAACCCCATTGAGTTGTGGCATTCCAGGTGGAGTCCATTGAGAGACTATACCATTGTCCTTAAGATAGTCTAGAACTCCTGCCTAAGGTATTCACCTCCTCGATCTGATCAAAGAACCTTAATGGGCTTTCTGTTTGTTTTTCTACTTCATGTCTGAATTTTTTGAACTTTTCAAAGGTTTCAGATTTGTGTTTTATTTAAAATACATACCCGTACCTAGACATATCATTGGTGAAGGTGTGAAGTAGACATAGTTGCCTCTAGCCAGCACATCAAATGGGCCGCACACATTCATATGTACTAGGGCAAGTAGGTCTGTGGCTCTTTTTCCATGTCCCACAAAAGAGAGCTTGATCATTTTGCCTTGAAGGCATGATTCATAAACTGGATATGACTCGAAAGTCAACAGACTCAACAGCCCGAATTTCTCCAATTTGTTAACCCTGTCTTCCGCTATATAACCTAGCCTTAGGTGCCACAGATACCTATCATTTAGACTATCTCTAGACCTTTTAATTCCTATGGCATTCACATTTTGCTCGATATTAAATACAGATACATCAATATGTAGCTGATAGAGATCATTAATAAAAAAACCATTTGCAACTTTATTATTTTCATAAAATATATTACAATGGTCCTTATGAAAGCTAATCACATAGTCTTCTTGTGCTAAACATGAAACAGAAATCAAATTCTTGCTTGCTGCAGGCACATAATAACAATCTCTAAAAACTAAATCTAATCCTAACAGTAATCATAGAGGGTAGGTTCCCACGGCCACACAGTAACTCTTACTCCATTTTCGATGCGTAGGATTATATCCCCATCCCTTAGCCTCCTGCTCTCCTCGAGATCCTGCATAGAAGTGCACAAATGAGCACTAGAACCAGAGTCAAGTACCCAACTGGATGCAGAGGAAATCGTAAGATTAGATTCTATGACGAGCATACCTCTAGAAGGACCATCCTTCTTGTTCTTCAGGGTGGCTAGATACTGAGGACAGTTTCGCTTTCAATGGCCGTCTGAATTGTAGTGGAAATATTTTTTCTTTTCAGTAGCCTTCTTCTTTGGTTTCATCTTCTTCTTCTTCCCATCCACCTTTTGCTTCTTCGCAGACTTCTTCTTTTTTCCAAAAGACTTTCTCTTGGAAGAAGTCCGCTCCACAGTAAGGACTAAGCCTTTTGAACCCTTCAAAGAAAGCTCAGCCATAACCAATATGTTCATTAACTCAGCCAAGGTACACTGTATCTTATGCATATGGAAGTTCATGATGAACTGACCATATGCATCAGACAAAGATTGAAGGATCACATCAATCTGAAAATCCTTATCTAAGATGATACTGAGCTTCTCAAGCTCCTCAAGATCCTTGATCATTGTCAAACAATGATCTTAGACTGACTGTCCATCACGCATTTTAGCCTTAAAAAGCCTTTGGCAGACTTGATACTTGGCTGCACAACTTTGTTCACCAAATAACTCTTGTAGGTGAGCCAACATTTGGTGGATAGTTATAATATTCTCATGCTGGCACTGTAAGTCATCAGACATGACACCCAACATGTAGTACCTAGTTTTGTTATCATCATCCATCCACTTTTTCAGAGATGCTCTCTGTTCAGCAGTCGGACGTGCTGGCATGGCAGGTGGGTCCTGATCCAAGACATGAGTCAGTTTTTCAAAACCCAAAATAATTCTGTAGTTCCTTAACCAGTCCTTGAAATTAGATCCAATCAATCTGTGGGTGCTAGTATTTTGGTCAGGGGGTTGGATGCAGACATGTTTCCTGTAGAGAGTCAAGAGTTTCTAGTTAGATTTTGTAATCAGACTTAATCAATTTATTTAGGAGTTTTATTTTTAAACAAATTAGGCTCCCACTATTTTTTCAGATCCCTACACTCCCTAGGTAGAGATGTGAAAATCTTTGTGATTAGTGATTTCTAGTGGGTGGTGCGGTCTCACCGACTGACTCACCACCTCACCTAACAGTTATTGGTGATGGGTCAATCGATCAGTGGACAACTCTTGTCTAATGATTCTCTAATCATGGTGCACCCAAAACTTGATCTCTAATTCAGGAAGCTCACCGTGCCCGAAATATTGCTCCAATTCTTAGTTAAGTTAGACCCACCATTTGCACAAATTAGATTCCTGATTGGGTCCCTCACCGTATCTGGAATATTGAGCACAACCTATCCTCTAATCCGTAGCATCCAATGCCTAATGGACATGGTTGCATCTTCTCGGTGCAACTGAGCCACTGTAACCAGCCGAGAACAATCAACTCCGAGAAGGGCCCACACATCCACAATGGTGAAAGATCTTAGACTTAATATTTTCTTAGAGAATTTGATTTAGGTCTCATTAAACTTGACTTGACATATTCATAACAATTATGACTAACCTAGTGACATGGGTTAGCTCGAATTGTTAGCCATCTCAAATCAGAACTGGGTTGACACATATGGCCAGGTAAGTAAGACCAGTGGGAGGGATATGCCATTAACTTGACAAGAATGCATTCGAGTCGAGTAGCTCCCAATTAAGAACCAGTCGGTCGCATCTGCCCAACTTACCTTAGACACCAAATTGTCGAACCAGAACCAATTGGGTTAACCCACAATCCAGGCTCTAATCACTGAGCCAAATTAAGTCTTAACTTGATCGAGTCACATCTAAATGTGATTCGACCTTGACCTAGACTTAATCCTATTAGGCTTGTCAATTATTAGCTTTCATGATTCCACCTAACCAACTTTTGATTCGGTTTGATCAACCGCGAGACCTAATTGAGCTACCCAAGTCCGAACCCAATTTTATGAAAATAACTTAGATCTGAAATTCTCAATTTTAGACCTAATTTAATTTCATAAGCTTAATTCATTAATTAAGTCTTGAGTTCATAAACAAAATATGTAAATAAATCCTAAGGTTTCAGGATTTAGGGTTTTGCAGAAAAGTAAATTTTGATTTCTGATTAAGGATGAACGCGCAGCACCCCTACACGCCATAAGAATACTCCATTGAATGGGAGGAGAGGATCTTAAACCCTACTTTATTCTTATGACCGGACGATCATGAGGAACACCTTAATCAAAAATATTAATTTAACTACAAAACTAGTTAGATCTAAGTTACATATCACATATATAATTTCAGATCTAACTCATACATGCTTTGCATACATCTTATGTATTAAAATCTAATCTAATTAGCATTCTTTCAGATCTAATACATCACATGCAACATCTGAAAAATAAGATTTAAATTGAACTATTCAATATAAAATCTATTCTAGACAGTTATTAGAATAATTCTACAACTAGTCTAGGCATTCAACAAATCAATCTTATGTATTAATTAAATTTTTATTTTTTATTTTTTGATCCAAATATAATATTTATAATATCAAAAAATTAGAGAATAAATTAAATATAATTTATATTTTAATCATATTAAAATATAAAATTATAAGACTATTCATAGATTAAACTACTCTTAGTCTAGTCATGCATCTCATACATGTTAGATCTACTTAGATTTAATTTTAAATTTTTTTGATTTTAGATACTATCACATCTAATGTGATATCTAAAATTTATTAATATCAAATAAATAAAAATAAAAATTAGATCTAAATTAGATCTAAAATAGAGCCATCAATCAAGCTCTGATACCAGTTGAAGAAAAATTAGCTTTTTCCTTGTAGGATCTTCTAGATCTAATGAGATCTGGGATGGAATATTTTTTTTAAAAAAAATTATCCTATGATATTTCAGATCTAAAATCTATTAGATTTAATTTCTATTATCTGATATTAAATATAAAATTAAATATAAAATCATGAGGAATAGAGAAATACCTCTAGGGGTAACTAGATTACCCTGTAGATGATCGCAGCAATGCCCGAGGTTCTAAAATAACCACGTAGTCGCCTGGCCTCTACCAATATCAACTCAAGTAGGATCTAGATCATCTTCTCCTCATGAATCTTTGCTCCAAAAATTAGATCTGGATCTGATCTGAAAGATCTTCAAAAGATCTTCTGAAGCTGGAGCAGCAGCTTCTCGACAAATCTCTGCAGCCTTCTAATCAAAGAGCCACCACGCCTTGGACAAGCACCAGATGGATGCCCAACCTCTTGGACGTGAATAGGGAAGGGAGAGAAGTAGAGGGGGAATAGAGAAGTGGAGGGATTTTAGGCTTTTGCTAGGTATTGAGCAGAGTCTCTAAACCCTAGGCGCAGACAGGGTTTAAATAGACCCTGCTGCGTCATGCAGTGCCACATCATTCGACCAATCAAAAAATTCTAATTAATTTTAAAAAAATTTTGATTGGTGAAGTGATATCATCTGATCATATCAGATAAGAATCTCCACAATCTCTCCTACTATTGGCACCAACACTAGATAAGCACAGTGAGATTGGCGCCCCACAGTCCAAGTTGATCAAGGGATCAGAGTCCTCATCTCATGGGACTCTATCCTTATCCACTTGGAGCGCACGCCAATCTGAATATGGCACCCACTTTGAGGCCCAATTTAGTAGGTCGACACTCCATAAAAAATCTCCAATGACCTCTTGCCAAGTGGCCTTCAGTCCAAGGTTCATAGGTCAATGTTTGACCAATATCCTAAAATGAAAAATGACAGGTGATAGGAATTAGCAGGTGTTGTCTTAAATTCATCTCATGAATTAAGACAAGTCCTTTCTGAGCTAGACTGACTCCAGTCAGACTATGAGAAACCTTATCAAGGTTCTCTAGGTGAGTCAAATCACATTTGGCTCAGTCGAGATAGAAAAGATTACACGAGGAGAAAGTTAGGCTCAATCGTGTGCTAGCACGATTTTCTTGAACCTAATTGGATCTAATCCAAATCAATCGAACTGGACTAGCTCAATTGATGACATCCAGATCCTAACTCTTGTTTGTATGATCCAGTTAGGTTCATTTTCGTATGGTAATGAGACATGTTGTGATCTCATCATCGACATCATCAAAACTCCTTTTGATGGACCAGAACTCTTCTGATTCAGACAATTAGAATGATCGATCATCAAGATCATTCTAATTGCTCCCAAAATCCACCAGTGATACCTAACAGTATATGGTGGTAACCCATCAGAAATGAAGATGAACCTCTCGATGCACTACCTATGTGATTGAGTTCTTCTATCATGAGTCCCGACTGAATTAGGGTTAAGGTGAACTCGTCAAACCCAACATCAGTTATATGAATCAATCGATCGATCCAAGTCCGATGTGAAACCTTAATGAAAAACTCTTTTCCATTATTTCACTCTGCCATGGCCATGGGCATAAGGACTCAATCTTTCGATCATCATAGGACTACTCCTCTTATCTATCGAGGTTGATAGATCCTATCTTGGTACAATCTGATTCCTATAATGAATATGCTATAGTCAACATACACCTCAGGGTTCTTTCTGAATGGCTAGGAGATCGAGTTATGGTGTAGTCAAACTATAATACACTCAAGATGAACTGTCGATGTACCTCAGGTCAAAGAACTGAACATATAGCTGCAGCATCGAGCTAGTCATCGACGAGAAGGTAGAGTTCTTTATGACTGCTTGAGGTGGTCACACTCAGTATTCTCGTTCTCAATGAATATCTGTACTCTCACTCCAGTATCTCCACACCATAGACTCAAGACACATCTACCCTAAGAAAGTGATTGTACACTAACCTTTTAGATCGATCACCATCCTTGTGATGATCCTATGGTCAGGAGCTGTTTATGAGTTAGTTATGTAAATTCATACCTTAAATTTTCAACTCTTAAAAATATGAATTAACATTCCTACTAAAACTGGCCAGGTCAGCAATAGAACCAATTAAATAACTACAGCACTTGAAACACTCCTTAGACACCAATTATTTAATCGATTCAAGAAAATAGATCAGCTTCTAGTTCACAACACTACAACTTAATATGATTTTTATGAGGGCTTTAATGGTCTCAAACACATCCTAATTCAATCTATCACAAGAATGCACTATAATAGTTATATCTTAATAATCATAACAACTAATTTTGGTATCTTATTATATCTCTAAGATATGGAAGCAGAATCATACAATATGATTATAACTAAACATCTCAAGCATATCATATATACATGAAGTTCTAATAACATGCTTGAATATAAAATACTCTTTTCATGGTTCTTCTTCTTGGAACATCACAGTGACATCCCTACATGCCATAAGAGTATCCTATTGAATAGGAAGAGAGGATCTCTGAACCCTACTTGCTCTTATGATCGGATGGTCTGGTGATGAACTTCAATTAGAGTACTAAGCTACTAATAAAATTTTACACATACATCATGTATTTTAAAACATTTCTCTAAGATATAATAGGGTTTGAATGTTCAATCGGGTTCAACCCTTGATCCGACTTGAATCAAACCAAAAATTCATGCTTGATCACAATCAAGATAATAATTTAATCTTTGACTATATAAATCAAGATAGGCACTGGTACTACTGTTGGGTTCGATGGCACAGCAAAAGGGTTAGGTGTTTAAAATTTTCATTCAAAACACCTAATGTACTGGAAGCCCTAATGCCCAGAAACTCTTGACTATAATAATCAAAGCATAATAAATATAAATTAGAATAAGAAGAATACCTGTAGTGCTAATCTCAATTTTCACAAGGTGTCCACGTATCCGTCCTTCAATAGTGATCCACACGAAAATTGAACCAAAGACAGCGCTCCTTCTTCGCCTTGCTTCAAGTGTTCTAGCCCCTAGAACTCGACTAGCCTCGTACCAGTCAAGTTTCTTCAAGAACCTGATCTCACTCTCTTAAAACCTCCTTTGAACTTCTGATTCTTCTTCTTTAAAATCCTTACAACCCTTGTTAGGACTAGATAAGGCTTTATTTTAAATCCCAAAGCCTTGTCCTAAAACTAAGATAGGTTGTAAGAAAGAAAGGAGATCAATTGGAGAGAAATTGGAAACCCCTCTTAGATTCATCGGATATCCTGCACCCCAACCTATTTATAGCCACCAGAGGGATGCCAAAAGAGAGGGATGTGCCTTATCCAAAAGGCATATCTGATCTGATTATCAGAGATAAGAGTTCCTTCAAGCAGAAGGACTCTTATCCATGTTACGTTGATCAGCACCCTAGTCTGAGCGCGTGCAACCAAATAAGGGATGTTTTCATATCCCTTCTCAAATCAAAAAAATTCTTAAAAATCCAAGTGGATTGAGGATTCAATCTAGATTCCAAAAAATTAAAAATAGTAATAAAATTCTCATAGAAGGATTCTATCATTGCACCTCTTCATGCGAGTGCTGATCACCGTACGTGCAGGCATCAGGACCGACTTATGGTGTCTGTTTGGCATCCAGATATGTTTTAAAAAATTCCAAAAAAATAATAAAAAATATCTTATCAAGTGAAGAATGTCATCACCAAAAATTATTCCAATATAAAAGCATTTGATTAGGATAAATACTCTCCAAATCATGGAGAGATGCGATGCTTCTGCGCATGTGTGAGACATCCTTCTTTTTTCAATTTTTTCTCTACTCCATAAATTCCAGAAAAAAATATATGTCATACTTTGAGATATGAACCAGAGGATGAAGGGTGATGTGAGCTACCACATATAATTTAATCTCATAAAAAATAATTTTTTTCTTTTGCCCATGCCAACACTTGTAGGTAGAACTTGTTTTACACCAAGAGTCCACCACAACTTGGACTCTTCATATTTGGCGTTAACATGAGATGTGGTGCCCCAATTTGGGCTGCTTTCAGGTATTATGACCTGACCCAAATGTCTACCAAATTGAGATAGCTAATTAGCAAGGATGGGACCAAATTGGTCTCCAAAGGAGCAAGGGTTTCCACATGTGCTAGCATGCTTATCGAAACCCTGATTGAATCTAAAATTCCAATCAACCTTTTTCAAAAGAATCCTTGGCCAATTTCTATATGTATGTGATCCATTGGATTCCACATCTAGCTGATAGTAGGTCTGGGTATAAGTTGATCAAATTTGATTAGATTTCAATCTAATTGATTTAGATCCAATCGAGCTAATCCAAGCTCAATAATTAGAATCATTTCTAATTGGCAATCAAATTAAACTCTTTAATTTGATCAAAAATCTATAAGTCGAGATTGATGTCTAGCAATGTATCATGACTACTCAAAATATGTAAAATTTGATAAAAATACCAAATCTATCCTTCAGTGGTAAATTACCGTGCAATTCAATCCTTCGATCATTCTCGC
The DNA here is from genome assembly GCF_000442705.2 of Elaeis guineensis. Taxonomy (NCBI): domain Eukaryota; kingdom Viridiplantae; phylum Streptophyta; class Magnoliopsida; order Arecales; family Arecaceae; genus Elaeis; species Elaeis guineensis. The sequence goes on along the minus strand of NC_025995.2, from coordinate 38,131,179 downwards.
ACCCTGAATATGTTCATAAGCATGGAATCATGTCAAACTCAAACACATATTCATATCGATTCTCAATTAACCAATGATGACTTCAAGGAAGAAGCTTAGAAACTCTTTCTAATCTTCTTTCTGCTTTTGGCCAAAAATTTTTTTCGAGTTATCTAGGATTGAGAATATACAGGATGTGATCTCCTCTTATTTGGAGTGATTAATTCTATGTTAACCCACTCACAACCTTCGTACACACTCCACCATATCCAGAACACCCCGTACATGTCTTAATGTCATGCCTGGGTATGAACCAAAATATGAATTCATGTGCATAAGATTCCATGATGGTCTCAGGTCTAAGGATCACTTGCACAACTCCCACTTAGAGAACTATCTTTGACATGCAAATAAGGCTTTCATAAGATGTTCTCTTTCATCGAGTCAATTCAGTGGACTCATTTCTCAAATGAGCACCCATATCCTTGTATTAGTGTCTCATACAAGTGGCTAGTGAGATCTGCCACTCTCTCCATTGGGCATCCATAGGATGTACCAGTCTATCCGGAACATTGATCCCCAACTCAATATTTCTACGATCAGAAATATTTAATATTAAAATTTTAGGATTTTAAGTCTCACTAGCATGACCAATTCATATCTCCTAAAATCATTATCCTAATCTTTAGGGTTCATCATAATCTTACACATAATAAGATGTAGTTAATATGATGAATCAGTGCCTCAAATAATAATAAATGCCATTTCATGAGTTGAAAAATTGTAAAGAAAGTTCTATCACAACACACTTGCGATTGGCTTATAAGGCACATTTCTTTTAATCTCCCACTTGCACTAAAGTCAATTGCCTTTGTATCTCATACAATCATGATGATAATCATATAGCTGCTGTGGTATGGCCTTAGTGAATGGGTCTGCTGTATTATTCTTTCTATCTACTCGTTTAAGGATAACATCTTATCTCTAACGAGATGGAAATGTTTGATGATGTGCTTGGATCTATAATGAGACCTAGGTTCCTTATCTTGAATAACGGTCCCAGTGTTATTACTCTAGAGGGACACCGGTCCTTCAATCTTAGGAATGACTCTTAAATCCATGATGAGTTTCTTCATCCAGACAGGTTCCTTAATGGCTTCACTAGCAGTAACATACTCTGGCTCAATAGTTGAGTCAACTACTATGTACTACTTGAAACTCTTCCAACTCACTACCCCATCATTTAGGATAAACACATACCCTAATACTGACTTGCTATCATTTGCTTTCCAATGATCTTTCCTTGGATCAACCTGAAATCTACTAGCTATGCCCAAAGCATAAGCTACATAGGCTTGGTACATAGCATGGCATACATAATTGATCCCATAGCTGAAGCATAAGAGATTTCATTTATCCTTTTCCTCTCTTCTGGTGTCTTAAGACACATTCTCTTAGAGAAACGTATACCATAACTTGCAGGCAGGTAATCTCTTACTTGCCTCCATATTAAATCTCTTTAATATGAGATCTATGTACCGTGATTGGGATAAGCTTAATATCCTTTTAGATTTATCTCTATAGATCTTTTTATCCAGTATATAGGATGCTTCACCCAAATCTTTCAAGAAAAGCTTATTCGATAACTAAGTCCTGACCGATTGCATCATTGAGATATCATTCCCAATGAACAGTATGTCACCAACATACAGAACTAAGAAGATAATAGCACTCACACTTGTCTTCTTGTATACACATAGTTCATCTATATTTTTGATAAAGTCAAACTCTTTGACTGTCATATCAAATCAGATGTTCCAGCTCCTCGAAACCTGCTTCGATCTATAGATGGATCTCATTAGCTTGCATACTTTATTTGCTCTCCCACTTGAGACAAATCCCTCTGGCTAGTCATATAGACCTCTTCCTCTAGATTACTATTAAGAAAAATGGTCTTGACATCCATTTATCAGATTTCATAATCGTAGTATGTCGCTATTACAAGTAAAATTCAGATGGACTTGAGCATAGCCACTGATGAGAAGGTTTCATCATAGTCAATTCCTTGCCTTTGATTGAAACCCTTCGCTACTAATCTAGCTTTGTAGGTTTCTACTTGGCCATCTACTCTGATTTTTCTTTCTGAAGACCCACTTGCACCCTATATTGGGATCACACCCTCTGGTGCATCAACCAAGGTCTACACTTAGTTGGTATTCATCAAGTCCATCTCAGATTTCATAGCTTCCAACTATCTGTCTGAGTCTCTACTCATGACAGCTTCTGAATAGGTCAGTGGATCAACATTCTAAATGATGTTGATAGAATTGTTATTCTCAATGATAAAATTATATCTCAAAGATGCTTGACATACTCTATCTGACCTTCGAAAAGGAGATATGTATAGTGGATGTACCTCATCCTTGGGTACTTTTGATTGAGGATCTTCTTGTGGTCTAACCACTGGTATTTCTGAATCGATTTGTAGATCATGAACTTTCATAAATTCAATATTCCTCCCACTGCCCCTTCTTGGATAAATTCATGTTTCAAGAAAGTGGCATGCCTACTAACAAACATATTTTGTTCAGTAGGATGGTTGAAATAATATCCATTAATTTCATTAAGATACTCTACAAACCTACACTTGTCTGATCTAGCATTAAGCTTATGTCCAAAAATATTTTTGACATAAGTAGGAGAGTCCAAAGTCTTAAGATGTTTAAGATTAGGCTTCCTTCCATTTCATATCTTATATGGAGTGCTTGCAATAAACTTTGAAGGCATTCTGTTTAATATATATGTGACAGTCTCTAAGGTATTATCCCTAGAAAGATATTGAAAGATCGGTGAAGCATATAATAGACCGCACCTTATCCATTAAAGTACGATTCCTCCTTTCTGCTCACCATTTAACTGAGGTGTATAAGGAGGGGTCCATTCAGAGAGAATACCTTTACTTTTAAGATGATCAAGAAATTCACTGGATAAGTACTCTCTTTTTCGATTAAATCGAAGAACTTTGATATTTTTTTTAGTTTGTTTCTTGACCATACTTTGATACTCCTTGAACTTATCAAAAGCTTCAAATTTATGTTTCATAAGATACACATATCCGAACCTTAATAAATCATCTGTAAAGGTAATAAAATAGGAGTATCTTCTTCTGTCTGAGTAGTTATCATTCCATATACATCTATATGTACTAAAGCTAACAACTCACTTGTCCTCTCTCCATATTAGGAAAATGGAGTCTTGGATATCTTACCCATGAGACAAGATTTATAGGTCCCCAATGATTCATAATCATTTGGATCAAAGAATTTTTTTTGTATAACTTATTTATCCTTGACTCACTAATATGACCAAGGCGTCAATGCCAGAGATATGTGACATTCATATTTTCTCTCTTTCTTTTCATATTTTTTTTAATATAAAAAATATTTTTATTGAGTGCAAGAATTAAAAGATTGTTATCAATATAACCATTGCCATAAAATTTATTATAAAAAAAATGGAGTATCCATTTTCCATTAGCCTTATTTCATAACCTTGTTTTAATAATAAAAGTATAGAAATAATATTTCTAATGACCTTTGATATGTAATAATAGTCTTTTAATTCTAAAGTTTTGTTTGAAGGCAAATCAAGCATATAGGTTCTCACAGTCTTTGCGCTAATAGACTCTCTACTTGTGCTATAAAGCTCGAGGTCACCTCTTTTTAGACCTTTGATATTCTATAGTTGCTGTAATGAATTACAAATGTGCAATCCACAGATGGTATCCAATACCAAATATCAGAGTTTGAATCACTCAATAAAAAATAGGTCTGTATCATATACATATCTTTTAATGTTACACTTGCACCCTGCTTCAATTTGCAAGATAATTCTTGCAATTATACTCCCAATGTCTAAATTTTTCATAAATAATATCCATACGAACATCATTACCTTCTCATTATTACTGACCAATCTAGGATCAAAAATATTCCAAACATCAGAGTTCTTTTTCGATATAAACCTAATTTGTAAGTTCCTCAACCAATCCACATAGTTGTATCGGTCAACATAGTTTTATTTATGGTATCATGGGGTGAAAATAAAGAAGCCATAATGTAGACTTAAATCTACATAAAATAATAGTATAAACAGACCACTCATGTTTGACATGCATAATTAGATGAGGACTTTTAAAACTAGTTATGTCTTCCACTATTTTATCAGATACCATAGCCCTCTCCTATGGTAAACGAGATATATTTTATATTTATTTTAGTGGGATTGAGATCCTAATTCCTCATAACAATCTTGTGTTAACACAACAAACCCTTATAAGTTCATAGGTAGGAAACTCTTTCCAATTACATCTCATGCAATTCTTAATAATTTATCTTGGCCTCTAAAATATTATTAACCTTGTGTTAATACAACAAGCTATAATATTTTAGTTAAGTAAGATCCTTCATTTCAATACAGTCAAAATCGAATATAATTGCCTTGTATTAGCACAACAAAGCAGTATATCCAAAATTATTGTAAGTATCTTTTATGCACCATGATTATGTTATATCAATCTTATGACAAGCCTTGTGGTAATACAACAAACTAGCCATAGTTCATGATGTAACATTAACCTAGCATGAAGGAAGGCCCTTAGGAGTGTTTAAAATACTAAGCTACCTTCATTCAAAATTTGAACTAATCTAATTGGTCAGAAAAGTGTTAAGATTGGTGCGGGTCCCCCCATTATTTTTCTTAGACACCAATAAAATTGGTCAGGCCAGCAATAGAATCAATTAAATAACTGCCACACTTGAAACACTCCTTAGACATCAATTAATTAATTGATTCAAGAAAATAGGTCAGCTTCTGGTTCACAATACTACGACTTAATATGATTTTTATGAGGGCTTTAATGGTCTCAAATACATCCTAATTTAATCTATCACAAGAATGCACTATAATAGTTGTATCTTAATAATCATAATAACTAATTATAGCATCTTATCATATCTCTAAGATATGAAAGCAGAATCATACAATATGATTATAACTAAACATCTCAAGCATATCATATATGCATGAAGTTCTAATAACATGCATGAATATAAAATACTCTTTTCACAGTTCTTCTTCTTGGAACATCACAGTGGCACCCCTACGCGCCATAAAATACCCTATTGAATAGGAAGAGAGGGTCTCTGAACCCTACTTGCTCTTATGATCGGACGGTCTGGTGATAAACTCCAATTAGAGTACTAAGCTACTAAGAAAATTTTACACATATATCATGTATTTTAAAATATATCTTAAGACATGATAGGGTTTGGATGTTCAATCGGGTTCAACCCTTGATCCGACTTGAACCAAACCAAAAGCTCATGCTTGATCACAATCAAGATAATAATTTAATCTTTGATTACATAAATCAAGATAGGCTCTGATACCACTGTTGGGTTCTGGTAGCACAGCGGAAGGGTTAGGTGTTTAAAATTTTCATTCAAAACACTCAATGCACTGGAAGCCCTAATGCCCAGAAACTCTTGACTATAATAATCAAAGCATAATAAATATAAATTAGGATAAGAAGAATATCTGTAGTGCTAATCTCAATTTTCACAAGATGTCCAAGTGTCCACCCTCCAATGGTGATCCACACAGAAATTAAATCAAAGACAGTGCTCCTTCTTCTCCTTGCTTAAGAGTTCTAGCCCCTAGAACTCGACTAGTCTCGTACTGATCATGTTTCTTCAAGAACCTGACCTCATCCTCTTAGAACCTTCTTTGAACTTTTGATTCTCTTTCTTTAGAACCCTTACAACCCTTGTTAGAACTAGATAAGGCTTTGTCTTAAATCCCAAAGCCTTGTCCTAAAACTAAGATAGGTTGTAAGAAAGAAAGGAGAGCAACAGGAGAGAAATTAGAAACTTCTCTTAGATTCATTGGATACCCAGCACCCTAGCCTATTTATAGCCACCAGAGAGATGCCAAAAGAGAGGGATATGCCTTATCCAAAAGGCATATCTGATCTTCTTATTAGAGATAAGAGGTCCTTCAAGCAGAAGGACTCTTATCCATGATACGTCGATCAGCACCCTGGTCTGCGCGCGTGCAACCAAAGAAGGGATGTTTTCACATTCCTTCTCAAATCAAAAAAATTATCAAAAATTCAAGTGGATTGGAGATTCAATTTAAATTTTAGAAAATTAAAAATAGTAATAAAATTCTCATAGAAGGAAGCTATCCTTGCACCTCTTCATGCGAGTGCTGATCACCGCACGTGCAGGCATTAGGACTAACTTATGGCATCCGTTTGGCATCCAGATAAGTTTGAAAAATTCCACAAAAATTATTAAAAATATATTATCAAGTGAACAATGTCATCACCAAAACTCATTCCAATCTAAAAGCATTTGATTAGGATAAGGACTCTCCAAATCATGGAGAGATGCGATGCTTCTACGCGTGTGTGAGACATCCTTCTTTTTTCAATTTTTTCTCTACCCCATAAATTCTAGAAAAAAATATATGTCATACTTTGAGATATGAACCAGAGGATGGAGGGTGATGTGAGCTACCACACATAATTTAATCCATGAAAAAATAAATTTTTCTTCTACCCATGCCAACACTTGTAGGCAGAATCTATTTTACACCAAGAGTCCACCACAACTTGGACTCTTCATATTTGACGTTATCATGAGATGTGGTGCTCCAATTTGGGCTACTTCTAGGTATCACGACCTGACCCAAATATCTACTAAATTGGACTGGCTAATTAGCAAAGGATGGGACCAAATTGGTCTCCAAAGGAGCAAGGGTTTCCACATGTGCTAGCATGCTTATCGAAACCCTGATTGAATCCAAAATTCCAATCAACCTTTTTCAAAAGGGTCTTTGGCCAATTTCTATATGTGTGTGACCCATTAGGTTCCACATCTAGCTAATAATAGGTCTGAGTATAAGTTGACCAAATTTGATTAGATTTCAATCTAATTAATTTAGGTTCAATCGAGCTAACTCGAGATCAATAATTAGAATCATTTCTAATTGGCATTCGAATTAAACTCTTTAATTCGATCAAAAACTTATAAGTTAAGATTGATGTCTAGCAACATATCATGACTATCAAAAGATGTAAAATTTGATAGAAATATCAAATCTACCCTTCAGTGGCAAATTACCATGCAATTCAATCCTTCGTTCATCCTTGCACCCTGAATATGTTCATGAGTATGGAATCATGTCAAACTCAAACATATATTCATATCGATTCTTAATTAACCAATGATAACTCCAATGAAGAAGCTTAGAAACTCTTTCTAATCTTCTTCCTATTTTGGCCAAAAGATTTTTCTCGAGTCATCTAGGATTGAGAATACACAGGATGCGATCTCCTCTTTTAGGAGTGATTGATTCCATGTTGACCTACTCAAAACCTCTATACACACTCTGCATATCCAGAACACCCTATATATATCTTAATGCCATGTCTGGGTATGAACCAAAATATAAATTCATGTACACAAGATTTCATGATGGTCTCAGGTCTAAGGATCACTTGCACAACTACCACTTAGAGAACCATCTTTGACATGAAAATAAGGCTTTCATAAGATGTTCTCTTTCATCTAGTCAATTCAGTGGACTCATTTCTCAAATGAGCACCCACATCCTTGTATTAGTGTCTCACACAAGTGGCTAGTGAGATCTGCCACCCTCTTCATTGAGTATACATAGGATGTACCAGTCTATTCAGAATATTGATCCCCGAATTAATGCTCCTACGACCAACAATATTTAATATTAGGATTTTAGGTCGCACTAGCATGACTAATTCATATCTCCTAAAATTATTATCCTAATCTTTGAGATTCATCATAATCTTAGACATAATAAGATGTAGCTAATATGATGAATCAATGCCTCAAATAATAATAAATATCATTTCATGAGTTGAAAAATTATAAAGAAAGTTCCATCACAATACACTTGCGATTGGCTTATAGGGTACTTTTCTTTCAATCTTCCACTTACACTAAAGCCAATCGCCTTTGTATCTCATACAATCATGATGATAATCATATAGCTGCTGTGGTATGACCTTAATGAATGGGTCTGCTGTATTATTCCTTTTGTCTATTCGTTTAAAGATAACATCTTGTCTCTAACGAGATGGAAACGTTTGAGGATGTGCTTGGATCTATAATGAGACCTAGGTTCCTTATCTTGAATAACGGCCTCAGTGTTATTACTCTAGAGTAACATCGGTCCTTCAATCTTAGGAATGACTCTTAAATCCATGATGAGTTTATTCATCCAGATAGCTTCCTCAATGGCTTCACTAGCAGCAACATACTCTGGTTCAGTAGTTGAGTCAGCTACTATCTACCGCTTGAAACTCTTTTAACTCACTATCCCATCATTTAAGATGAATACATATCCTGATATTGACTTGCTATCATCTGCTTTCTAATGATCCTTCCTTGGATCAGTCTGAAATCTACTAGCTATGCCCAAAGCATAAGCTATATCAGGCTTGGTACATAGCATGGCATACATAATTGATCCCACAGCTGAAGCATAAGAGATTTCATTTATCTTTTTCCTCTCTTCTGGTGTCTTAGGACACATTCTCTTAGAGAGACATATACCATGACTTGCAGGCAGGTAACCTCTTACTTGCCTCCATATTAAATCTCTTTAATATGAGATCTATGTACCGTGATTGGGATAAGCTTAGCACCCTTTCAGATTTATCTCTATAGATCTTTATATCCAGTATATAGGATGCTTCACCCAAATCTTTCATAAAAAACTTATTCGATAGCTAAGTCTTGACCGATTGCATCATTGGGATATCATTCCCAATGAGCAGTATATTACCAACATATAGAACTAAGAAGATAATAGCACTTACACTTGTCTTCTTGTATACATATGGTTCATCCATATTTTTGATAAAGCCAAACTCTTTGACTGTCATATCAAATCAGATGTTCCAGCTCCTCAAAACCTACTTCGATCCATAGATAGATCTCATTAGCTTGCATACTTGATTTGCTCTCCCACTTGAGACAAAATTTTCTGGCTGAGTCATATAGACCTCTTCCTCTAGATTACTATTAAAAAAAATGGTCTTGACATCTATCTGCCAGATTTCATAATCGTAATATGCCGCTATTACAAGCAAAATTCAGACAGACTTGAGCATAGCCACGGGTGAGAAGGTTTCATCATAGTCAATTTCTTGCCTTTGACTGAAATCTTCACCGCTAATCTTGATTTGTAGGTTTCTACTTGGCCATCTACTCTGATCTTCCTTTTGAAGACCCACTTGCACCCTATATTGAGGTCACATCCTCAGGTGCATCAACCAAGGTCTACACTTGGTTGGTGTTCATCAAGTCCATCTCAGATTTCATAGCTTCAGCTATCTCTCTGAGTCCCTACTCATGACAGCTTCCGAATAGGTCAGTGGATCAACATCCTAAATGATGTTGATAGAATTATTATTCTCAATGATAAAATTATATCTCAGAGATGCTTGACGCACTCTATCTGACCTTCAGAGAGGCGATGTGTATAGTGAATGTACCTCATCCTTGGGTACTTTTGATTGAGAATCTTCTTGTGGTCCAACCACTGGTATTTTTGGATCGATTTGTAGATCATGAACTTTCATAAATTCAATATTCCTCCCGCTGCCTCCTTCTTGGATAAATTCATGTTTCAAAAAAGTGGCATGCCTACTAACAAACACCTTTTGTTCAATAGGATGGTTGAAATAATATCCATTAATTTTATTAAGATACTCTACAAACCTACACTTGTCTGATCTAGCATTAAACTTATGTCCAAAAATATTTTTGACATAAGTAGGACAACCCAAAGTCTTAAGATGTTTAAGATTAGGCTTCCTTCCATTCTATATCTCATATGGAGTGCTTGCAACAAACTTTGAAGGCATTCTGTTTAATATATATATGGTAGTCTCTAAGGCATTATCCTTAGAAAGATATTGGGAGATCGGTGAAACATATCATAGACCGCACCATATCCATTAAAGTGCAATTCCTCTTTTCTGCTACACTATTTAACTGAGGTGTATAAGGAGGGATCTATTCAGAGAGAATACCTTTACTTTTAAGATGATCAAGAAATTCACTAGATAAGTACTCTCCTCTTCGATCAGATCGAAGAACTTTGATACTTTTTTTAGTTTATTTCTTGACCATACCTTGATACTCCTTGAACTTATCAAAAGCTTCGAAGTTATGTTTCATAAGAGATTACCATGGTACTTTATGTATATGAAACTATATTTTGGTTTACTTCCTAACTTGATTCTCTGATCCTTATGTGGGGTGTTCTGGATATGGTGAAGTGTGTATGGAGGTTGTGAGTGGTCAATAAGGGATCGATCACTTCTAATAAGGGGAGTGAACATCTTATGTGATCTCATAGGTTGATGATTCTAGAAGTCTTTGACCAAAGTAGGATGATAATTAGAAAAAAATTTCTAATGTATCATCAACTGAATCATCACCTTCTGATTGAGAAGCATTTAGATAAGCAATTGGGCTCGACATAATTCTATGTCCAAAGCTCATCTGGGATGTTGTATGACTGAAGGATTGAATTGCATGGTAACTTACCATTGAAGGATATTTTTAGTATTTTTATCAAATTTTATCTCTTCTGGATAGTCATGATATATTGCTAGATGTCAATTTTGACTTGTAGACTCGAAAGAATTAAAAAAGTTTAATTCAAGAATTAATTAGAAAGAGTCCTAGTTAATTGATGCAATTGGGTGGACCTAATCTAATCGGATTAGGGTTAGGTCAAGAGCCTGAGTCTACTATTGGCTAAATTTAGAATCCAATGGATCACACACTTTGAAATTTGATCTTGATCTAATTTAATTAGATTTATTATAAATCCTAGGATTTAACTTGATATACTAGCATATTGTATTAACCCAAGTTTCCAATTAGATTAAGTTCAAAGTATTTGAGCTAGACCTAACCTATAGGCTTGAACCTAATTGGATTAGGTTGATTTCTTGTCTTAACTTGGAAGAGTTTTAGGTGAGAAAGGAGTCCTCCATGCTATTCCCAAAAGTCCATGCCAAATTAATTTGGAGTACCCACTTTTCTACATTAAGAAGGAAGAGTCCTTCTTAATGAAGAGTGTTGATTTTCTTATGCCACCTCTTGGTATTTCCTACCAAATAAATATGAAAAATTTATGGGACACAGAAGAGGAGGAGTCTTTCTATATGAAGGCTCTTCTGCATCATTTATTTTATCAGATAATTAATTCTCTATATGAAGAAAGTGGAGCGCCAAGAGTTGGTGCACCTTGGGATTTCTAGCCGTTCCTTCATTCCTATTTAAATGGCATGCATCTTATTGGATAACGACTGAGAAACTCTAGTGTTTAGGCATGTGATAAGTGAGGAAAAAGTCAAAAAAAATCAGAGTATTGCTCCATGAATTGATTTTAATGATTATAAAATATTTGAGGAGATTACTAATGATTTTGGCTTGAAAAAAGATTTATTGTATTTCAGGGGCAAAATTATAATTTATCAAGTTCTGATTCGAAAGTCTCAAGAGCAAGAACAGAAGATTTGTGATCTATTAAAGGTAATTTCATATTTTTTGAATATATATTTTGAGAGAAAATTAAGTTTAAAGAAAAGGATCGACCCCTAGATCGATCCCTGTCAAAAGGGGCTGAACGGCACGCTATTTTTGACTAGTACACCCAAAGGGGATGGTCCTAGGGTTGACCTTTGTGCCAAGGGTCAACCCCAGGGTCGACCTCTATTGTCTGTGCAATCCAAAAATATAGAACAGTCACATTTTATTATGCGCTACAAAGGTCGATCCCTGTGTAGGGGACGACCCTAGGATCGACCTCTGTGACAGAAAATCTCCATAACGGCTAATTTTTCAGTCTATTTTGATCATATTTAATGCTCATTTAAAGCTCTCCAATGACTCTAATCCTGTCTAAATTTCTCTCTAGCATCTATTGAAGATATAAAGGCACTTAAAGGAGAGAAAAACAAAAGAGATTCAAGCATTCATTTCAGTCCTAAGCAAAAAGCCCTCTTCAAGCAAAAGAAGCTTTCATTTCAAGTTCACCAACCCCTCAAGAGCTCATTCAAGTCTTCAACAACCTTGAAAAAATTAGAAAAGCTTCTTCCTTATTGTGTAAAGTATACTTAAAAGTTTTATTTGCTCATTAAAGGAGCTAAACTTGTATTTCTTTGTCATTAACTCTTATACTCTGTTTCTGTCTTGATCTTTAGTTTTAGAAGAATTTTAAAACTTGGATAGGTTGATCCGAACCTTGAATCGAATTGTATTGGATTGGCTTGTACCCAAAAAATAAGTGTTCTAGCTTGGCATAGCTAGAGTCAGAGGTACTGATGTTGTATTCTTGTTGAATAGGTTTTAGTGGATTTAAATTTCCAAGTAGGAGCTTGAGGAGTGGATGTAGGTACAAGGTTGGCACCGAACCACTATAAACCTTGATTGTTTGTGGTGTGCTTACTTGCTCTCTATCTAAATTTCTTTATTTTTTTATATTTTTGCACTTTATTTCTACACTTTGCTTAAATCACTTACTACATATAACTTGCTTATTATTACTTAATCTTTATGGTTCTAAATTAACTTTAAAATTTTAAAACTCAATTCACCCCCCTCTTGGGTTGCATAGCGAGCAACAAGTGGTATCAGAGCTTGGTGCTCTAGCCCTACTTTGATTTAACCATCAAAGAGCTAAAGATCTGTGGCAACTCAAGTTGGTGCTTCACTAGCCGAGGGGCAGTCCATAAATCGACCTTATTTTTTAATGGGTCAAACTACACCTATTGAAAAGATCGAATGAAAATTTTTATTCAAATATTTGACTATGATATGTAGAGTATCATAGTTAATGGATCACACACATCCACTAAGATAATTGATGGTGTAGAATCAACCAAATCCAAAAGAGAATGGGATGAGGTTGACTAGAAAATGGCTTAACTCAATACTAAAGCCATGAATATTTTATATTATGCTTTAGATACTAATGAATTTAATCGCATTTCAACATGCATGTCGGCTAAAAAAATATGGGATAGATTAGAAATAACACATGAAGGCACTAATCAAGTTAAGAAATCAAAAATTAACATGCTTGTGCACAAATATGAACTCTTTAAAATGGATCATGATGAATCAATAACTGAAATATTTACTCATTTTATGGATATTATTAATGGTCTAAAAAGTCTTGATAAGTCTTATTCTAATAGCGATCTTGTGAGAAAGATTCTTAGGTCTTTACCAAGGACTTGGGAGGCCAAAGTAACCACAATCTAAGAAGTCAAAGATTTGAATATTTTACCTTTGAAGGAGCTTCTAGGATCGCTAATAACACACAAGCTAAGCAAGAAACAACATCAAGAAGAAGATGTCAAGAAAAAGAGGACAATCGTTCTCAAATTCACTGCTCAACTCGATGAGAAATCTGATGAATAAAAAATGAAGAGCAAGATGAAGTAATAACCCTCATCACTAGAAAGTTTAAAAGATTTTTGAAAAAAAAAAAAAAGAGATGAGGAAGAGGCCACCTACAAAAGGAGAGCATAGCAAGGAGAAGGATAAGGAGTAGCCCCTTATTTGTTATGAATGTAAGAAGCTGGGACACTTTAGATCTGAATGTCCACAACTTAAGAAGGGCCCCAAGAAGAACAGGAAAAAGGCTATGGTGGCTACATGGAGTGATAGTGATGAGTCAAGCTCCGAAGAAGAAGATTCACATGAACAAGCCAACTTATGTCTTATGGCACATAAAAATGAGGTAAATACTGAAACTCCTAATGACTTTACTTTTGAAGAACTTCAAGAAGCATTTTATGATTTAGTTGATGATCTAAAGAAGTTAGGGGTAAAGAACAAAGAATTGAAATCAAAGAATCAATCTTTACTAAAAGAAAATGAGATTATTTCAAATAAAAAATTGATCTTGACACAAAAAAATCTGAACTTAAAAAATAAAATTATTAAGTTAAAACCTATGGTAGAAAAATTCACTCAAAATTTAAATAAACTTCAAATGATCCTTGATAATCAAAAGGCAGTTTATGATAAAGCCGATCTTGGCTACAACCCTTTAAAGAAATAAAAATTTCTGAAAAATATCTTTGTGAACTCATCAAGCAACAAGTTTTTAAATATTACTTATTTTAAATTTGGTAAAGTAGGACACAAATCTTATACATGTTTCTCTAATAAATCTGAAAATTTTAATGTGAAGAAAATATGGGTTCCAAAAGGAACCATTGTGACTAACCAAAAAGGATCCAAGAAAACTTGGGTACCTAAAGTCAAAACTTGATTTTTGTATGTAGGTGTGACTTGCATCCCAAGGAACAAATCAAAAATGATATCTTGATAGTGGATGCTCAAGACACATGACTGGTGATGAATCCCAATTCATCACACTTGATGCAAAAGATGGAGGGATGGTCACCTTTGGAGACAATAGCAAAGAAAAGATCATCGGTATAGGTAATATTGGTATCACTCCCTCCAAGTATATTGAAAATATTTTATTAGTAGATGGTTTGAAACATAATCTATTAAATATTAGTCAATTTTATGATAAAAGGTACAAAGTTATTTTTGAATCTTCATTATGCATAGTAACTAGTCCCATTGATGAAGGCATTAAATTTGTTGGGCATAGATATGATAATATTTATATGGTAGATTTGAATAATCTTTCTAAGATAAATATGCAATGCTTAGTAGCCTTGAATGCCAAAATTAATGAGACGAGTTGGCTTTGGCGCTATAGGCTTGTATATATTAGCATGCATTCACTTTCAAAACTTATTAAAAAGAAATTGATTACCGATTTACCTAAATTGAATTTTGAAAAGGATAGAATTTATGATGTATGCCAACTAGGAAACAAATAAAAGTCTCATTCAAATCTAAAAATATTGTTTCAACTTCTAGGCCATTAGAATTATTGTACATAGATTTATTTGGACCCACTAGAATTACTAGTTTAGATGAAAAATGTTATGACTTTGTAATTATTGATGATTTTTCTCATTTTACATGTATTTTTTTTTTGGCACATAAGGATGAAACTTTTCATATGTTTTCAAAATTTTATCGAAATACTACTAATAAATTTTTTTTTTTAATTTAAAATATTTGAAGTGATCATGAAATCAAATTTAAAAATTAAAATTTTAAAAAATTTTGTGATGAAAAAGATATTGACCATAACTTTTCAGCACCTAGGACACCCAAACAAAATGGAGTAGTAGAAAAGAAAAATAGAATCCTTGAAGAAATAGCCCGTACCATGCTATGTGAAAGCAACCTCCCAAGATATTTTTGGACGAAAGTAATTAACATGGCATGTTATATTTTAAACCATACTTTAATTAGATCAATTCTAAAGAAAACATCCTATGAGCTTTGAAAAGGAAAAAAATCAAACATTGTATTTTTTCATATTTTTGATTGCTGATGTTTTGTTTTGAACAATGGTAAAGAGAGATTAGGAAAATTTAATGCAAAATCCGATGAAGCTATTTTTCTTGGTTACTCCTCTTCTAGTAAAGCTTTTAGAGTTTTCAACAAAAGAACTTTAGTAGTAGAGGAGTCAATACATGTTATTTTTGATGAGACTAATGATCTTCCTTCAAGAAAGAGTGACGGTATTGATGATGAAGATCCTCTTATAGAAAGGATGAAGGAGCTCACCCTAAAAGACTCAATAATTCAAAATGAAGAAGAACATGAAAACAAACAAGAGGATGAAGGTGAAGAACAACAAGAACAACCTCAAGGTATAAATATTTTACTCAAAGAATGAAGGTATGATCACAATCATCCCAAAGAATTAATCATTGGTGATCCTACACATGGAGTAAGAACTCATTCTTCACTTAGAGATGCATACAATCATTTTGCATTTGTTTCTCATTTTGAATCTAAAATCATAGATGAAGCTGAAAAAGATTATAATTGGATAAATGCAATGCAAGAGAAACTTAATCGATTCGAAAGAAATAATATATGAACTTTAGTATCAAGACCTAAAAATTATCCAGTAATTAGCACAAAATGGGTATATAGGAATAAATTGGATGAACATGAAAATATAATTAGGAATAAAGCAAGATTGATTGTAAAGGGTTATAATTAAGAAGAGGGAATTGATTTTGATGAGACATTTGCACCTGTTGCTAGATTAGAAGCAATTAGGCTTTTACTTGCATATGCATACTTTATGAATTTTAAGTTATTCTAAATGGATGTCAAAAGTACTTTTCTAAATGATTGTATTGCTGAAGAAGTATATGTAGAATAACCCCCTGATTTTGAAAATCATACTTTTTTAATCATATTTTTAAATTAAATAAAGTATTATATGGTTTAAAACAAGCACCTAGGACTTGGTATGAAAGGTTAAGTAAATTCTTGCTTAATAATGGTTTTTCAAGAGAAAATATAGATACAATCCTTTTCATTAAAAGAAATCATGATGATATCTTAGTTATACAAATATACGTTGATGACATTATATTTGGGTCTACTAATGAAACTTTTTGTCAAGATTTTACTAGGCTCATGCAAGGAGAGTTCGAGATGAGCATGATGGGAGAACTTACATTCTTCCTCAGATTTTAAATCAAACAAACAAAGGAAGGAATCTCCATCATCCAAAGCAAGTACACAAGAGAACTAAAAAGATTTGGAATGGAGGGCTCCAAAGTAATTGGTACCCTTTGAGCCCATCATGTAAGCTTGACAAGAATGAAGGAGGTAAAAATATAGACTCAAAATTTTATAGAGGCATGATTGATTTCTTATTGTATTTAATTGCTAGTAGATCAGATATTATGTGTAGTGTTGTCTATGTGCTCGCTTTTAATCAAATCCAAAAGAATCATATTTAAATATAGTTAAAAGAATTTTTAAATATTTAAAAGGTACATAAACTCTAAGATTATGATATTCTAAGGTCTCATCAATTGACTAATAGGATATTCAGATGCCGATTTTGTTGGATGCAGATTAGATAGAAAAAGTACTAGTGGAACTTGTCAATTTTTAGGAGTTAACTTAATCTCTTAGTTTAGCAAGAAGTAAAATTTGATGGTACTGTCTACGATTGAGGCCGAATACATTGCAGTCAAAGTTGCTGTGCTCAAATCTTATGGATTAAGCAACAACTTAAGGACTTTGGCATCAAACTCAATGAAACTCCCATAAGATGTGATAACACTAGTACTATTAATCTAACTAAAAATTTAATTCAGTACTCTAGATCAAAGCATATTGAAATTAGATATCATTTCATAAGAGAACATGTCCAAAATAATGATATAATTCTTGATTATGTATGTACTGAAAAGCAATTGGCTAACATCTTTACCAAGGCCTTAAGTGAAGATAGATTTTGTGAAATTAGGAGAGAACTAGGAATCCTTGATCTGTCAGCTTAAGTATCTTTCTGATTCCAAGTTCTTTTTGCCAAAAATTTATTGAACCAAATTTTTGAGCTCAATTCTTATCTCTCCCTTCTTAAAAGCTCAAAACTATCCTTCATATGATCAATCTCTTAAATAGACACCCTTCTCTCAAGTTTTAAATTTTTTCAGAATTTTTCCATCATTTTTTAAATTTTTTTAGCCATGAGTCGATCCATAGGATCGACCCTAGGGTAAACTTATAATTTTTATTAAAATCTATCATGTGCTCTATTTTATTGGAAAATCTCCATTAGATAAGAGGTCGACCCTTTGCCTTTCATCTTCCTCATCCCACCGAACAAAAATTCCCTCCCTCTCCACTCTCTTAACCACAAAATTCTCTTAAAATCCCTCTTTTGATTGGGTTTTCTCCTTCAAATCATCCTTTTAGGAACCAAAACCCTCTTCTCCAAACCGACAGTCTATCTCCCCAAAATTCTTA
The DNA here is from genome assembly GCF_000442705.2 of Elaeis guineensis. Taxonomy (NCBI): domain Eukaryota; kingdom Viridiplantae; phylum Streptophyta; class Magnoliopsida; order Arecales; family Arecaceae; genus Elaeis; species Elaeis guineensis. The sequence goes on along the minus strand of NC_025995.2, from coordinate 38,113,186 downwards.
TTTTTTCTCTAAAATCCTTTCCACTCTACTTCTCATTGGTCTCCTAAGCTGTTTGCAAGTCTCTTTTGTCCAATAGCTCCCAAAATGAAGCCTCTGCAGAGAAGAAAGTCTGCTCATGGGTTAGAGGAGGAAGTGCGTAGAAAAAGAATGACAGTCGAGCCCTCTCCTGCTCCAACCCGGGTTCTAGGTCCTGCTCCAACTTCTTCACAGTCCCCACTTAGTCAAAGCAAGGTACCACTCTCCAATCAAAAAGTAGAACCCGAGAAGAACATAGATTTTAAGTTTTTTTTGAAAAAGAGGGGTTCTCAATTGGATCAAAAATTAAAAGTCAAGGATGGGAGTTTTACTGTCTATTGAAGAAAAATACTTATGTTGATTTGGTCAGAGAGTTCTATTTGAATTTAAGTTACTACAATGGAACAGTAAAGTCTTCAGTGAAAGGTGTTAACATTGTTCTTGATCCATTGCATTTGAGACAAAAATTAAAAATTTAAATAAATTAGAAGCAAGGATACTTTCAGTAGAGATGAGACTTTTGCATCACATGGTGATCATACTTTTTATCTCTAGGAGCGGCAGGCATGACCTCTTATTTGGTAGGGATATATGCATCATGTACCATATAATCTCTGAGACTCTCTTGAACCTTCCTGCTCTGATGTTTGAGGCCATAAGAGAGATCCTAAATAGGTCTAAGGCTCACCTGCCTTATGGTATGGCACTCACCCTGATCTTTAGGAGGTTCGAAGTTTGTTTTGAGGGGGAGACAGTCACCAGATTATCACATTCTGACACCATCAACCGCCACACACTGCACCGCATGGGTTTTTCAAAGACTGATGGTGGTTGGTCGAAGGATGTTGAGGAGAGAGCAGAGGAGGAGGGACCATCTTCACCTCCTCATGATCATAAGCATCTCCTGATATTCAGTTCGTGTCTGATCACGAGACTGGTCCCTCAGAGTCAGTAAGGAGGGATGCTTCTGTACCACAGTCAGGGAGCAGAGTAGATCCTTCAGTGGTCAGACTTGCAGACGATCAGATTCAGTTGATTTTTTAGTAGGTTGTCTCTATCTTATCCCAGCAATTTGCCACCTCAGATTTTACTCAGAGGATGACATCTCAGGCTGATGCAGACCTGACTATGATCCCTCATGTCTCTACTGTCTTTCAGATGCTTACAGCTCAGTCCGCACGACTTGAGGAGCTTGAGGGATGTATTCTGAGATTGATGGGCAGAGTTTTTGATTTGTAGAGGCATGTATTAGTCTTAGCCCATCTCCAGCAGTAAGAGGACATCACGGAGGTCTCCAACCTGTCTGCAGAGGTGGCTAGGCTTCGAGGCATTTTGGAGAGTGGCTTTGATTTTTTAAGGAGAGAGACCAAGGACTCCAGTGAGGTTGTCTCTACGCAGGATTGGTACCCTGATGTAGTCCATGTCGAGAGCTTTGGAACAATTGGATACCATCAGACTTACTCTCCTAGCACAGTCCATATCTTCCCAGGCTCCAAGACCTTCTTGCCCTTCTGCTCATGCCGGTACTTCTACCCGTGGTCGAGGCAGACATGGTCAAGGACGTGCTCGTGGCTTTGTTCCTGAGACTCTTCATCATATCTCTGACTCTTTTGTTCTGACGCTTCTAGCCATGATATTTATTAGATCTAGCATAGTTAGTCTTTAATGTCTAGGATCTCACTTATGGCCTTTGTATTTGTTGGCTGATTGACTCATGGATAGTTGTATTTTTTTGTTATCTATGACTTTTGTATGGTCTATGTATTTTGACTTGACTCTTATGTATTATGACACTTATATATCTGATAACTCTTCAGTCATATTTTGGATATAAATATATATGCTTTTAACTTTTATGAATGTCATTTGGATTGATTTTTATGAATGGCATCAATTGAAATATCTTAATTATGTGATATGAAAAATATCTCATATATATGCTATTATTATGAATGGCAATATCTTCTATATGAGTAAATTGAAATGTCCTTTATGATTGCTGTTGGCACAGAATTTCATCGAAGTCGGAGAAGCTGAAGCTGGGATGACCGCGACCGCCGCCGGGACCTGCAAAGAAAGTCTAAACCGGAGTTGGGGGTGCTCCGGCAATATCCTCCGATGCTCAAGTCAGTACTTTGCTTCAACAAAAATGGTGTGCTCGAGCAAAAATTTTGGCAGAGTTTCTAGATAGAGTTACTAGCTTTTTTTTTTTGAGAACGCATCTGGGGGGTCTTATTTATAGACGGAGGGTGTAACTGACGACAGCGATGTCTGTAACCGTCTGGTAGTTGACCGCTTAGAGCCGCGTGGGGTTTGTTACGGAGAGTAGTGGCGTCAGAAGTTGTTCAGGGCCACGTGGAGCTAGTTGCGGAGAGTGGAGTGGTGTCCGTTGTCGGGACTTGCCAAAGAGGGGTGGGGTTGCATGGAATCCGTTTCAGCGAGTGGAGCGGGATGGCAGCTTTTGTCGTGGCTTGTCAGAGAGTGGAGTAAGGTAGTGGCCCTTGTTGTGGCTT
>NC_025995.2:38083180-38110558 GCF_000442705.2 Elaeis guineensis | reverse complement strand
GATCGGACGGTCTGGTGATGAACTCCAATTAGAGTACTAAGCTACTAAAAAATTTTACACATACATCATGTATTTTAAAACATATCTCTAAGATATGATAGGGTTTGGATGTTCAATCGGGTTCAACCCTTGATCCGACTTGAACAAACCAAAAACTCATGCTTGATCACAATCAAGATAATAATTTAATCTTTGACTACATAAATCAAGATAGGCTCTGATACCACTGTTGGGTTCTGATGGCACAGCGAAGGGTTAGGTGTTTAAAATTTTCATTCAAAACACCCAATGCACTGGAAGCCCTAATGCCAGAAACTCTTGACTATAATAATCAAAGCATAATAAATATAAATTAGGATAAGAAGAATACTGTAGTGCTAATCTCAATTTTACAAGATGTCCAATGTCTGCCTCAATGTGATCCACAGAAAATTGAACCAAAGACATGCTCCTTCTTCACCTTGCTTCAAGGTTCTAGCCCTAGAACTCGACTAGCCTCGTACCAGTCAGTTTCTTCAAGAACCTGACCTCACCCTTTAAAACCTCCTCTGAACTTCTGATTCTCCTTCTTTAGGATCCTTACAACCTTGTTAGGACTAGATAAGGCTTTGTCTTAAATCCCAAAGCCTTGTCCTAAAACTAAGATAGGTTGTAAGAAAGAAAGGAGAGCAACAGGAGAGAAATTGAAACCCTCTTAGATTCATCGGATACCCGCACCCCAGCCTATTTATAGCCACCAGAGGGATGCCAAAAGAGAGGGTATGCCTTATCCAAAAGGCATATCTGATCTGATTATCAGAGATAAGAGTTCCTTCAAGCAGAAGGACTCTTATCCATGATACGTCGATCAGCACCCTGGTCTGCATGCGTGCAACCAAAGAAGGGATGTTTTCACATCCCTTCTCAAATCAAAAAAATTCTCAAAAATTCAAGTGGATTGGGATTCAATCTAAATTCTAAAAATTAAAAATAGTAATAAAATTCTCATAGAAGGATGCTATCCTTGCACCTCTTCACGCGAGTGCTGATCACCACGTGCAGGCATCAGGACCGACTTATGGCATCCGTTTGGCATCCAGATAATTTTAAAAATTCCAAAAAAATTATAAAAATATATTATCAAGTGAAGAATGTCATCACCAAAATCATTCCAATATAAAAGCATTTGATTAGGATAAGGACTCTCCAAATCATGGAGAGATGCACGCTTCTGCGCATGGTGAGACATTTTCTTTTTCCAATTTTTTCTCTACCCCATAAATTCAAAAAAAAATATATTCATACTTTGAGATATGAACCAGAGGATGAGGGTGATGTGAGCTACCACACATAATTTAATCCATAAAAAATAAATTTTTCTTCTACCCATGCCAACACTTGTAGGCAGAACCTATTTTACACCAAGAGTCCACCACAACTTGGACTCTTCATATTTGGCGTTAACATGAGATGTGGTGCCCAATTTGGGCTCTTCTAGGTATCATGACCTGACCCAAATATCTACCAAATTGGACTAGCTAATTAGCAAGGGATGGGACCAAATTGGTCTCCAAAGGAGCAAGGGTTTCCACACGTGCTAGCATGCTTACCGGAACCCTGATTGAATCCAAAATTCCAATCAACCTTTTTCAAAAGGGTCCTTGGCCAATTTCTATATGTGTGTGACCCATTGGTTCCACATCTAGCTATAGTAGGTCGAGTATAAGTTGACCAAATTTGATTAGATTTCAATCTAATTGATTTAGGTCAATCGAGCTAACCGAGCTCAATAATTAGAATCATTTCTAATTGGCAATCGAATTAAACTCTTTAATTATCAAAAATTTACAAGTCAAGATTGATGTCTAGCAATGTATCATGACTATCAAAAAATGTAAAATTTGATAAAAATACAAATCTACCCTTCAGTGGCAAATTACCGTGCAATTCAATCCTTCGATCATCCTTGCACCCTGAATATGTTCATGAGTATGGAATCATGTCAAACTCAAATACATATTCATATCGATTCTCAATTAATCAATGATGACTCCAATGAAGAAGCTTAGAAACTCTTTCTAATCTTCTTCCTACTTTTGGCCAAAAGATTTTTCTTGAGTTATCTAGGATTGAGAATACACAGGATGCGATCTCCTCTTATTAGGAGTGATTATTCCATGTTGACCTACTCACAACCTCCATACACACTCCACATATCCAGAACACCCTGTACATTCTTAATGTCATGCCTGGATATGAACCAAAATATGAATTCAATGCACAAGATTCCATGATGGTCTCAGGTCTAAGGATCACTTGCACAACTCCCACTTAGAGAACCATCTTTGACATGCAAATAAGGCTTCATAAGATGTTCTCTTTCATCAGTCAATTCAGTAGACTCATTTCTCAAATGAGCACCTATATCCTTGTATTAGTGTCTCACACAAGTGGCTAGTGAGATCTCCACCCTCTCCATTGAGCATACATAGGATGTACCAGTCTATCCGAACATTGATCTCCGACTCAATACTCCTACGATCAGAATATTTAATATTAGGATTTTAGATTTTAGTCTCACTAGCATGACCAATTCATATCTCCTAAATTATTATCCTAATCTTTGGGGTTCATCATAATCTTAGACATAATAAGATGTAGCTAATATGATGAATCAATGCCTCAAATAATAATAAATATCATTTCATGAGTTGAAAAATTATAAAGAAAGTTCCATCACAACACACTTGCGATTGGCTTATAGGTACTTTTCTTTCAATCTTCCACTTGCACTAAAGCCAATCGCCTTTGTATCTCATACAATCATGATGATAATCATATAGCTGCTGTGGTATGGCCTTAGTGAATGGGTCTGCTGTATTATTCTTTCTGTCTACTCGTTTAAGGATAACATCTTATCTCTAACGAGATGGAAACGTTTGAGGATGTGCTTGGATCTATAATGAGACCTAGGTTCCTTATCTTGAATAACGGCCTCAGTGTTATTACTCTAGAGGACACGATCCTTCAATCTTAGGAATGACTCTTAAATCCATGATGAGTTTCTTCATCCAGACAGCTTCCTTAATGGCTTCACTAGCAGCAACATACTCTGGCTCAGTAGTTGAGTCAGCTACTATTACTGCTTGAAACTCTTCCAACTCACTATCCCATCATTTAGATAAACACATACCCTGATATGACTTGCTATCATCTGCTTTCCAATGATCTTCCTTGGATCAGCCTGAAATCTACTAGCTATGCCCAAAGCATAAGCTACATCAGGCTTGGTACATAGCATGGCATACATAATTGATCCCACAGCTGAAGCATAAGAGATTTCATTCATCCTTTTCCTCTCTTCTGGTGTCTTAGGACACATTCTCTTAGAGAGACGTATACCATGACTTGCAGGCAGGTAACTCTTACTTGCCTCCATATTAAATCTCTTTAATATGAGATCTATGTACCGTGATTGGGATAAGCTTAACATCCTTTAGATTTATCTCTATAGATCTTTATATCCAGTATATAGGATGCTTCACCCAAGTCTTTCATAAAAACTTATTCGATAGCTAAGTCTTGACCGATTGCATCATTGGGATATCATTCCAATGAGCAGTATGTACCAACATAAGAACTAAGAAGATAATAGCACTCACACTTGTCTTCTTGTATACATATGGTTCATCTATATTTTTGATAAAGCAAACTCTTTGACTGTCATATCAAATCAGATGTTCCAGCTCCTCAAAACCTGCTTCGATCATAGATGGATCTCATTAGCTTGCATACTTGATTTGCTCTCCACTTGAGACAAATTTCTGCTGAGTCATATAGACCTCTTCCTCTAGATTACTATTAAAAAAATGGTCTTGACATCTATTGCAGATTTCATAATCGTAATATGCGCTATTACAAGCAAAATTCAGACGGACTTGAGCATAGCACTGGTGAGAAGGTTTCATCATAGTCAATTCCTTGCCTTTGACTGAAATCCTTCCCACTATCTATTTGTAGGTTTCTACTTGGCCATCTACTCTGATTTCCTTTTGAAGACCCACTTGCACCCTATATTGGGTCACACCTCAGGTGCATCAACCAAGGTCTACACTTGTTGGTTTCATCAAGTCCATCTCAGATTTCATAGCTTCCAGCTATCTTTGAGTCCCTACTCATGACAGCTTCCGAATAGGTCAGTGGATCAACATCCTAAATGATGTTGATAGAATTATTATTCTCAATGATAAAATTATATCTCAGAGATGCTTGACGCACTCTATCTGACCTTCGAGAGGGATGTGTATAGTGATGTACCTCATCCTTGGTACTTTGATTGAGATCTTCTTGTGGTCAACCACTGGTATTTTGGATCGATTTGTAGATCATGAACTTTCATAAATTCAATATTCCTCCCCTGCCTCCTTCTTGGATAAATTCATGTTTCAAAAAGTGGCATGCCTACTAACAAACACTTTTGTTCATAGGATGGTTGAAATAATATCCATTAATTTTATTAAGATACTCTACAAACCTACACTTGTCTGATCTAGCATTAACTTATGTCCAAAAATATTTTTGACATAAGTAGGACACCCAAAGTCTTAAGATGTTTAAGATTAGGCTTCCTTCCATTCTATATCTCATATGGAGTGCTTGCAACAAACTTTGAAGGCATTCTGTTTAATATATATTGGTAGTCTCTAAGGCATTATCCTTAGAAAGATATTGGGAGATCGGTGAAACATATCATAGACCGCACCATATCCATTAAAGTGCAATTCCTCTTTCTGCTACACTATTTAACTGAGGTGTATAAGGAGGGATCTATTCAGAGAGAATACCTTTACTTTTAAGATGATCAAGAAATTCACTAGATAAGTACTCTCCTCTTCGATCAGATCGAAGAACTTTGATACTTTTTTTAGTTTATTTCTTGACCATACCTTGATACTCCTTGAACTTATCAAAAGCTTCGAAGTTATGTTTCATAAGAGATTACCATGGTACTTTATGTATATGAACTATATTTTGGTTTACTTCCTAACTTGATTCTCTGATCCTTATGTGGGGTGTTCTGGATATGGTGAAGTGTGTATGGAGGTTGTGAGTGGTCAATAAGGGATCGATCACTTCTAATAAGGGGAGTGAACATCTTATGTGATCTCATAGGTTGATGATTCTAGAAGTCTTTGACCAAAGTAGGATGATATTAGAAAAAAATTTCTAATGTATCATCAACTGAATCATCACCTTCTGATTGAGAAGCATTTAGATAAGCAATTGGGCTCGACATAATTCTATGTCCAAAGCTCATCTGGGATGTTGTATGACTGAAGGATTGAATTGCATGGTAACTTACCATTGAAGGATATTTTAGTATTTTTATCAAATTTATCTCTTCTGGATAGTCATGATATATTGCTAGATGTCAATTTTGACTTGTAGACTCGAAAGAATTAAAAAAGTTTAATTCAAGAATTAATTAGAAAGAGTCCTAGTTAATTGATGCAATTGGGTGGACCTAATCTAATCGGATTAGGGTTAGGTCAAGAGCCTGAGTCTACTATTGGCTAAATTTAGAATCCAATGGATCACACACTTTGAAATTTGATCTTGATCTAATTTAATTAGATTTATTATAAATCCTAGGATTTAACTTGATATACTAGCATATTGTATTAACCCAAGTTTCCAATTAGATTAAGTTCAAAGTATTTGAGCTAGACCTAACCTATAGGCTTGAACCTAATTGGATTAGGTTGATTTCTTGTCTTAACTTGGAAGAGTTTTAGGTGAGAAAGGAGTCCTCCATGCTATTCCCAAAAGTCCATGCCAAATTAATTTGGAGTACCCACTTTTTCTACATTAAGAAGGAAGAGTCCTTCTTAATGAAGAGTGTTGATTTTCTTATGCCACCTCTTGGTATTTCCTACCAAATAAATATGAAAAATTTATGGGACACAGAAGAGGAGGAGTCTTTCTATATGAAGGCTCTTCTGCATCATTTATTTTATCAGATAATTAATTCTCTATATGAAGAAAGTGGAGCGCCAAGAGTTGGTGCACCTTGGGATTTCTAGCCGTTCCTTCATTCTCTATTTAAATGGCATGCATCTTATTGGATAACGACTGAGAAACTCTAGTGTTTAGGCATGTGATAAGTGAGGAAAAAGTCAAAAAAAATCAGAGTATTGCTCCATGAATTGATTTTAATGATTATAAAATATTTGAGGAGATTACTAATGATTTTGGCTTGAAAAAAGATTTATTGTATTTCAGGGGCAAAATTATAATTTATCAAGTTCTGATTCGAAGTCTCAAGAGCAAGAACAGAAGATTTGTGATCTATTAAAGGTAATTTCATATTTTTTGAATATATATTTTGAGAGAAAATTAAGTTTAAAGAAAAGGATCGACCCCTAGATCGATCCCTGTCAAAAGGGGCTGAACGGCACGCTATTTTTGACTAGTACACCCAAAGGGGATGGTCCTAGGGTTGACCTTTGTGCCAAGGGTCAACCCCAGGGTCGACCTCTATTGTCTGTGCAATCCAAAAATATAGAACAGTCACATTTTATTATGCGCTACAAAGGTCGATCCCTGTGTAGGGGACGACCCTAGGATCGACCTCTGTGACAGAAAATCTCCATAACGGCTAATTTTTCAGTCTATTTTGATCATATTTAATGCTCATTTAAAGCTCTCCAATGACTCTAATCCTGTCTAGATTTCTCTCTAGCATCTATTGAAGATATAAAGGCACTTAAAGGAGAGAAAAACAAAAGAGATTCAAGCATTCATTTCAGTCCTAAGCAAAAAAGCCCTCTTCAAGCAAAAGAAGCTTTCATTTCAAGTTCACCAACCCCTCAAGAGCTCATTCAAGTCTTCAACAACCTTGAAAAAATTAGAAAAGCTTCTTCCTTTTGTGTAAAGTATACTTAAAAGTTTTATTTGCTCATTAAAGGAGCTAAACTTGTATTTCTTTGTCATTAACTCTTATACTCTGTTTCTGTCTTGATCTTTAGTTTTAGAAGAATTTTAAAACTTGGATAGGTTGATCCGAACCTTGAATCGAATTGTATTGGATTGGCTTGTACCCCAAAAAATAAGTGTTCTAGCTTGGCATAGCTAGAGTCAGAGGTACTGATGTTGTATTCTTGTTGAATAGGTTTTAGTGAATTTAAATTTCCAAGTAGGAGCTTGAGGAGTGGATGTAGGTACAAGGTTGGCACCGAACCACTATAAACCTTGATTGTTTGTGGTGTGCTTACTTGCTCTCTATCTAAATTTCTTTATTTTTTTATATTTTTGCACTTTATTTCTACACTTTGCTTAAATCACTTACTACATATAACTTGCTTATTATTACTTAATCTTTATGGTTCTAAATTAACTTTAAAATTTTAAACTCAATTCACCCCCCTCTTGGGTTGCATAGCTGAGCAACAAGTGGTATCAGAGCTTGGTGCTCTAGCCCTACTTTGATTTAACCATCAAGAGCTAAAGATCTGTGGCAACTCAAGTTGGTGCTTCACTAGCGAGGGGCAGTCCATAAATCGACCTTCATTTTTAATGGGTCAAACTACACCTATTGAAAAGATCGAATGAAAATTTTTATTCAAATATTTGACTATGATATGTAGAGTATCATAGTTAATGGATACACACATCCACTAAGATAATTGATGGTGTAGAATCAACCAAATCCAAAGAGAATGGGATGAGGTTGACTAGAAAATGGCTTAACTCAATCTAAAGCCATGAATATTTTATATTATGCTTTAGATACTAATGAATTTAATCGCATTTCAACATGCATGTCGGCTAAAAAAATATGGGATAGATTAGAAATAACACATGAAGGCACTAATCAAGTTAAGAATCAAAAATTAACATGCTTGTGCACAAATATGAACTCTTTAAAATGGATCATGATGAATCAATAACTGAAATATTTACTCATTTTATGGATATTATTAATGGTCTAAAAAGTCTTGATAAGTCTTATTCTAATAGCGATCTTGTGAGAAAGATTCTTAGGTCTTTACCAAGGACTTGGGAGGCCAAAGTAACCACAATCTAAGAAGTCAAGATTTGAATATTTTACCTTTGAAGGAGCTTCTAGGATCGCTAATAACACACAGCTAAGCAAGAAACAAATCAAGAAGAAGATGTCAAGAAAAGAGGACAATCGTTCTCAAATTCACTGCTCAACTCGATGAGAAATCGATGAATAAAAAATGAAGAGCAAGATGAAGTAATAACCCTCATCACTAGAAAGTTTAAAAGATTTTTGAAAAAAAAAAAAAAGAGATGAGGAAGAGGCCACCTAAAAAGGAGAGCATAGCAAGGAGAAGGATAAGGAGTAGCCCCTTATTTGTTATGAATGTAAGAAGCTGGGACACTTTAGATCTGAATGTCCACAACTTAAGAAGGGCCCCAAGAAGAACAGGAAAAAGGCTATGGTGGCTACATGGAGTGATAGTGATGAGTCAAGCTCCGAAGAAGAAGATTCACATGAACAAGCCAACTTATGTCTTATGGCACATAAAAATGAGGTAAATACTGAAACTCCTAATGATTTACTTTTGAAGAACTTCAAGAAGCATTTTATGATTTAGTTGATGATCTAAAGAAGTTAGGGTAAAGAACAAAGAATTGAAATCAAAGAATCAATCTTTACTAAAGAAAATGAGATTATTTCAAATAAAAAATTGATCTTGACACAAAAAAATCTGAACTTAAAAATAAATTATTAAGTTAAAACTATGTAGAAAAATTCACTCAAATTTAAATAAACTTCAAATGATCCTTGATAATCAAAAGGCAGTTTATGATAAAGCGATCTTGGCTACAACCCTTTAAAGAAATAAAAATTTCTGAAAAATATCTTGTGAACTCATCAAGCAACAAGTTTTTAAATATTACTTATTTTAAATTGGTAAAGTAGGACACAAATCTTATACATGTTTCTCTAATAAATCTGAAAATTTTAATGTGAAGAAAATATGGGTTCCAAAAGGAACCATTGTGACTAACCAAAAAGGATCCAAGAAAACTTGGGTACCTAAAGTCAAAACTTGATTTTTGTATGTAGGTGTGACTTGCATCCCAAGGAACAAATCAAAAATGATATCTTGATAGTGGATGCTCAAGACACATGACTGGTGATGAATCCCAATTCATCACACTTGATGCAAAAGATGGAGGGATGGTCACCTTTGGAGACAATAGCAAAGAAAAGATCATCGGTATAGGTAATATTGGTATCACTCCCTCCAAGTATATTGAAAATATTTTATTAGTAGATGGTTTGAAACATAATCTATTAAATATTAGTCAATTTTATGAAAAAGGTACAAAGTTATTTTTGAATCTTCATTATGCATAGTAACTAGTCCATTGATGAAGGCATTAAATTTGTTGGGCATAGATATGATAATATTTATATGGTAGATTTGAATAATCTTTCTAAGATAAATATGCAATGCTTAGTAGCCTTGAATGCCAAAATTAATGAGACGAGTTGGCTTTGGCGCTATAGGCTTGATATATTAGCATGCATTCACTTTCAAAACTTATTAAAAAGAAATTGATTACCGATTTACCTAAATTGAATTTTGAAAAGGATAGAATTTATGATGTATGCCAACTAGGAAACAAATAAAAGTCTCATTCAAATCTAAAAATATTGTTTCAACTTCTAGGCCATTAGAATTATTGTACATAGATTTATTTGGACCCACTAGAATTACTAGTTTAGATGAAAAATGTTATGACTTTGTAATTATTGATGATTTTTCTCATTTACATGTATTTTTTTTTTGGCACATAAGGATGAAACTTTTCATATGTTTTCAAAATTTTATCGAAATACTACTAATAAATTTTTTTTTTAATTTAAAATATTTGAAGTGATCATGAAATCAAATTTAAAAATTAAAATTTTAAAAAATTTTGTGATGAAAAAGATATTGACCATAACTTTTCAGCACCTAGGACACCCAAACAAAATGGAGTAGTAGAAAAGAAAAATAGAATCCTTGAAGAAATAGCCCGTACCATGCTATGTGAAAGCAACCTCCCAAGATATTTTTGGACGAAAGTAATTAACATGGCATGTTATATTTTAAACCATACTTTAATTAGATCAATTCTAAAGAAAACATCCTATGAGCTTGAAAAGGAAAAAATCAAACATTGTATTTTTTCATATTTTTGATTGCTGATGTTTTGTTTTGAACAATGGTAAAGAGAGATTAGGAAAATTTAATGCAAAATCCGATGAAGCTATTTTTCTTGGTTACTCCTCTTCTAGTAAAGCTTTTAGAGTTTCAACAAAAGAACTTTAGTAGTAGAGGAGTCAATACATGTTATTTTGATGAGACTAATGATCTTCCTTCAAGAAAGAGTGACGGTATTGATGATGAAGATCCTCTTATAGAAAGGATGAAGGAGCTCACCCTAAAAGACTCAATAATTCAAAATGAAGAAGAACATGAAAACAAACAAGAGGATGAAGGTGAAGAACAACAAGAACAACCTCAAGGTATAAATATTTACTCAAAGAATGAAGGTATGATCACAATCATCCCAAAGAATTAATCATTGGTGATCCTACACATGGAGTAAGAACTCATTCTTCACTTAGAGATGCATACAATCATTTTGCATTTGTTTCTCATTTTGAATCTAAAATCATAGATGAAGCTGAAAAAGATTATAATTGGATAAATGCAATGCAAGAGAAACTTAATCGATTCGAAAGAAATAATATATGAACTTTAGTATCAAGACCTAAAAATTATCCAGTAATTAGCACAAAATGGGTATATAGGAATAAATTGGATGAACATGAAAATATAATTAGGAATAAAGCAAGATTGATTGTAAAGGGTTATAATTAAGAAGAGGGAATTGATTTTGATGAGACATTTGCACCTGTTGCTAGATTAGAAGCAATTAGGCTTTTACTGCATATGCATACTTTATGAATTTTAAGTTATTCTAAATGGATGTCAAAAGTACTTTTCTAAATGATTGTATTGCTGAAGAAGTATATGTAGAATAACCCCCTGATTTTGAAAATCATACTTTTTTTAATCATATTTTTAAATTAAATAAAGTATTATATGGTTTAAAACAAGCACCTAGGACTTGGTATGAAAGGTTAAGTAAATTCTTGCTTAATAATGGTTTTTCAAGAGAAAATATAGATACAATCCTTTTCATTAAAAGAAATCATGATGATATCTTAGTTATACAAATATACGTTGATGACATTATATTTGGGTCTACTAATGAAACTTTTTGTCAAGATTTTACTAGGCTCATGCAAGGAGAGTTCGAGATGAGCATGATGGGAGAACTTACATTCTTCCTCAGATTTTAAATCAAACAAACAAAGGAAGGAATCTCCATCATCCAAAGCAAGTACACAAGAGAACTAAAAAGATTTGAATGGAGGGCTCCAAAGTAATTGGTACCCTTTGAGCCCATCATGTAAGCTTGACAAGAATGAAGGAGGTAAAAATATAGACTCAAAATTTTATAGAGGCATGATTGATTTCTTATTGTATTTAATTGCTAGTAGATCAGATATTATGTGTAGTGTTGTCTATGTGCTCGCTTTTAATCAAATCCAAAAGAATCATATTTAAATATAGTTAAAAGAATTTTTAAATATTTAAAAGGTACATAAACTCTAAGATTATGATATTCTAAGGTCTCATCAATTGACTAATAGGATATTCAGATGCCGATTTTGTTGGATGCAGATTAGATAGAAAAAGTACTAGTGGAACTTGTCAATTTTTAGGAGTTAACTTAATCTCTTAGTTTAGCAAGAAGTAAAATTTGATGGTACTGTCTACGATTGAGGCCGAATACATTGCAGTCAAAAGTTGCTGTGCTCAAATCTTATGGATTAAGCAACAACTTAAGGACTTTGGCATCAAACTCAATGAAACTCCCATAAGATGTGATAACACTAGTACTATTAATCTAACTAAAAATTTAATTCAGTACTCTAGATCAAAGCATATTGAAATTAGATATCATTTCATAAGAGAACATGTCCAAAATAATGATATAATTCTTGATTATGTATGTACTGAAAAGCAATTGGCTAACATCTTTACCAAGGCCTTAAGTGAAGATAGATTTTGTGAAATTAGGAGAGAACTAGGAATCCTTGATCTGTCAGCTTAAGTATCTTTCTGATTCCAAGTTCTTTTTGCCAAAAATTTATTGAACCAAATTTTTGAGCTCAATTCTTATCTCTCCCTTCTTAAAAGCTCAAAACTATCCTTCATATGATCAATCTCTTAAATAGACACCCTTCTCTCAAGTTTTAAATTTTTTCAGAATTTTTCCATCATTTTTTAAATTTTTTTAGCCATGAGTCGATCCATAGGATCGACCCTAGGGTAAACTTATAATTTTTATTAAAATCTATCATGTGCTCTATTTTATTGGAAAATCTCCATTAGATAAGAGGTCGACCCTTTGCCTTTCATCTTCCTCATCCCACCGAACAAAAATTCCCTCCCTCTCCACTCTCTTAACCACAAAATTCTCTTAAAATCCCTCTTTTGATTGGGTTTTCTCCTTCAAATCATCCTTTTAGGAACCAAAACCCTCTTCTCCAAACCGACAGTCTATCTCCCCAAAATTCTTATTTTTTCTCTAAAATCCTTTCCACTCTACTTCTCATTGGTCTCCTAAGCTGTTTGCAAGTCTCTTTTGTCCAATAGCTCCCAAAATGAAGCCTCTGCAGAGAAGAAAGTCTGCTCATGGGTTAGAGGAGGAAGTGCGTAGAAAAAGAATGACAGTCGAGCCCTCTCCTGCTCCAACCCGGGTTCTAGGTCCTGCTCCAACTTCTTCACAGTCCCCACTTAGTCAAAGCAAGGTACCACTCTCCAATCAAAAAGTAGAACCCGAGAAGAACATAGATTTTAAGTTTTTTTTGAAAAAGAGGGGTTCTCAATTGGATCAAAAATTAAAAGTCAAGGATGGGAGTTTTACTGTCTATTGAAGAAAAATACTTATGTTGATTTGGTCAGAGAGTTCTATTTGAATTTAAGTTACTACAATGGAACAGTAAAGTCTTCAGTGAAAGGTGTTAACATTGTTCTTGATCCATTGCATTTGAGACAAAAATTAAAAATTTAAATAAATTAGAAGCAAGGATACTTTCAGTAGAGATGAGACTTTTGCATCACATGGTGATCATACTTTTTATCTCTAGGAGCGGCAGGCATGACCTCTTATTTGGTAGGGATATATGCATCATGTACCATATAATCTCTGAGACTCTCTTGAACCTTCCTGCTCTGATGTTTGAGGCCATAAGAGAGATCCTAAATAGGTCTAAGGCTCACCTGCCTTATGGTATGGCACTCACCCTGATCTTTAGGAGGTTCGAAGTTTGTTTTGAGGGGGAGACAGTCACCAGATTATCACATTCTGACACCATCAACCGCCACACACTGCACCGCATGGGTTTTTCAAAGACTGATGGTGGTTGGTCGAAGGATGTTGAGGAGAGAGCAGAGGAGGAGGGACCATCTTCACCTCCTCATGATCATAAGCATCTCCTGATATTCAGTTCGTGTCTGATCACGAGACTGGTCCCTCAGAGTCAGTAAGGAGGGATGCTTCTGTACCACAGTCAGGGAGCAGAGTAGATCCTTCAGTGGTCAGACTTGCAGACGATCAGATTCAGTTGATTTTTAGTAGGTTGTCTCTATCTTATCCCAGCAGTTTGCCACCTCAGATTTTACTCAGAGGATGACATCTCAGGCTGATGCAGACCTGACTATGATCCCTCATGTCTCTACTGTCTTTCAGATGCTTACAGCTCAGTCCGCACGACTTGAGGAGCTTGAGGGATGTATTCTGAGATTGATGGGCAGAGTTTTTGATTTGTAGAGGCATGTATTAGTCTTAGCCCATCTCCAGCAGTAAGAGGACATCACGGAGGTCTCCAACCTGTCTGCAGAGGTGGCTAGGCTTCGAGGCATTTTGGAGAGTGGCTTTGATTTTTTAAGGAGAGAGACCAAGGACTCCAGTGAGGTTGTCTCTACGCAGGATTGGTACCCTGATGTAGTCCATGTCGAGAGCTTTGGAACAATTGGATACCATCAGACTTACTCTCCTAGCACAGTCCATATCTTCCCAGGCTCCAAGACCTTCTTGCCCTTCTGCTCATGCCGGTACTTCTACCCGTGGTCGAGGCAGACATGGTCAAGGACGTGCTCGTGGCTTTGTTCCTGAGACTCTTCATCATATCTCTGACTCTTTTGATTCTGACGCTTCTAGCCATGATATTTATTAGATCTAGCATAGTTAGTCTTTAATGTCTAGGATCTCACTTATGGCCTTTGTATTTGTTGGCTGATTGACTCATGGATAGTTGTATTTTTTTGTTATCTATGACTTTTGTATGGTCTATGTATTTTGACTTGACTCTTATGTATTATGACACTTATATATCTGATAACTCTTCAGTCATATTTTGGATATAAATATATATGCTTTTAACTTTTATGAATGTCATTTGGATTGATTTTTATGAATGGCATCAATTGAAATATCTTAATTATGTGATATGAAAAATATCTCATATATATGCTATTATTATGAATGGCAATATCTTCTATATGAGTAAATTGAAATGTCCTTTATGATTGCTGTTGGCACAGAATTTCATCGAAGTCGGAGAAGCTGAAGCTGGGATGACCGCGACCGCCGCCGGGACCTGCAAAGAAAGTCTAAACCGGAGTTGGGGGTGCTCCGGCAATATCCTCCGATGCTCAAGTCAGTACTTTGCTTCAACAAAAATGGTGTGCTCGAGCAAAAATTTTGGCAGAGTTTCTAGATAGAGTTACTAGCTTTTTTTTTTTGAGAACGCATCTGGGGGGTCCTTATTTATAGACGGAGGGTGTAACTGACCGACAGCGATGTCTGTAACCGTCTGGTAGTTGACCGCTTAGAGCCGCGTGGGGTTTGTTACGGAGAGTAGTGGCGTCAGAAGTTGTTCAGGGCCACGTGGAGCTAGTTGCGGAGAGTGGAGTGGTGTCCGTTGTCGGGACTTGCCAAAGAGGGGTGGGGTTGCATGGAATCCGTTTCAGCGAGTGGAGCGGGATGGCAGCTTTTGTCGTGGCTTGTCAGAGAGTGGAGTAAGGTAGTGGCCCTTGTTGTGGCTTGCCAGAGAGTTTGGATCCGTCGGTCGAAGTTCGGCTGGGATGCCTGATGGAGTAGAATGGCTCTTTACATCATCATTCTCGGAGAGGCTCGGATGTTCTGAGGTCGCTGACGAATCTACTGTTGTCGGATGCTTCAGATGCTGACGTTTCAGGCGGGGGTCACCTACTATAGGAGCTCGGATGGAGATTTTTGTTGACGAAGTCTAGAGAAGTCCGTCTGGGATTTATCTGATGCGGAAGCTCATCTGAAGATCGTCCATCGGAAAAGTCCGATTTTATGAGGAGCCTGGTAGGAGGTCGGCAGGTGATGGACTTCGGATAGCACTGGGGAGGCTCGACAGACATCGGAGGTGATCGACTATCGCAGGGACCTAGTTGCTGGAGCTCGTCCATCATAGAAGCTCGTCCGGAATCCATCTGCTGGAAAAGTTTGGACGGGCTTCGATTCTCGTGAGAGGTCGAAAAAGGGCCGCTTATTGTAGGAGCTTGGGTGAGGACCAGTTATCGTGGAAGCTCGGAGTAGTGTCCTGCTGTAGAAGCTCGTCCAGAGCCCACTTGCTATGGGGTAGCTCGGTTGAAGTCTACCTGTAGTAGAAATTTGGAAGAAATTTGTTTATAGTAGAGGCTTGAGTCAGAATTCGCTTACAGTCGACATCTGGGATAGACAGCCCGTTATAGGAGTTTGGAGTAGACCGTTCGTAGTAAAAGTTTGGCTCTCGCAGGAGCTCGATCGGGATCCAGAAGGCGGTCGACCGTCGTAAAAACTTGGAAGGAGTCTGGTTACTGTAGAAATCTCATTGTCGGGGAAGCTCGGATGCTGACGAAGCCTGGAAGAAGTTTGGAGTAGGATCGTCCGTGGCCGGAAGAAGTCCAGGAGAGACTCGGGGAATGGTTGGCCGCTGTAGGAGGTCGACTGTCAGTGAGGCCCAGAGGGCCTTTGGGGCAGCCTGGTGGGTGAACATAGAAGTCCATTGTTGGAGAAGTCCAGACGACGAGGGAGTTCGTAGAGGTGCCACATACAAGGTCAGGAGCCGGAAGAGCCTCGAAGGATCGGTCTTTTACAAACTTCGACCGGAGGGGTATTTTATACCCAACACCAGTCTCCCTACTGCCGAGTTCGGGTTTCGAATGAAGGAAGTACAGAAAAATTCTCACGATCGAAGTTGCTCTCCTCGATTTTCGTACTCGATGGTTGTCAGATATTTTGACGTTCGGCATGCTGGTACTGGAATCTTTTCGAAAAAGGTTTCTTCTTTTTGGAATTTTCGTTGGGGCATGGCTCTAGGTACAGCGTGATAATGACTCTATCAGCTGCCAGCCATTTTCAACAGTCTGTCGAGGTGAGTGGGACATGTGGCGAGTGCAGGCCGGCCAGGAGAAATCCGCAATCATTATTGCGTCGGATCTCGGGGTCTATTTAAACACGTTCTCCTCCTTCAGGGGTTCCACCTTGCTCGAGAGAATCCCTCAGTTCTCCTCTTCTTCCCCGAGAGCTCCAGCTTCTCCTAGCATCCTTCCCGACTTTAGGCATCCTCCGGGTCGACCTCCATCATCCTTGCCATCTCTCTGTACTCCTGGGATCAATCTAGATCAGTTTCGAAACTTTCTGACATTTTCCTATCCTTTTTCTTCGTATTCTGTTCGCTTAGCTTTCTCGGAGACCTTTTTGCTATTTTTTTCTCGATTTTTTGGGATTTTTGTGACTTCCATTTGATCCAAAATATCCTTTGATATCTCCTCTTCTAGCAGTTCTAGGAGTTCATCAGCCCCAGTTCCCCATAGTACTGGTACCGTAGATGAACCCGTAGCTAGGACCGAACCCTGTTTGACCTTTGCACCGGACACCATCCCCGGCTCCTTGACTCCGGATGAACTCTCACTGATAAGGATTCAGTATAGAGTTCCTCTGGAGTACGAGCTGGAGCTTCCTGGGCCATCTGACCGGGCTAGCGCCCCTCCTCCTGGCCGCTTCTGTCTGTACCAGGAAGCCTTTCGTGCCAGACTTCGGCTCTCGCTACCATCCTTTATCGTTGCTCTCTTCCATTTTCTAAATATTTTTCTAGTTTCCGTCGTGCTGAACTTCTTTAGGTTTTTGATAGGGTTTCTTTCTCTTTATAGTCTAGCCGAAGTTCGGCCGACTCTTTCTTTGTTTAGGAACTTCTACACCTTCAAGCACCATCCCTTGGCAAAGGATTGGTAGTACTTCTCCCCCCAGTTCAGTAAAAAGAGGTTGCTGAAAGGTGCCCCCTCTTCCATCCATAACTGGAAAGAAAAGTTCTTCTATGTCCGATGCCCGACCTTGGAGCTAGGATTACCCCCTTGGGGCTCCCTGAGGGATTCCGTCCGTCGGGCTTCTGCCCTGGAAAGGGACGACCTCGAGGCCTCTAAAAAGCTCGAGGCCTATCAAGCCCCCCTCCTCCCCGACCTTCTGAGGGAACAACTTTTGTTCAACATCGGCCTGAGCCCCCTTAACCCTGTCGGTATCTCTCCCTCTCTTCTTTTTTTTTTTCCTTCTTGTATTAATTTGAGTCGTGGCGCTCTTATCCTCCAACGATAGTGTCCTGTCGAAGCCCTTCCCCTGCTGAAGGGTATTCCCTTGAAGTCGATGATACGAGACCTCCAAAGGAAAGTTCGTCAGTTGACAAGAAAATTCAAGAAGCTGGAAGATGAACTTCACCGACTGAAGGAGAGCCATTCAGAGGCCACCGCAGAGGCTACTCGCTTTTGGGACCTCCATAAGAAAAGTTTCATGGAATACACCAAAAGGAAAGCTGACCTCATTACGGAGCTTGAGGAACTCCGAAAATGTGCCAGCAACTGGTCTTGGACTTAGGCTTCCAAGATCAGCTCTCTTAAAGTCGAGCTGGCGGCCGCACGGGAGAAGATCGACCGGCTGGAAGGGAGCTCATCCCGGCTCACAGTCCAGACTGACCGCGACCAAGACTGGTCGAAGAGGTTCTCCGGCCTTCAAAAATGGCTGCAGGATGCCGAGGCGACTTACGATGCCTATCGAGTTGGCTGGAGCAAACAAGTAGAGGACTACCGAAGGAGGCTCCAGACGATGACTGATGAAGTTGCTCACCTTCAGAGGTGGCTGTCCGAGAGAGTCTAGCCTGTCCCTGTGCAAGGTTCTGACGAGCTTTGCTCCTTGAGGGGGACTATGGCGGAACTATCTGTGGCCCTTGGGCGGGAGGAAGCTGAATTACGGTGGCTGAAGGTTCAGCTGGTCCACGAGCAGCAGGCAGTTAAGGATGCTGAGGCAGAGTCCGAGGTCTTGAGGAGGAGGCTTCGAGAGTCAGAGGACGAGCACCGGTGGTTTCACCAGATGTTCCAGGATATGCTGCTGAAAAGATGGAACTGGAAGAGGAAGTCAAAAATTTAAGACAATCCATAGCAAGGGCCAGAACCGAGAGCTCGAAGTCGGAAGAAACTGGACTTCCTTAGAGCCTCTTTTTCTTCTTTCTTTTCTTTTTGTTTTTTGGCCTTTAAGGCTTTGTGACGTGTACTTTACCAACAAAATGAAAATAAAATTATCTATTACCTTGTCCATTTTGGTATTAAATGGTTATTTACCAAGCTCCATTTGTCTTCCATCTTGTTTGGCATCGACGTAGTTTGTAATCCCTCATTGGTTCTTGCTTTGAGTCATCGTTCACCGAACTTCTTTTGTCTTCTGTCTTGTTCGTTGCTGACGTAGTTTGAAGGTCCCTGGTCATCACCGTGTCGATTTGCCCTTAGGGACTAGAGATTTTCGACAAGGATTTGCTCTCTCGTTGAGATGAGGTCTCTTGTGCCTTTGATGTAGTTCATTTTTCACCTATCGTCGATGTAGTTCGTTGCTTTTTCTTTTCATCTCCTCTTTTTCTTCTGTGTTTGAGTGAGGGTCTTCCCTCTGCTCTTGACGGGGTTATGAGAGTGTAGAGGAGTTATTGAGAAAGCTTTCCCCCTCATCGATCAATCGAGTCTTTGGTTACATCGGGATGAGGTCCTCCCCTTGTTCCCGATAGTCAGTTTCAGCTCATGTCAGGATGAGGTTCTCCTCCTGTTCCTAACAAGGCTGTGGGGGCACATAAGGGCCATTGTGAGGGCCTCTCCCTCCATCCGATCTTTAAGAAACTGGGCCTTCGGCTTTGCTCATGTTAGGATGAGGTTCTCCTCCTGTTTTAACAAGGCTGTGGGGGCACATAAGGGCCATTGTAAAGGCCTCTCCCCCCATCCGATCTTTAAGAAATCAGACCTTCGACTTTGCTCATGTTAGGACGAGGTTCTCCTCCTGTTCCTAACAAGGCTGTGGGGGCACATAAGGACCGTTATAAGGGCCTCTCCCCCCATCCGATCTTTAAGAAATTGGGCCTTTGACTTTGCTCATGTTAGGACGAGGTTCTCCTCCTGTTCCTAACAAGGCTGTGGGGGCACATAAGGGCCGTTGTAAGGGCCTCTCCCCCCATCCGATCTTTAAGAAATCGGACCTTCGGCTTTGCTCATGTTAGGATGAGGTTCTCCTCCTGTTCTTAACGCGCTTAATTTTGTTTGCATGGGGGAGTTATCTCTCGTCGTTATAAGCTCATACCAAAAGAAGAATGCGCAAATGTGAAGAGAATTTTCATTCAGGGTAAAGTTGTTGATAATACATTCGTAGATCTTTCGAACCCTATAACCGTGGAAGGTCTGCTCCCTGTCGGGGTCCCTCTGAGATGGAGTTGATAATCTCAATTGGAGGCCGATCTTCTGGCTGCTCCTCCCTCCTTGGCGGTTCCGGCTACGACAGGGCCCTGGACCGATCTTCCCTTCCTTCAGGTCGACGTCGAATGAATCTGTCGAGCCGATCTCGTCTGATGAGCTCCTCGATCTCATCTCGGAGCTGAATACACTCCTCCGTATCGTGGCCGTGGTCACGATGATAGAGGCAGAATTTGTTTGGGTTGCGCTTTCCAAAGTGCGAGCGCATCCTCTCCGGCCTTGGGAGCTGCTTCTTGACCTCCATCAGTACTTGAGTTTTCGATGCGTTGAGAGGGGCGTAGCTGTGAATCTCCCGGGAGGAGAGCCTCGCCGAACTCGACGGTCTGGGCTTCTCTGTTTACGAGCTCAGGGAGGAGTCCGGGCAGCCTGTGCCCGGGAGGAGTTCAGGAGCATGGCCGAGCTTTGCTCGATCCTTTTTCAACTGCAGGCTTGCTCGAGTCTCCCACCTGCCGCTCTCTCGTGGTCTCCTCATCCTTCATCTTGAAGGCTTCTTCTGCTTGGGCATATCCTTCGGCTCGAGTCAGCAAATCGGCAAAATTCCTGGGGTACTTCTTTTCCAAAGAGAACAGAAGGTCGTTCTTCTGAAGGCCGCCTTTCAGAGTGGCCATCACGATTGATTGGTCCAAATTTTGAACCTCCAATGCAGCGATGTTGAAACGGTTGACGTAAGCCCGGATGGATTCTCCCTCCCTTTGCTTGATGTTAATGAGGGACTCCGAACCTCTCTAGGGACGCCGGCTGCTAACAAAATGAGCCACGAACTGGTGGCTCATCTGGTTAAAAGAAAAGATGGTACCCGGCTTCAACGTCGAGCACCAGTTCCTTGCTGCTCCCTTTAGGGTGGATGGAAAAGCTTGGCACAGAATGGCGTCTGGTGCACCATGGAGCAGCATCATCATCTGGAAGGCCTCCAGGTGGTCGATCGGGTCCGAGGTCCCGTCATAGCTTTCGAATTGGGGGAGCTTGAAGTTTGGTGGGATCGATTCCTGCATGATCATTTGAGAGAAGGAAGGGTCAGTACAGATGTCCTCACCATAAGCAGGGGGAGCGTGGCGGAGTTCTTCGATCCGCCAGTTCATCTCTTGGAGCCTTCGATCCAGGAAGTCCTCTCGACTGCAGGTCTCGAGGGTCTTCGGGCAGAATGGAGGTAGAGATCCTCCAGGAGTATAATCGTGATCGGACTAAGGGCTCTCCACCCTCAGATTTGTCTTTTCGGGAAAGATGGGGCGACTGGCCCAAGTGGCCCGCCCTACTGTCAGATTTTGGAATTCTGACGACGTTCTCTCCAATCGCACCGATGCCTGTGGTTATTGTTGCTGTTGCATGGCCTGCACCACTTCAGTGAGGCCTCTGACCTACTGAACCAGCAGGTCGAATTGCTCCGTGCCGACCGTCGTTGCCGGAGGAGGAGGAGCCTGAAAAACTGGAGGTGAGGCCGGAGCCTAAGATCTAGCCGTGGAGGCCGTGGATCACCTGGTGGATGCTCTGCGGGGAGGCATCGGGTGAAGATCTAGTAGAAGAAGGAGAAGAAGATGTCGGAGAAGATGACCGGAATCAATCCCATTGAGCACTCCTTTAAGAACAAGGGTACTGCAAAGATACAGGCCCCTTCCTTTAGCGCCAATTCTGTTGGTACAGAATTCTGTCGAAGTCGGAGAAGCTGAAGCTAGGATAATTGCGGCCACCATCGGGACCTGCAAAGAAAGTCTAAACCGAAGTTGGGGGTGCTCCGGAAAGACCCTCCGATGCTCAAGTCAGTACTCTACTTCAACAAAAATAGAGTGCTCGAGCGAAAAGTTTGGCAGAGTTTCGAGATAGAGTTACCAGATTTTTTTTTGTGAGAACGCATCTGGGGGGTCCTTATTTATAGATGGAGGGTGTAACTGACCGACAGCGACGTCTATAATCGTCTGGTAGTGGACCGCTCAGAGCCGCGTGGGGTTTGTTACGGAGAGTAGTGGCATCAGGGGTTGTTCAGGGCCACATGGAGCTAGTTGCGGAGAGTGGAGTGGTGTCCGTTGTCAGGACTTGCCAGAGAGGGGTGGGGCTGCATGGAATCCGTTACAGCGAGTGGAGCGGGATGGCGGCTTTGGTCGTGGCTTGTCAGAGAGTGGAGTAAGGTAGTGGCCCTTGTTGTGGCTTGCCAGAGAGTTTGGATCCATCGGCCGAAGCTCGGCTGGGATGTCTGATGGAGCAGAATGGCTCTTTACATCATCGTTCTAGGAGAGGCTCGGATGTTCCAAGGTCGCTGATGAATCTACTGTTGTCGGATGCTTCGGGTGCTGACATTTCATGCGGGGGTCACCTGCTGTAGGAGCTCGGATGGAGATTTTTGTTGACGAAGTTCGGAGACGTCCGTTTGGGATTTATCTGATGCAGAAGCTCATCTGAAGATCGTCCGTCGGAGAAGTCCGATTTTATGGGGAGCCTGGTAGGAGGTCGGTTGGTGATGGACTTCGGATAGCGCTAGGGAGGCTCGACAGACATCAGAGGCGATCGGCTATCGCAGGGACCCAGTTGCTGGAGCTCGTCCGTCATAGAAGCTCGTCTAGAATCCATCCACTGGAGAAGTTCGGATGGGCTTCAGTTCTCGTGAGAGGTTGAAAAGGAGCCGCTTATTATAGGAGCTCGGGCGAGGACCAGTTGTCATGGAAGCTCAGAGTAGTGTCCCACTGTAGAAGCTCATCCAGAGCCCACTCGCTACGGGGTAGCTCGGTTGAAGTCTACCTGTAGTAGAAATTCGGAAGAAATTTATTTATAGTAGAGGCTTGAGTCAGAATTCGCTTACAGTCGACGTCTGGGATAGACAGCCCGCTGTAGGAGTTTGGAGTAGACCATTCGTAGTAAAAGTTTGGCTCTCACAAGAGCTCGATCGGGATCCGAAAGGCGGTCGACCGTTGTAGAAACTTGGAAGGAGTCTGGTTACTGTAGAAATCTCGTTGTCGGGGAAGCTCGGATGCTGACGAAGCCCGAAAGAAGTTCGGAGTAGGGTCATCCGTGGTCGAAAGAAGTCCAGGAGAGACTCGGGGAATGGTTGGCCGCTGTAGGAGGTCGACTGTCAGTGAGGCCCAGAGGGCCTTTGGGGTGGCCCAGTGGGTGAACGCAGAAGTCCATTATCGGAGAAGTCCAGACGGCCGAGGGAGTTCGGAGAGGTGCCACATACAAGGTCGAGAGTCGGAAGAGCCCTAAAGGATCAGTCTTTTACAAACTTCGGCCGAGGGATATTTTATACCCAAAAATTGCTATAGTGAGGGAGAGTCTTTTTCATTTTTCTTTAAAAATTCCTTAAGATCTTAATTGATGTTGTCAAAAAGGGGGAGTAGAGAAATAAAATCGGACAATAAGCAAATGTGTCAAAGAAAATAATCTTATAAGCAATTTTCAAACTACTCATGATACATTTTATTCAAATAATTGGCTATAATATTTAAGTGATGCATCTTCATAAATTTAAAATTCTTAATCAATGCTTTATATATGTTATATTTTACTTTTGCTCAAGTATTTTGTCATCATCAAAAAGGAAGAGATTGTTGCTCCATGAATTGATTTTGATGATTACAAAATATTTGAGGAGATTACTAATGATTTTGACTTGAAAAAAGATTTATTGTATTTCAGAGATAAAATTATAATTTTATCAAGTTCTGATTTGAAAGTCTCAAGAGCAAGAACAGAAGATTTGTGATCTATTGGAGGTAATTTCATATTTTTTGGATATATATTTTGAGAGAAAATCAAGTTTAAAGAAAAAGATCGACCCCTAGGTCGACCCCTGTCAAAAGGGACAGAACAGCACACTATTTTTGGTTGGCACACCTAAAGAGGATGACCCTGGGGTCGACTCCTATGCCAGAGATCGATCCTGGGGTCGACCTCTATTGTCTGTGCAAGCCAAAGATACAAAACAATCATTTTCTGTTCTGCACTACAGAGGTCGACTCTTGGGATCGACCCCTGTGACGGAAAATCTCTGTAACGACTAGTTTTTCAACCCATTTTGACCGTATTTAATACTCATTTAAAGCTCTCCAACGGCTATAATCCTACCTAGATTTTCTCTAGTATCTATTGAAGATATAAAGGCACTTAAAGGAGGAAAAAACAAAAAAGATTCAAGCATTCATTTTAGCCCTAAGCAAAAAGCCCTCTTCAAGCAAAAGAAACTTTCATTTCAAGTTCACCAACTCCTCAAGAGCTCATTCAAGTCTTCAACAATCTTGAGAAAAATTAGAAAAGCTTCTTCTTTATTGTGTAAAGTGTACTTAAAGTTTTATTTGCTCATTAAAGGAGCTAAACTTGTATTTCTTTGTCATTAACTCTTATACTCTGTTTCTGTCTTAGTCTTTAGTTTTGGAAGGGTTCCAAAACTTGGATAGATTGATCCGAACCTTGAATCGGATTGTATTAGGGTTGGCTTGTATCCGAAAAATAAGTGTTCTAGCTTGGGATAGCTAGAGTCAGAGGTACCAATGTTGTATTCTTGTTGAGTACATTTTAGTGGATTTAAATTTTCAAATAGGAGCTTGGAGAGTAGATATAGGTGTAAGGTTGGCACTGAACTACTATAAACCTTGATTGTTTATGATGTGCTTACTTGCTCTCTATCTAAATTTATTTATTTTTTTATATTCTTGCATCTTATTTCTACACTTTGCTTAAATCACTTACTACATAAATCTTACTTATTATTACTTAATTCTTGTGGTTCTAAATTAATTTTAAAATTTTAAAAATCTAATTTACCCCCTCTCTTTGGTTGCATAGCTAGGCAACATAGAGAAAAAAGATAAGAAAATTGAGAAGAAAAAATAAAAGAAAGAGAGGTAAGAAAAAAAGGCAAGTGTGGTGTGCTTGTCCTAGGATTTGATTTTTTCAAGTGTTAGAGTATAAAATCAAATCCTAGATTGTGAGATTTCTAAAGAGAACTCTCTTGGCATGGTCCTAGTGGAGGAATCGAAAGCAAACGGATGTTGGTGCGATTGTTCTTTGAGAAGGAAGCCGGCAGCACTCTTGTGAAGAAAAGGCTGTGGCACTACACCTGTTGGAAAGGACCTTGATCATCTTCCATGTGGATCACCATTGGAGGATGTTGCTCCTTGAATTGATTTTGATGATTACAAAGCATTTGAGGGGGTTACTAATGATTTTGACTTGAAAAAAGATTTATTATTTTTTAGGGGCAAAATCATAATTTCACCAAGTCCTAACTCGAAAGCCTCAAGAGTAAGAATAAAAGATTTGTGATCTATTAGAGGAAATTTTACACTTTTTGGATGTATATTTTGAAAGAAAATAATGTTTATAAAATTGAACCGACCCCATGAGTCGACTTATGTAAAATGGGGCTGAACGACATACTATTTTTTGACTGACACACCTAATTGAGCCGACTCCATGAGTCGACCCCTATGCATGAGTCAACCCTATGAGTCGACTTCTGTTATTGTGCACATCAAAATTACAGAACAATCATTTTTTGTTCTATGCCACAGAAGTCGACCCCATCAGTCGACTCATGTGTATGAGTTGATCCTATGAGTCGACCTTTGCGATGGAAAAACTCCGTAATGACTAATTTTTCAGCTCATTTTGGCATATTAATGCTTATTTAATGATCTCCAATGGCTCTAAAACTATTCAGATCACTCTCCACCATCATTTGAAGCTATAAAAGGCACTTAAAGGAGGGAACAAATAAAGATTTTCAAGCATTCATTTCAGCCTTAAGCAAAGAGCCCCCTTGAAGTTAAAGAAACTTTCATTTCAAGTTCACCAACTCCTCAAGAGCTCATTCAAATCTTCAACCACCTTGAGAAAAATCAGAAAAGCTTTCTTCTTATTGTGTAAAGTATATTTAAAATTTTATTTGCTCATTAAAGGAGCTACATTTGTATTTTTGTGTGATTAACCGTTATACTTTGTTTTTGAGTTGATATTTA
The DNA here is from genome assembly GCF_000442705.2 of Elaeis guineensis. Classification (NCBI taxonomy): domain Eukaryota; kingdom Viridiplantae; phylum Streptophyta; class Magnoliopsida; order Arecales; family Arecaceae; genus Elaeis; species Elaeis guineensis. The sequence continues at coordinate 38,084,685 of NC_025995.2, read as the reverse complement.
GTTTTGAAAGGATTCCAAAACGTAGAAAGATTGATCCGAACCTTGAATCGAATTATATTGGGTTGGCTTGTATCCGGAAAGTAAGTGTTCTAGCTTAGGATAGCTAGAGTTGGAGGTACCGACATTGTATTCTTATTGAATACGGTTTAGTAGATTTGAATTCTCAAATAGGAGCTTGGAGAGTGGATATAGGTGCAAGATTGGCACCGAACCACTATAAATCTTGATTATTTGTAGTGTGCTTACTTATTCTCTATCTTATTTTCTTTTCCTTCTTACACTCTTGCATCTAATATCTTCACTTTGCTTAAATCACTCATTTAAACTAACTTGCCTTTTATTACTTAATCCTTGTGGTTCTAGATTAATTTTAAATTTTTAAAAATCCAATTCACCCCCCTTTTTGGGTTGCATAGCTGGACAACAAGTGGTATCAGAGCTCGGTGCTCTAGTCCTACTTTGATTTAATTATCAAAGGCTAAAGATCTATGGCAACTCAAGTTGGTGCTTCACTAGCCGAGGGGTAGTCCACAAACCGACCTCCACTTTTCAATGGGTCCAATATACCTATTGGAAAGCTTAGATGAAAATCTTTATTCAAGACTTCACTATGATATGTGGAGTATCATAGTAAATAGACCATACCCCCACTAAAATAATCGATGGTGTGGAATCAACCAAATCCGAAAAAGAATGGGATGAGGTTGACAAAAAAATAGCTCAACTTAATGCAAAAGCCATGAATATTTTATATTGTACCCTAGATGCTAATGAATTCAATTATATTTCAACATGCATGTCAGCTAAGAAAATATGGGATAGATTAGAAGTAACTCATGAAGAAACTAATCAAGTGAAGGAATCAAAAATTAACATGCTTGTGCATAAATATGAACTCTTTAAAATGGAGCATGATGAATCAATAACTGAAATATTTACTCATTTTACTGATATTATTAATGGTCTAAAAAGTCTTGGTAAGACTTATTCTAACAGTGATCTCGTGAGAAAGATTCTTAGGTCTTTACCAAGGACTTAGGAGGCCAAAGTGACCGCAATCTAAGAAGCCAAAGATCTGAATATCTTACCTTGGAGGAGCTTCTAGGATCGCTAATGACATACGAGCTAAGCATGAAACAACATCAAGAAGAAGATGTCAAAAAGAAGAAGACAATCGTCCTCAAATCCACTACTCAACTTGATGAAAAATCTGATGATATGAAAAATGAAGAGCAGGATGAAGAAATGGCCCTATTACTAAAAAATTTAAGAAGTTTTTGAAGAAAAGAAGACAAAGAATGAGGAAGAGGCTACCTGTAAAAGAGAAACATAGTAAAGAGAAGAATAAGGATTAACCTCTTATTTGTTATGAATGTAAGAAGTCAGGATACTTTAAGTCTGAATGTCCACAACGTAAGAAGGATCTCAAGAAGTACAAGAAAAAGGCTATGATGGCTACATAGAGTGGAAGCGATGAGTCAAGCTCCGAAGAAAAAGATTCAAAT
>NC_025995.2:37933481-38083080 GCF_000442705.2 Elaeis guineensis | reverse complement strand
GAACAAGTCAACTTATGCCTTATGACACATAAAAATAAGGTAAACACTGAAACTTCTAATAACTTTACGTTTGAAGAACTTCATGAAGCTTTTTATGATCTAATTGATGAATTAAAGAAGCTAGGGGTAAAGAACAAAGAATTGAAATCAAAGAATCAATCTTTACTAAAAGAAAATGAGATTATTTCAAATAAAAAATCAATCTTATCTCAAAAATATCTAAACTTAAAAAATGAGATTGCCAAGTTAAAATCAATGGTTGAAAAATTCACTTTAAGTTCAAATAAACTTCAAATGATACTTGACAATCAAAAGGCTATTTATGATAAAATCGGTCTTGGATATAACCATTTAAAGAAAGAAAAACTTCTGAAAAATATCTTTGTAAATTCATCATGTAATAAGTTTTCAAATATTACTTACTTTAAATGTGGTAAAGTAGGACACAAATCTTATACGTATTTTTCTAACAAATATAAAAATTTTAATATAAAAAAATATGGGTTCCAAAAGAAACCACTGTAACTAACTAAAAAGACCTAAGAAAGCTTGGGTACCTAAAGTGAAAACTTAATTTTTGCATGCAGGTGTGTCTTGCATCCCAAAGAATAAATCAAAAATGGTATCTTGATAGTGGGTGCTTAAGACACATGATCGGTGATGAATTTCAATTCATCACACTTGATGCAAAAGATGGAGGGATAGTCACCTTTAGAGACAATAATAAAAGAAAAATCATCGATATAGGTAACATTGGTATCACTCCCTCCAAATACATTAAAAATATTTTGTTAGTAGATGGTTTGAAACATAATCTATTAAGCATCAGTTAATTTTGTGATAAAGAATACAAAGTCATTTTTTAATCTTCATTTTGCATAGTAACTAGTCCTATTGATGAAGGCATTAAATTTATTGGGCATTGATATGGTAATATTTATATGGTAGATTTGAATGATCTTTCCAAAATAAATATGCAATGCCTAGTAGCTTTAAATGCCAAGATTAATGAGACTAGTTGACTTTGGCATCGTGGGCTTGCATATATTAGCATACATTCACTTTCAAAACTTATTAAAAAGAAATTGGTTACTGGCTTACTCAAATTGAATTTTGAAAAGGATAGAATTTGTGATGCATGCCAACTAGACAAACAAACAAGAGTCTCATTCAAATCTAAAAATATTATTTCAACTTCTAGACCATTAGAACTATTGCACATGAATTTATTTGGACCCACTAGAACTACTAGTCTAGGTGGAAAATGATATGGCTTTGTGATTATTGATGATTTCTCTTATTTTACATGGGTCTTCTTTTTGGTACATAAGGATGAAACTTTTCATGTGTTCTCAAAATTTTATTGAAAAGTCACTAATGAAAAAGATTTTTTAATTTAAAATATTCAAAGTGATCATGGAACCGAATTTGAAAATCAAGATTTTGAAAAATTTTGTAATGAAAAAGGTATTGACCACAACTTCTCAGCACCTAAGACACCCCAACAAAATGGGATAGTAGAAAGAAAAAATAGAATCCTCAAAGAAATAGCCCATACCATACTATGTGAAAGCAACCTTCCAAGATATTTTTGGGTGGAAGCAATTAACATGGCATGTTATATATTAAACCGTGCTTTAATTAATCCAATTTTAAAGAAAACTCCCTATGAGCTTTGGAAAGGAAGAAAATCAAACATTGCATATTTTCATGTTTTTAGTTGCCGATGTTTTGTTTTGAACAATGGTAAAGAAAGACTAGAAAAAATTGATGCAAAATCTGATGAAGCTATTTTTCTTGGTTACTCCTCTTCTAGCAAAGTTTTTAGAGTTTTCAACAAAAGAATTTTAGTAGTAGAGGAGTCAATACATGTTATTTTTGATGAAACTAACGATCTTCCTTCAAGAAAGAATGAAGGTATTGATGATGCAGATCCTCTTATAGAAGGGATGAAGGAGATCACCCTAAAAGACTCAACAATTCAAAATGAAGAAGAACATGAAAACAAATAAGAGGATGAAGGTGAAGAACAACAAGAACAACCTCAAGGCTCAAATGATCTACTTAAAGAATGGAGGTATGATCACAATCACCCCAAAGAATTGATCATTGGTGATCCTACACATGGAGTAAGAACTCGTTCTTCTCTTAGAGATGCATACAATCATTTTACATTTGTTTCTCATTTTGAACCTAAAACCATAGATGAAGCTGAAAAAGATTATAATTGGATAAATGCAATGCAAGAAGAACTTAATCAATTCAAAAGAAATAATGTATGGATTTTAGTATCAAGACCTAAAAATTATCCAGTAATTGGCACAAAATGGATATATAGAAATAAACTGGATGAACATAAAAATGTAATTAGAAATAAAGCAAGATTGGTTGCAAAAGGTTATAATCAAGAAGAGAAATTGATTTTGATGAGACCTTTGTAACTGTTGCTAGATTAGAAGCAATTAGATTTTTACTTGCATATGCTTGCTTTATGAATTTTAAGTTATTCTAAATGGATGTCAAAAGTGCTTTTCTAAATAGATATATTGCTAAAGAAGTTTATGTAAAACAACCTCCCGATTTTGAAAATCATGCTTTTTCTAATCATGTTTTTAAATTAAACAAAGCATTATATGGTTTGAAACAAGCACCTAGGGCTTGGTATAAAAGGCCAAGTAAATTTTTGCTTAATAATGGTTTTTCAAAAAGAAATGTAGAAACAACCCTTTTCATTAAAAAAAATTAAGATGATATCTTAGTTATACAAATATACGTTGATGACATTATTTTTGGATCTACTAATGAAATTTTTTGTCAAAATTTTGCTAAGCTCATGCAGGAGGAGTTCGAGATGAGTATGATGGGAGAACTTGCATTCTTCCTCGGACTCCAAATCAAATAAACAAAGGAAGGAATCTCCATCACTCAAAGCAAATATACAAGAGAACTACTCAAAAGATTTGGAATGGAGGGTTCCAAAGCAATTGGTACACCCATGAGCCATCATGTAAGCTTGACAAGGATGAAGGAGGTAAAAATGTAGACTTAAAATTTTATGGAGGGATGATTAGTTCTCTATTGTATTTAACTGCTAGAGACCAGATATTATGTTTAGTGTATGTCTTTGTGCTCGCTTTCAATCAAATCCAAAAGAATCACACTTGAATGTAGTTAAAAGAATCCTTAGATATTTAAATGGTATACAAACTCTAGGACTATGGTATTCTAAGGACTCATCAATTGACTTAATAGGATATTCAGATGTCGATTTTGCTGGATGTAGATTAGATAGAAAAAGTACTAGTAGAACTTGTCAATTTCTTAGAGTTAACTTAATCTCTTGATTTAGCAAGAAGCAAAATTCGATGGCACTGTCTACGGCCGAGGCCGAATACATTGCAGCCGGAAGTTGTTATGCTCAAATCTTGTGGATTAAGCAACAACTTGAGAACTTTGGCATCAAACACAATAAAACTCCCATAAGATGTGATAACACTAGTGCTATCAATCTAACTAAAAATCTAATTTAGCACTCTAGATCAAAACATATTGAAATTAGACATCATTTCATAAGAGAACATGTTCAAAATAATAATATAATTCTTGACTTTGTATGTACTGAAAAATAATTGACTGATATTTTTATCAAGACCTTAAGTGAAGATAGATTTTGTGAAATTAGAAGAAAACTTGGAATCCTTGATCCATCAGCTTAAGTATCTCTTTAATTTCATGTTCTTAATGCCAAAAATTCATTGAACCAAATTTGTTGAGCTCAATTCTCATCTCTTCTTTTCTCTTAAAAACTCAAAATTGTACTTTACATGATCAATCTCTAGGTAGATACTTTTTTCTCAAAGTTTCAAATTTTTTAAAATTTTTTCATCATTCTTATGAATTTTTCTGTGCCATGAGTCGAACCCTAGGGTCGACCCTAGGATAAACTTGTAATTCTGTCAAAACCCTTCGGGCACTCTCTTTTTATTGAGAAATTTTTTTTGAGCCGACTCAGCCCTTATTCTTCTTCCTCCCACCGAACCAAAAGCTCTCCCTCTCTTCTCCCTCAAACCGAAGATTTCTCTCAAATCTCTCTTCCCACCGATTTTTACCCTTCAAATTGCCTGTTTAGGAACCAACTTCCTCTCTTCTTTCTTCCTCGTTTGGGCAGTTCGAGCTTGCCCTAGATTCCACCTCTCTTCTCCAAATCGATGCTTCACCTCTCCAAAATCTTGGCTTTTTCACTAGAATCCTTTCCTCTCTAACTCATTTAGTCTCCTAAACTCTTTGCAAGTCTTTGTCCAAATGGCTGCCAAAATGAAGCTCCCACAGAGAAAAAAATCTATTCGTGGGTTGGAAGAGACTAAGCGCAGAAAAAGAATGGCAGCTGAGCCCTCTCCTGCTCCAATCTCAGCTCTAGGTCCTGCTTCAGCTTCTACACAGTTCCCAATCAGTCCAAGCAAGGTACCTCTCTCTGATTGAAAAGTGAAACCCGAGAAGAATATAGATTTCAGGTTTTTTGAAAAAGAAGGATTCTCCATTGGAACAAAGATTAAAAATCAAGGATGGGAGTTTTACTATCTATTGAAAGAAAACACTTATGTTGATCTGGTTAGATAATTTTATTTGAATTTAAGTTACTTCAATGGAACAGTAAAGTCTACAGTGAAATGTGTTGATATTATTCTTGATCCTTTGCATTTGGGATAAATTCTGTACTTGTCTTGTGAAGGCTATACTAATATGGAGCTCCCAATTAAAGAAGAAGAAATTAATGCTATCTTAGGTAGAACTTTTACTGATAGTTTAAATAAATTAGAAGCCAAGATACTTTCAGTGGAGATGAGGCTGTTACATCACATGGTAACCAAACTGTTTGTCCCTAGGAGTGGCAGACATGACCTCCTATCTGGTAGGGATATTTGCATCATGTACCATGTGATCATCGAGATCCCCTTGAACCTTCCTGCTTTAATGTTTGAGGCCATGAGAGAGATCCTGAATAGGTCTAAGGCTTATTTGCCTTATGGTATGGCACTTACCCTGATCTTTAGGAGGTTCAGAGTCAGTTTTGAGGGGGAGGCAGTTGCCAGATTATCTCATTCTGACACCATCAACCGCCACACACTGCACCGCATGGATTTTTCAAAGACTGATGGCGGTTGGTTAAAGGGTGTCGAGGAAAGAGCAGAGGAGCCAGCTGAGGAGAGAGCAGAGGAGGAGAGACTGTCTTCACCCCTTTGTGATCACAGAGCATCTTCAGATATTCAGTTTGTGTCTGATCACAAGGCTGGTCCTTCAGAGTCTGTGAGGAGGCACATTTCTATATCGTAGTCTGGGAGCAGAGTAGATCATTCAAAATCAGATTGGCAGACGATCAGATTGAGCTGATGTCCTAGCGTGTTGCCTCCATTTTATCTCAGCAGTTTGTCATCTCAGGTTTTGCTCAGGGGATGACTTCTCAGGTTGTTTCAGATCAGACCATGATCCCTTATATTTCTACCATCTTTCAGATACTTACTGCTCAGTCCGTACGTATTGAGCAGCTTGAGAGATATATTTTGAGACTGACAGGTAGAGTTTTAGACTTGTAGGGACAAGTTTTAACCTTAGCCCATCTCCAGCCGCATGAGGACATCACAGAGGTCTCCAATCTATCTACAGAGGCGGCTAGACTTCGGAAATTTTAGAGAGTGGATTTAACTTTTTGAAGAGAGAGATTAGGAGCTCGAGTGAGACTGCCTCTACTCATTTAGTACCCTGATGCAGTCTGTGTCGAGAGCCTTGGATCTTTTGGACACCATCAGACTTTCTCTTCTAGGACAGTCTGTAGCTTTTCAGGCTCCAGAATCCTCTTGCCCCTCTACTCGTGTGGTACTTCTATCCATGGTCGAGCCAGACGTGGTCGAGGTCGTGTCCGTGGATTTGATCCTACATCTCCTTATCATATCTCTGACTCTTCAGATTCTGATCCCTCTAGCCATGATATCTATTAGATCTAGAATAGTTAATCTTTTTTTATTTTTATCTAGGATATATCTTATGGCCTTTGTATTTTATTGGCTGATTGACTCTTGGATAATTATTATCCATGATTTTGTATGATCTATGTATTTTGACTTAATGTATTCAGTCACATTTTGATATATACATTTTTTTTATACTTTGAATTTCAATGAATATCTTTGGATTAATGTTTATGAATGGGATCAATTAAAATATTTTAATGACTCATATATGTGTGATGAAATATCATGAATAGCAATATCTTCTAAATGAGCAAATTGATATATCTTTTATAATTGCTATAGTGAGGGGGAGTAGAGAAATAAACAATAAAAAGGGAGAGTAAAGAAATAAAATATGATATCAAAAAGGGAGAGTAGAGAAAATATGTCCTTTATGCTATCCTTTTTTTTCTCTCTCTTCAAAATTCCTTAAGATCTTAATTGATGCTGTCAAAAAGGGAGAGTAGAGAATCAAAAATCGAGATCGAGCAATAAGCAATAAAGAAATAAAATCGAGAGCAATAAGCAAAATTGTCAAAGCAAATGAGCAAAATTGTCAAAGCAAATGTGTCAAAAAATCAAAAGTGTCAGCAATTTTCAAGCAAATAATCTAATAAGCAAATTTTAAATTGATCTTCAAACTACTCATGATGTATTTCATTCAAATAACTGGCTATGATATTTAAGTGATGCATCTCATAATTTGAAATTCATGTTCAATGCCTTATATATGTTATACTCTACTTTTGCTCAAGTATTTTGTCATCATCAAAAAGGGGGAGATTGTTGCTCTTTGAATTAATTTTGATGATTACAAAATATTTGAGGGAGTTACTAATGATTTTGGCTTGGAAAAAAGATTTATTATTTTTCAGGAGCAAAATCATAATTTCACCAAGTCCTAACTCGAAAGTCTCAAGAGCAAGAACAGAAGATTTGTGATCTATTGGAGAAAATTTCATACTTTTTGGATGTATATTTTGAAAAAAAAATAATATTTATAAAATTGAGTCGACCCCATGAGTCGACTCATGTCAAATGGGGTGGAACGGTATGTTGTTTTTTAGCTAGCACATCCAATTGAGTCGACCCCATGAGTCGACTCCTATGTATGAGTTGACCCTATGAGTCGACCTCTATTGCTGTACACGTCAAAATTACAGAACAATCATTTTCTGTTCTGTCCTACAGAAGTCGATCCCATGAGTCGACTCATGTGTATGAGTCGATCCCTACGACGGTAAAACTCCGTAATGGCTAGTTTTTCAACTCATTTTAGCATATTTAATACTCATTTAATGATCTCCAATGACTCTAAAACTATCCAGATCACTCTCCACTATCATTTGAAGCTATAAAAGGCACTTAAAAGAGGGAATAAATAAGAATTTTCAAGCATTCATTTCAGCCCTAAGCAAAAAGCCCTCTTGAAGTTAAAGAAGCTTTCATTTCAAGTTCACCAACTCCTCAAGAGCTCATTCAAGTCTTCAACCACCTTGAGAAAAATCAGAAAAAGCTTCCTTCTTATTGTGTAAAGTGCATTTAAAGTTTTATTTACTCATTAAAGGAGCTACATTTGTATTTTCATGTGATTAAATGTTGTACTCTATTTTTGAGTTGATCTTTAGTTTTAGAAGGGTTCCAAAATGTGGAAAGATTGATTCAAACCTTGAATCGGATTGTATTGGATTGGCTTGTACTCGAAAAATAAGTGTTCTAGCTTGGGATAGCTAGAGTCGGAGGTACCGATATTGTATTCTTGTTGAATACGATTTAGTAGATTTGAATTTCCAAATAGGAGCTTGGGAGTGGATGTAGGTGCAAGGTTGACACCGAACCACTATAAATCTTGGTTGTTTGTAGTGTGCTTACTTGTTCTCTATCTTATTTTTTTTTCTTCTTGCACTCTTGCATCTAATATCTTCACTTTGCTTAAATCACTCACTTCAACTAACTTACCTTTTATTACTTAATCCTTGTGGTTCTAGATTAATTTTAAATTTTCAAAAATCCAATTCACCCCCCCTCTTGGGTTGCATAGCTGGGCAACAGAGGACTTCTACTTTGGAGTCTTATGGAGATCACCTTCCTACCATATTGCACATTTTAGAAAGTATGAGTTTCTAACTCTTTGCATACTTGATTTTAGTTTGTTCGACATCTATAAGATGATTCTAGAGTTGGATTTCGGTTGGAAAGTTTTAATTGTTAAAGCTTTTGATATACATGTTAAAATTTTTAAAAATTTATACTCTACTGCATGACCAAAATTCAATATTTATCGAATGGTTTTTAAACATGTTCATGACCCAATAATACGTCATTAAAGGATGATGATGTTTATTGAGTGTAGGTCATTATGTGCCATATAGGTTGGTTGTCCTCGTAATCAAAGAGTGTGGAGACACTGGTATGACATACAGGTGAAATATAGGAGTACATCATTACAGAATGAGTGACTCACTTGCTGAGTGCTCTATTGTCAAGAGTAGCTCGTGAAGCATATAGGCATAAGTATCTCTCAGACCTGAGATCACCATAGTGACTTGCAAGCAACTCATTGTACTTTGATGCCGGATTACCTGTATTTCTAATATAGTAACGGAAGGTCACTGAATACAGTCAAGTACTTATAAAGTCTGTATGTGGATCAAGATGGGATTGATCTCTCTAAATTATGGGAGTTAATGCATCACTGTATTTTAATTTAGTAAACTCTGGGCTCGAGCATGTGATGGATGTGAAAGATTGGAATACAATGTGGATGGCTCTTTTCAGGATTGGCAGTTAAACCCTAAATTATCCTTGAGCATTCAGGATCAAAGGGATGAATTATGTGTTAACCATATGCATTGATTCTTGAATATTGCTTTACATATATTCGATCTATCCAGACGTCGGGAACCATTGCTAGATGGTAACTTTGATTAGTATAGAAAATGGTTCCTATGCTATCGGCTTAGTGTTCGAACCTATGGAGTCATGCATGAAGTTAGACAACATAGGAAAAGATTGACCTAAATCTATGAGTTCACTTTAAAAGTACATGACTTGATTGAATAAATAGATTAGCTTAATTAAGAATTAAGTTAGAGGTCATATGAGATTAAACAAGTTGACTATATCTAGCTAGCACTAGACATGAGGTTCAGGTTTAATTTCAGAGATGATGTTAATCTGATCAATGATCCAAGAGATTTATGAGAGAATCAATTTATATCCTAATTAATTTCAGATTAGATCTAATTTAATTAAGGATTCATTGAGTTAAAAATTTAAATTAGACTTGAATCAAAATCTTAATTAGATTAGAATTGATAGGCTCTTTGAATCTGGTTCAAATCGGATTCGAATCGAGTCAAATCTGAGTCCATTTGGTTTAGAACCAAAGAGTCTCATATACCTGGGACTCTCTTTCATAAGGTGGTCGACCAAAAAAGAGAGGGGGCTGATTTCTTTTGCCCCACATTGTGTGCACAGTGAAAGGGTTCACGTGTGAAGAAAGGAGAAGTCCTTTCTTTCTTACATCTCCTTTCTTAAGTGGGTTTCCTTATTGGATAAGGAGTCCTAACTCCCTAAGACTTTGGATCAGATTTGGACACCTCAACTATAAAAGAGAGGGACCACAATTTATCATATAAGATTCCTTTGGTTGTGCGACAAAATTGCATATACGGTGAAGAAGAGAAAAGGTGGTGCGTAAGAAAGAAAGAGAGGCATCCCTTTCTTTCAAGACGTGCAAATTTTTTTTTTTTGGCATCCTTCTTCCTCTAGGCATCCAAGATCTTGTTGTGAAAGGTCACATCCAAGATCAAGATTTCCTCCCTTTTTTGCTACTTGTTTGAAGGATTGGTGCAAAAGGAATCATCTCTCTTCCCTAAGAAGCCTGGCGTGCGCACAAAGTAGAGGACCTATACTTTCAGACCTCGCGAGGCATCGGATTCAAGCAACCTCTGAGGATTTGATCTCTATTCTCTGTGATCAAGATAATCCATAATTGTTATGTAAGCCTTTGTATAAAAAAAATTTAAACACATCCTGACGATCTGATCAGATCAGATACTTTCCCTTCAGAGATGTGCACACGCTACTCCACTCACAAGATAAGCTGAGCACATGCTGTCTCTCGTGCTATGAGAAATGTATATGCTGACTATAGGCATACGTTGCCTCTCGCATAACAATAAGAAGTGCACATGCTGCTCCACTCACAAAACGAGCCGAGCACACACTGCCTCTTCCTCATAGGGCAGAACCAAGCCACGCCCATAAGGTAGAGCCAAGTTGCTGCTTATAGGGCAGAGCTAAGTTGCTGTTTGTAGAGTAGTGCCAAGACGTTGTTTATCGAGTAGAACCAATGGCTCTCTGATGGTGCCACCTTTAACAAGGTTTGTTTGGGGTAATTTTATCTTGAATCAAAATGAGCTTGTTTAAATTCCTAAGATCTGGATTGATCTAGATCGAAATAATTCTAAGGGCCTTAGGTTGAGGTTAGCCTCTACGTGTTGAATTAAAATATGCAAGCTTACAAAAAATAATTTTTTATTCATTTTGATATTTATAAGAAGATGGACGGCATCTTCAGCACCACCTTACAAAAGGTATTTACAAGAAGAAGGATGGCATCCTCAAAAAAAAAAAATTGCAAGGAAAAGGATGGCATCCTCCATGCCACATTACAAAAAAAGATAAGGAGAAAGTGTAGTAAAATAGAAGAAAGCCACGAAGATCACGTCGGTTCAGAAGTAGATCTTCATCGATCAGCAAACCCAGTTTGGAGTTCTCATCATCATAGACAAAGCAACGATCAGATAATGGACACTCTCCTCAGTTCCTAGCTCAAGGATGAGGAAACTCAGTCCTCATCCAACAAGGAAGCCTCCTCATTGCTGTTTTCAGGCTAGAGGGATTGGAGCTCCAAATACGGCATTATCCATAGCAGATGGGCCTTATAGTTTTTGAAACCATCGATAAATCTGCCAACGACAATGTCGATGACCTCCCTCCTAAACTCTGCAAAGTCTCGATACTTTTGAATGCAGTGGATCCAGATGTCAGGAGGAATTTGCTCGAACTGGAGGGTGTGATGACCTCGAGCCTTAGTGGAGACTGTGAGATTGAAGGCACCCAATGAGAGGAAGATGGACCAGCACCCTTGCCTCTCTCCCTTCTCCAGGCCTCTCTTATAAATGGCCACCTCTTCTTTACCCTGGCCTTCACCATCGGCAAAGGAGGATGCAAAGGGGGATGCAGGGTTGTGCCATCATAACAAAGGGAAGAAATTTCTGGAAGGATGGAGACAAGAGATTGGGTTTCTCCATCTATTGGCCTCTATTTATAAGCACCAAAACCTACACCAATCACTAATCGATGGCTTGAGGGGATACAGCTGCCCACCAACTAATAAATGGTATATCTTCCCACCATCTGGAATAAATCCCAATAATGCTTCAAAAATTATAACATAGCTACGTGGCATATGCCTACTGGCTCTACATCTTTTTCTAGGCATTATCTTAGTGGAAGAGTCAACAGCTGTCATTCCCATGATCGCTAGTATTGAAAAGGGTAAAATAAAAAAATCACTAGTATTCGCCTAAGATCGACGTGCTCAAATAATTGTCCCAGATCGACAGGACATGCACACCGCAAGTAAAGATAAGGTATGAAAGAAAATCAATTTGATTCATTCCTTTAAAAGCTTTTACAATAACCCCAAGAGGTCTAAGGTACAAAAAGAAAAGAAAACAAAAATCTAAGAAGCCACATCCTAAGCCGAGGCACCTGTCGCAGGTTCATCGGCTACAGTAGAGTCCCAAACTTTGTTTAAAAAGTCCAAATTTAGTTTTGGATATTTAGCAGCGACCCTATCTCGGACTGACTGCCTCCCAAGGTCGTAAGTGTTAGTAACAAATTCGACCTTCTCATCTTGACACTCCACTGGCGCTTGAAAGTCTATAATGGCTTTAAGAGCGACCTCTGCTATCTTCTTTTCGGCTGCCCCCAGCTAAGCTTCAAGCTCCTTTATTAGTCCTTGCAGTCGAGAGTTTTTTTCGACTGCAATCACACTCCTCTCGAGTTGAGCCTCAAGCCTCTCTATTCTCCCTAATAATCAGGAGTTCTCTTCGATGGCCCCTCTCAACATCGCCTCAGCATCCTTGGCTCTTCTCTCAATGGCATCGGCTCTCAGGAGGGCCTCTCCAACCTCCCTTGTCGCCTTGTCCTTAGTGTCCCTGAGCATCTCGACTTCAAGTTGGTACATTTTTGCCTCAGTTGAGAGGTCGCGGTAGCTCTCAATGTATCCATTTAAATAATGAAAAAGTTGGTAAGAAGCGTTTCTTGTCAGTAAGCATCGTAAACATATATGCACAATAAATAAAATTGTAGGAGTCTTAACTTATCTGAATGATGCATTAGAAAATCGGGTAGGCAGCATGTGTAGATTTCAAAAATTTTGAAAACAGGCAGTGAAAAATAAAATGGGTTAAATCTTTTAACCCCACATGCTAGATACCAGATCTAAACCTATCTAAGCTCAGAGAAAGCACATATTATCAATCTATAATTTAAAAAAAATTATGAGATAAGATCTTATTACCTTTGCACAGGTAGAAATTCATCGCTATTGATGATTTCAGATTCGTAGAAGGTTGAGCCGCACACATGTCCGACCTCTACGGATATCCATCGAAATCGATCTCAAATTTTTTCTTCTCATATGAGATTTTTTTTCTCAAGAAGAACCTTAGCCTTGAAGACTTTGATCAACTCTTTTGATCTTAACTGCGAGATTAACTCCTTGATCTGCAGCCTTCTTCTTCTTCTCCTTGATCTTTGATCTCTAAGTCATCAGAAATTCTTCTAGGCATGTGAAAGCAAGAGCACCCAACTTTTGAGCATGAAAAGGAAGAAAATGATGAGAAGAGGCATGGCAAATGGAGAGAAAATTTTTTTTTGATAAAAAATCAATCAATCTTGAAATCCTAGAAGCCTCCCTTTAAATAGACACAAACCCTGACACATATTCGGAATCCTATCAACTTAAAAAGGTAGATTCTTATCTCATAAGAATCCTCTACCTTTTAAATTTGATTTATGCCAAATAAAATCAAATATAAATAATAATTAATTAGCCCTTTTAAGTATGTACAATAGGCATCCATGGAATACATGTCAGGTGGTTGGGGTGCCAACTCTTAGCGCCCCACAAAGGGATCTCTAGCCAAAAGAGATGGGGCGTGGACCCCACTCTCTCTCCTCCATGCCATGACACATAAGAGGGGGTGGGCCCCTCTAGGATATGGTGCCCAATAATTTTCAAAAAGAAAAAGATGTGCCACATATTCTTCTATCTATTCTGTCTGCATACTTAGAGATAATTAGGAGATAAAGAAAAAATAATATTAGAATAATTATGCCAACTAATTGACTTAATCAAATTCTCTTGGGCTCATAATTAAGAGTCCAATTAAACTCAAATAGATTTAGATTAGGTTCAAGACTATAGACTTAATCAAATCAAAATCTCGAGAAGAATTAGGTTTAACCGTGTGCTAGCATGGATTCGAGATTAAATCCCTTAATGTGTGACCCCATAGATTCCATTCTATCTGGTAGTGAGATATATTATGATCTCTATCATAATATCATCGAAACTCTTTTCGATAGATTGAAATATTTTCAATTCTACCCTTCAAGGGCCATCGATCATCAAGATGATGCCCGATGAGTCTCACAATCCATCAGTGACACCTAGCAGTATGTAGTGACAATTCAGTAGAATGAAAGTATGAACCTCTAGGTGCAGTTATCGTATGATTCAGTTCTTCTATCGTGAGTCCCGACTTGACGGAGATCATGGAGAGCTCGTCAGGCTCCATCGTCAGTCATATGCTAGATTGGCTCGACTCGAGTTTATTTGTGAATCCCGTGGAAACTCTTTTTTTGTATTCACACTTGCTTTGGCCAAAGACTTTCTGAACTTAGCCTCATAAATTGCTTCTCCTTTTCTATCAAGATCGATAGATCCCATCTAGGTGCATCCTATTCCAAACAGTGAACTTGAACCTACTAAAGCCAACATATACAGCAAAGACCCAAATGGCTAGGG
Source organism: Elaeis guineensis (assembly GCF_000442705.2). Lineage (NCBI taxonomy): Eukaryota > Viridiplantae > Streptophyta > Magnoliopsida > Arecales > Arecaceae > Elaeis > Elaeis guineensis. The sequence goes on along the minus strand of NC_025995.2, from coordinate 38,068,965 downwards.
ACCAAGAGAACATGCAGTCAAATCCAGTAGCCTCGCTATAAATAGTTAATGACACTGCAGGTCAAAAGACCACTCACACTACTACAGCATCGAGAAGACCACTGACGAGTGAGTAGACATCCATATGGTTCTCGTGTTGGTCACGCTTAGTGTAAGTTATTCTCTAACAACCATCTACACCTTCACCCCAGTGTCTCTACACCACAGACCTGAGACTCATCTACCCATAAGAGAGGTGAACCGTACATCGATCTCAAATGAATTGATCACTATCCTCTGTGACGATCCTTTGATCGAGAGCATTTAGAAATTAACCACTAATTAATGTATTTCTCAAATTCTTAACTCTTTAAGAACATACAAAAATCATCTTTATTAATTTTTAGGATAAATCATAGACATATAAATATGATTAGAATGAAAAAGCTCTTTATTGATAATAAAAAGATTACAAGTACAAGTATAGACCCTAAAATTACATAATGTGTCAGCCAACAATTAGCTTCTAGGACATAAATCCAACAAACTCCCACTTGACCTAAAGCCAATTGGCCATATACCTAAGATCCATCTTCTCAAGGTGAGCTTCGATCTTCTGCTGGCTGAGAGGCTGGATTAGCAGGTCTGCCATATTCAGTGCGGAGTCGACTCTCTGCATCTCAATGAATTTTTTCTCGAGGTATTCGCATATGATGTGAAACCGCCGCTCTATGTGCTTGGATTTCTGGTGAGACCTGGACTCCTTAGTGAGAGCTATGGCATCGTTGTTGTCACAGTGCAGTGCAATAGCATCTGATGGCATTACATTCAGCTCCACAATAAACTTCTTGAACCAAAAAGCTTCCTTAGCAGCTTCAGAGGTGATGATGTACTCGGCTTTCATGGTCGAATCTGTAATGATCGACTGCTTGGAACTCTTCCAGCTAACCGCACCACCATTACATAGAAGATACAGTTTGATGTAGATTTTCTATCATCAACATCAGTCATAAAGTCTGAATTGGTATATCCCTCAACTTTCAGCTCTAATCCTCCATCAAAAACCAACATCAAATCCTTAGTCCTTCTTAAGTACTTAAGGATATTTTTAATAGCAATCTAGTGCTCTTCACCTGGATTCGTCTGATATCTACTCGTGACACTTACGGCAAGTGCTATATCAGAATGTGTACATAACATAGCATACATGAGACTCCCTATTGTTGAAGCATAAGAAATCTTGCTCATGCACTGGATCTCCTCAGGTGTGTCAGAACACATCTTCTTGGAGAGATGAATGCCATGTCTAAGGGGCAAAAGATCTCTCTTGGAGTTTTTCATACTGAACCTCTTCAGTACCTTCTCTATGTACATATGCTGTGAGAGTCCTATCATTCTCTTGGATCTATCTCTATAGACCTTTATACCAAGAATGTAGGAAGCTCCTCCTAGATATTTCGTGGCGAACTCTTTCGACTATCATACTTTGACCGACGTCAGCATGAGAATATCATTTTCAATCAGAAGGATGTCATCTACATACAATACGAGGAATGTCACAGTGCTCCCACTGACTTTTTTGTACATGCACAGTTCCTTCTCATTTTTTATGAAATCAAATATTTTGATCACATCATTGAAGTGAGTGTTTTAACTCCGAGATGCTTGCTTGAGTCCATATATGGACCTTTGTAGCTTGTAGACCTTATGATCACTATCACTGGATGTGAAACTCAGAGGCTGCTCCATATAGATATCTTCCTTAAGATATCCATTTAGAAAAGTAGTTTTCACATTCATCTGTCAGATTTCATAATCATGAAATGCTACTATCGCAAGCAGAGTATAGATGGATTTCAGCATGGCTACAGACGAAAAAGTTTTATGATAGTCAATGCCTTCATGTTGACTATAACCTTTCGCGACTAGCCTTGCCTTATAGGTCTCTATCTTATCATCCGACCTAATCTTTCTTTTGTAAATTTATTTACACCCAATAGGTATAATACCTTCAGATGGATCTACTAAGGACCAAACCTGTTTGGAATGCATGGAGTCAATTTCTGACTTCATCGCATCCATCCATTTCTCGGAGTCTACATCTAACATTGCCTCATCATAGGTTTTGGAATCATTCCTAGTATCTCTATCTCCCACAAGGAATGCTTTCTCTAAATCCTCTGTAAGAATACCTAAGTATCTTTCAGGAGGACGAGAGACCCTACTTGATTTATGAGGTGGAGGAGGTATCACATCTATTGGCTCATTATTGGGTTTAGGTCCTTGGATTTGATGCTCTTCAGAGATTTTTTCTTCAAACTCAATCTTCCTCCCACTGCCTCCATCTTGGATAAACTCCTTTTTCAAAAAGATGGCATGGCGGCTCACAATCACATGGTGATCCTCAGGAAGATAGAAGTAGTATCCTATGATTTCTTTAGGATACGCTATAAAATGAGTCCTAAAAAACCAAGCCTCTAACATGTCCATCTGCTGTCGCTTGATATGGGTCGGACATCTTCAAATCTTGAGGTATCCAAGAGTTGGCTTCTTATTATGTCATAATTCATATGGTGTGGTAGGAACAGATTTAGAGAGAATCCGATTCAAGAGATGAATCACAGAAAGCAAATCATATCCCCAGAGAAAGTCAGAAAGGTCTGTGAAGCTCATCATAGATCGAATCATATCTAATAGAATTCGATTCCTCCTTTCGGATACCCCATTGAGTTGAGGAATTCTTGGAGGTGTCCACTGTGAGACTATGCCATTATCCTTGAGATAGGTCTGAAATTTTCTACTAAAGTATTCTCCTCCTCGATCTGATCGAAGAATCTTTATGGATTTTTTGATCTATTTTTCTACTTCATGTCTGAATTCTATGAACTTTTCAAAGACTTTGGACTTTCGGTGCATCAGATATATGAACCCATACCGTGAATAATCATCAGTAAAAGTTATGAAGTAGATATAGCCATCTCTGGCTTGTACATTAAATGGACCACACACATCAGTGTGTACCGGGGCTAATATCTTAGTGGTCCTTTTTTCTTATCCCACAAAAGACAGCTTAGCCATTTTTTCTTGAAGACATGATTCACAGACTGGATAAAACTCGAAAGTCAATGGTCTAAGAAGACCATCTTTCTCCAATTTGATGAGTCTGTCTTCTTCAATATGGCCTAGCCTAAGATGCCATAGATACTTTTCGCTGATCCTATCTCTAGATCTCTTAGATCCTATGGCATTCACTATTTGCTCGTTAATATTTACACTTGCATCCATATGCAAATAGTAAAGATCGTCAATCAAGAAAGCACGTGCCACAAGTTTATTTTCAAAATAAATAGAACACATGTCTTTCTTGAAATGAAAATTGTAATTATCTTGTGCTAGCACAGAGATAGAAATTAAATTTTTACTGGCTACAGGTACATAGAAACAGTCTTTTAAAAGCAAACTAAATCATAACAGTAATCGCAGAAAGTAGATCCCGACGGCCACAGCAGCAACATTTGCTCTATTACCGACTCGAAGAGTGATCTCACCTTCTCTCAGCCCCCAACTTCTTTAAGACCCTGCATTGAAGTACACAAATAAGCACTTGAACTAGAATAAAAATCTAACTAGAAGAAGAAAAAATTGTTAGATTAGTTTTCATAATGAGCAACTCAGATGTACTTTCAGAAGGCCCATCCTTCTTCCTACTTTTGACAGTCGTCAGGTAGGCCAGACAGTTCCTTCTCCAGTGGCCTTCGACATTGCAATAGAAATATTTTTCTTTATCATCGACCTTCTTCAAAACTTGTTTCTTGAGCTTGGCCTCATTCTTTTGCTTCTTTATGAACTTTTTCTTCTTCTTAAAAGAAGACTTTCTTTTGGTGGAAGCCCGCTCTACAGCCAGAATTGTGCTCTTGAATTTTTCAAGGTGCCCTCTGTAGTCACCAGCATATTCAATAATTCTGGCAAAGTAGCATCAATTTTATTCATATGGTAGTTCATAATGAACTATCCATATGAGTCAGGAAGAGACTGGAGGATCAGATCCACCTGCTATTCCTTGTCCATGTTCATACCGAGCTTCTGAAGCTCCTCTATATCCTTAATCATTGTCAAACAATGATCATTGACGGTCTGTCCATCATGCATCTTCACTCTGAAAAGTCTTCTGGAGACCTCAAAGTGAGTCATATGACTTTGTTTACCATACAACTCTTATAGGCGAACCAACATCTCCCTGACAGTCCTCATATCTTCATGCTGTTGCTGAAGATCATTGGATATGGATGCTAAGATATAGCACTTTATCTTGTTATCTTCGTCCATCCACTTCTCAAGTGCAGCTCATTGATCAGCGAATGGGCGAGCAGATAATGCAGATGCTTCCTGGTCAAGAACATGGGTGAGTTTTTCAAAATTGAGAATAATTCTCAAATTTTGAAGCTAGTCTTTGTAATTGGTGCCGGTCAACCTATTTGTATCAAAGATTCGGGCTAAGGGATTTGAACTTGATATGGTTATCTACAGAGAGAACAGTTTTTAGTTAGATTTTATACTTATAAAAAATATTTATTCTAGGAACTTTCAAAATAAATAAAGGCTCTTACTATTTCTTCGAATCTTCTACACCCTCGGATGGAGAAATGAAAATCCATATGCGATTGATTTCAAGTGGATACTACAGTCTCATTAATCTATACACACCTCACCTAATAGTTATTGGTGAGTACACACCGATGAGCGGACAACACTTTGTCTATTGCTTCACTAAGCAAGATGTAATGGACTTGGTCTCTAAGTCCTATGGCCTCACCTAATAGTTATTGGCACATTCCTTAGTTAAGTCAGACCCATCGTTCATCAGTGAGCACAAAGTCATCATTGGGACCCTCACCTAACAGTTATTGGGCCCAACCCCATCTTTATCCTGAGACATCAAATGTCAATAGAGTGGTTGTACCTTCTCGATGCAATCAAACCACTGTAACCAGTCGAGAATGATCAATGTCAGGAAGGTACTCGCATCTCTACAATGATGGAAGACCTCTAGACTTAATATTTAATGAGAAGATTTGAGTTTAGGTCTCTTTTAAATCAACAAATCTGATATCCAAATAATTAAATTAGGTCAGCACATCAATATGTCTAACCATTCTAGTTGGCATGGATGAACTCGAGTCAACAAGTAACCTAACATGAAACTAAATCTCCCAAGATGGCTAGGTAAGTTAAGATGCATGGGGTTCCCCCCGTTACTTTCCTTAGATACCAATCAAAATTGACCAGATCAGACAACAGAACCAATTAAATAACCATCATCTAAATACTTACCTTAGACACCAAATTGGTCGATTAGAATCGATTAGATTAACTTATTGAGATGGGCCTAGACTACTAAGCCAAATTCGATCTTAAGTCAATCAACTCACATCAAAATATGAATTGATGTGATCAACTACAACTAAAGTTGACTTTGAGCCCCTTTGATCTAATCCTAATCATCCATCGATTAGGTGTTGCCCAGATATGGAGCCCAAGAGGGGAGGTGAATTAGGTCTTTTTAAAATTTTTAAAATTAATGCACCAAAAGTAATGTGCTAAAGTATTGAGTAGAGTGAGTTGATTTGTAATAAAAATAAAATCAAACACAAATGATAAGTAAGTATAAAGCACAAAGAACAAGAAAAGAGATACAAGCACAATAAACATAAAAAATTTATAGTGGTTCGGTGTCAACTTTGTACCTACATCCACTCTCCAAGTTCCTACTTGAGAATTCAATCCACTAAAAGGATTTCAATAAATATAACACATTGGACACCCCTGATCCTTACTATTCAAGTAAGAACACTTATTTTTCAGATACAAGCCAACCCTTAACAATCTAATTTCAAGTTTGGATCAACCCAACCGAGTTTTGAAACCTCTCAAAACTCAAAAACCCAAATACAATGTGAGAAAAATAGGATACAAAAAATTCAGCACAATATCTCCTTAAATGAACACAATAAATGCAATAGAAATATAATGCTTAAAGGGAAGAAGCTTTTGCTAAATACCCTCAATGAATTGCATACTTGATTGCAACTGGAGAGTGGTTGGTGAGTGATTGAATGCTTCTTTTCCTCTTTTTTAGAGATTTTGAACTTTTCTCGGATGTGAGCTTTGAATGCTTGCAAACTTATGATTTTTTACTTTAAGAGAGTATTTATAGTCACCATTTGTACTTGAGAATGTCTTAGTATCGATTTAGAACCATTGGAGAGTGTTTAATATGCATTAAATACATCAAAAATGAACTAAAACTAGCCGTTACGAAGCTCATCCAGAATGGATCGTTTCATATGGGTTGTCCCACTGTGACTGGAAAGTCCCATGGGATGCCTCATTTGGCCAGTTTAAAAATTATACTTTTTATTTTAATCTCAGGAGTTATCTCTGGTGGATCGTCCCACTACATGTCACAAGCCAAAACAGTGCGTGCCGGCTACTCAATGAAAGGGGATGAGTCAGATGGGTCGCTCCATTTTGTTGCAACACAAATTTTCATGTATTTAAGGTTTGAAACTCATCAGAATACTTCTAAATGCTCTCAAATGGCTTCAAATCAATTGGACACTCTAAAATGGCTTCGAAAACTTCTCCAACTTACAGAAACTTTAATTTTGATACACTTGATGAAGCTTTTCAAATCCAATCTTTTAGACTACCTGAAACATCACAAAAATATTTTTTAAAAATATGAAACATATTAGTAGTCTCCTCAAATGGTTTGCGATCATCAAAATCAATTCTTGGAGCAACAATCTTCTCCTTTTTAATGATGGTAAAATAATTGAGTGTTCATAAAATAAGTCCTTAAAGCTCAAGAAATTTGGGTTTGTGAAGCAGTTATAGGAATATACCAAAGATTAAATGTAGAAAATCATGAGATACATATTTTCAATAATTTTTAATGTTTCAATTTATTTTACTGAAACTCATTTGTGAAGATATCATAGTTTTTTTGAAGATTGTTTTTAATCAGTCAAAATCCTCCTCTTTCTTGCATAAAATAGATAAAAATAATCATTTTAATCATTTTAAAAAAGATCTCTCCCTTTCTTATATAAAAAAATGGTCAAATTGTAAAATTTTTCTTATTGAAGCAAGGATGGTTCATAAAAAAAATTTATTCTTCTCTTTCTTATTTTTAATATTAGAGTAATAAATGTGAAAGGAATGTTTCTTTTACTTTTTCTCATTTTGATATCAAAGCAAGGACGAAACCATTTGAATCAAGAATTAAAAGAGAAGAAATTGGAGTATTTTGTAAAATCAAAAATGGATGTATCGAGGTATTTTGGCATCTATATAAACATAAAATTATCAGATCACTCAAAAAAAAATAGATGTATCAGAGCAATTTTTCAAAAAATATCAATGAAGATAAAAACAGATGTATCGGCATAAAAAATGAGCGTATTAGAGACGTATCAAAGGCATATCAGTGCAAAATACTATATCAGAGCAAAAAATTTAAAAGAGCATTTAAATTTAAAAAATTTAGATAGACAATATACGACTTTCTCCTCCTTTTTGACATCATCAAAAAAATAGACTAAAGGGAGTAAGATTTTTCATGGTTGTATGTCAAGTATCAGAGTAATAGTGCATTCATTCAAGTATATCAGTCATTCATTCATTCATTCATCCAAGAAAAAAGAAGTGAGCTATGATAATAATCTTATTTATTAATTACAATAAAAAGAGAGATTACAAGAGTCATAATATATGTCCATGAGCATAAAGCTCTTATACATAAAATAAAATACAGCAACTAAGTAACCTAAAAAGTCTAGTACAAAATGATCAAATCAGTGAGAATGGGCATCAAGTGCAAGATAGAGGATAAGAGATGATCAGCCTCATCCTCGACCGAAGGGTCTGGTCCGAGAGGAAGATGTTGGAGGATGAAAAGCAATGGACTGGACAAAGGCTGGCTCACTGGATGCGAAGGGTCTGGATAGAAGCTGAGTCCTAATAGCATCAAGTTGGGACAAGGCCCCCCTCACAGAAAGTCAGAGCGCATCTAGATCAACAGATACGAAGTCTCTGGAGTCTTTGATGTCTGCTCGAATCAACTCAAGAGAAGAATGAAGCTGGCTGTGGAGTCTTTCTATCTCTTGAGCTAAAACATCCAACTGAGGTGAAGTGGTGGTCGAAGTGCTCGCTCCTCCCGATAGAGAAACTAAAATCTGTCTGATCTCCCTCTCAATATCAAAAATCCTGTCACTAAACCTGAGTAGGGAGCTCTCCACACTCTCCAGTTTAGTACTCAGATCAGACAAGAGCTCTATCAGTGAAGAATATATGGCATGACTGAAAAGTTCGAGGAAGGATCAGAAAAGGAACTTGACGGAGGTTGGTGATACTGCTACTGCTGCTGCTGCTGAACAGATAGAATGCCTGCCACTCTCTCAGCCAATAGTCTCATATCATCATCCCCCAAGCTAAATGATGGTATGGTATGGCTTGATGAGGATACTCTGACTGAGAGTCCTATCTCAAACTTTGAAATAGGGTGATCAACTGGACTCTGCTTGGGCACAGATGAAGATGGACCCTCCCCCTCAGCATGCTCCTCATCATCATCCTCCTCGGCTGCAACTGCACAGTCTTTGGCCCAACGACCATCTACTTTGATAAATCCCATATGCTGAAGGGAGTGGTTATTGTAGATGTCAGTGTTTGATAATTTACAAATAACCTCTCCCTCAAAGCTCACTCCAGACTCTCTAAAAGTCACTGTGAGAACCATGCCATATGGCAAAAGAGCCTTGGATTTGTTCAAGGCCTTCCTCATGGAATCGATCAGCAAGAAAGGTAGGTTCAGGGGAGTCTTAGAAACAACATGGTGCATCAAGCAGATATCCCTACTAGTCATCAAATTATATCTTCTCCCGCTGGAGAAGAAAATTCTAGACACCATGTGGTGGAGCAACCTCATCTCCACACTCAGATTCTTGGCTTCAATTTTCAAAAAACTTTCTATATCCTCTCTCCAAGGATAGTCCTAAGCCCGATTTCTTTACTAGGAAGCTCATCTAGACAGCTACCTTCATAGAACATTTGAAGGAGTCTACCTATCCTAAGAGCATTCAGAATGATTTGGACACCCTTCACAGTAGACCTTAACACTCCATCAGCGAAGACTAGATTTGAGTAAAATTCCTTGACAACATCAATATAAATCGGCTCAGATAAATTGAGGAAAAATCTCAATCCTTAATTAATTTCTCTTCAATGAAAAAACCATCACTCCTCAAAAATTGAAAATCTATATTTCTTCCTAAGGCTACTTTTCTTGTAGATAGAGGGATCTTACTTGGTGTAACTGGTGGAGAAGCTTGGGTCGGTGCTTGCGATGCCTTCTTCCTCCGTTTCTCAGCCTCCAAAGACCTTACAGACTTCCTTCTCTGCGGCAATCTCATTTTGGAGGTAACTGTCCTAAAGAGAGGAGGGAAATCGATCAAGAGGATAGAGAGGGATGAGAGATGGATGGAAGTGAAGAGGAGAGGTGGGTTTAGGAGTGTTTTTCATAGATTTTGTAGGTTATGGTTTGAAATTTGGTGGAGATCTGGAGGGTAAGCCATGAGAGGGAGAGAGATTAATTAAGGATTTGGGATGATGATCCAAGATTTTGTGTGGTTTTGACGTCGGTGGAGATCTAAGAGGGGATCCTTAGGTTTGGGATGAGAGGAAAAGGAAGGGTTATGGAGTTTGAGTCACCCCAAATGGGTTTTAAAAGGGGGAGAGAATGGGTCGACTCAAAAAAAAAAAACTATGTACCCATTCAATTGGGACGTCCCATATGGGACGCCCCATCTAGGGAAACATCAGGCGATGGAAAAAAGATTTAAAAAAAGAAAAAAATTCAAGAGAAAAAATTTAAAAAGGGTCATATTGACTTGAGATGATTATAAGGAGTCCAGATAAATTTTGATATGATTTTTGATGGAATATTTCAATGAAAAAAATTTGAGAAGGTACCTAAATAGCACTGATGATTTTTTAATTATCTTGAAAAAATCTCAAAAAAAGATAGATGGCTTTCAAAATTAAGATAATGAAGTCAAAAAATTTTAAAAGAATTTTGAGAGTAAAATTATGATTGAAGATCAAGCAGAAGGGTCTAAGATGCCTAATTCTCTTCTAATTTCATAAAATTTATTTTCATTTAGTGCTTTGGTGAAAATGTCAGTTAGTTATTTTTTAGTATTTATGTATTCAAGTGTTATATCATTATTTTGAATATGTTCTCTTATGAAATGATGTTTAATTTCAATATGTTTTGATCTAAAGTGTTGGATTGAATTTTTGGTTAAATTGATGGCACTAGTATTATCACATCTTATAGGGATATTTTTAAGTTCAATACCAAAATCTATGAGTTGTTACTTAATCCATAAGATTTGAGCATAGCAACTTTCGACTGCAATGTATTCGATCTTGGCTATAGACAATGCTATCGAATTTTGCTTCTTGCTAAACTAAGAGATTAAGTTTACTTCTAGAAATTGGCAAGTTTTACTAGTACTTTTTCTATCTAGTTTACATCTAGTAAAGTCTGCATCTGAGTAACTTATTAAGTCCATAGAAGATTATTTTGAGAATCAAAGTTTTAGGTTTTGTGTTCTCTTTAAGTATCTAAAAATTCTCTTAACAGCATTTAAGTGAGATTCCTTAGGATTTGACTGATATCTAGCATACATGCTTACACTGAATATTATATTAGGTCTACTAGCAGTAAGATATAATAAAGAGCCTATCATGCCTCTATAGAGCTTTGAATCAATATTTTTATCATATTCATCTTTTTCTAATTTATAGAAAGAGTCATAGGTGTACTTACAATTTTTAAGCTCTCCATTCCAAATTTTTTAATAGTTCTCTTGTGTACTTACTTTGGATGATGGAGATCTCCTCCTTCATTTGCTTAATCTGCAGTCCGAGGAAGAAAGTGAGTTCTCCCATTATGCTCATCTCGAACTCTCCTTGTGTGAGCTTGGCAAACTCTTGACACAAATCTTTATTAGTAAATCCAAATATAATATCATCAACATATATCTGTATAACTAGAATTTCTTTATTTTTTCTTTTTATAAATAGAGTTGTATCAATTTTCTTCTTGAAAAATTATTTTCTAATAAGAACTTAATCTTTCATACCAAGCTTAGAAGCTTGTTTTAAATCATATAATGCTTTGTTTAACTTAAATACATGATCTGAAAATTTATGACTTTCAAAATCTAGAGGTTGTTCTACATATACTTCTTCAGCAATATAACCATTTAGAAAAGTGCTCTTAATATCCATTTGAAGCAATTTAAAGTTCATAAAACAAGTAAAAGTAAGTAGTATTCTTATGGCTTCTAGTCTAGCAACAGAAACAAATATTTCATCAAAATTAATTTTTTTTATTGATTGTATCTTTTAGCAACTAATCTTGCTTTATTTTTTATTATATTTTCATCTTCATCTAATTTATTTCTATATACCCATTTAGTTCATATTATGGGATGATTTTTAGGTCTAGAAATTAGTATCCATACATTGTTTCTTTCAAATTGATTTAGCTCTTCTTGCATAGTAATTATTCAGTTATAGTCTTTTCCAGCTTCATCTATTATTTTAGATTCTAGTTATGAAACAAAAGCTACATAATTACAAACATCTCTAAGATAGGATCTAGTTCTTACTCCTCATACCAGATCATCAATTATTAATTTTTTGGGATGATTGTGGACATACCTCCATTTTTTTGGAAGATTACCTGTATCTTGAGATTGTTCTTGAATGTTCTGATCATTGATGCTTTCATCCTCATATTTTTCATCCAATTGATCTTTGTTTCACTCATTTGAATTATTAATGGTGAGCTCTTTCATTCCATCTTCTATGATACCTGTATCATCAGCACCCTCTCTCTTTCTTAATGGAAGGTCATTAGTTTCATCAAAAACTACATGAATTGACTCTTCCACTGCTAGTGTTCTTTTATTAAATACTCTAAAGATTTTCCTAGAAGTGAAATATCCAAAAAAGATAGCTTCATCAGATTTAGCATCAAATTTACCTAAGCTATCTTTGCCATTATTTAAAACAAAACATCGGTAACCAAAAATATGAAAATAGCCTATATTAGGTTTTCTACCTTTTCATAATTCATAAGGTATTTTCTTTAAAATTGATCTTATTAAAGTACGGTTTAAAATGTAATATGCTATGTTAATTACCTCTGTCCAAAAATATTTCAGGAGTTTGCTTTCACATAGCATGGTACGGACCATTTCTTCTAGGGTTCTATTTTTTCTCTCTACAATTTCATTTTATTGTGGTGTTTTAAGTACTGAAAAATTATGATCTATGCCTTTTTCATCACAAAATTTTTTAAATTTTTTATTTTCAAATTCAGTGCCATGATCACTACGAATAGAAATAATTGATAAATCTTTTTCATTCAAAACCTTTCGACAAAACTTAGAGAATGCTGAAAATATTTCATCCTTAGATGCTAAAAATAAAACCCAAGTGAAACATGAAAAATCATCAATAATTATAAAATCATATCTTTTATCTCCTAGACTAGTTATTCTTGTAGGACCAAATAAATCTATATGTAAGAGTTCTAAAGGTTTAGAAGTTGAAACAATATTCTCAGATTTAAAGAAAACTCTTGTTTATTTACCTAATTGACATGCATCATAAATTTTATTTTTGGTAAAATTAATTTTTGGCAAACTAAAAATTAAATTTTTTTTAATGATTTTAGAAAGTATGTGCATACTAATATGTGTAAGTCTATGGTGCCAAAGTTAACTAGTCTCATTAATTTTAGCATTCATAGCTAAAAGATATTGCATATTTTGTAAGAAGAGATTATCCAAATCAACCATGTATACATTATCATGCCTATGTCCAATGAATCTAGTGCTAACATCAGAGTGACTAGTTACAATGCATATAGATGATTCAAAAATTACTTTATAATCTTTATCACATAATTGACTAATACTTAAAAGATTATGCTTGAGACCATCTATAAGTAATACATTTTCAATACAAATGGAGGGAGCGATACCAATGTTACCAATGCCGATGATCTTTCCTTTGCTATTATCTCCAAAGGTGACCATCCCTCCATTTTGGCTTCCAATGTGATGAATTGAGATTCATCACCAATCATGTGTCTTGAGCATCTACTATCAAGATACCACTTCCATTTTATTGCTTGGGGTGCAAGACACACCTGCACACATTAAATCAAATTTTAACCTTAGGTACCCAAGCTAACTTAGGTCCTTTAGAGTTAGTCACAATGGTTCCTTTTGGAACCCATATTTTCTTAACATTCTATCATCAAATTTATTTGATAAACATGAATAAACTTTATGCCCTACTTTGCTATATTTAAAATAGGTAATATTTGGCAATTTTCTTATGGATGCATTGACAAAAATATTTTTCAAAAATTTTTATTTTCTAAGAGTGTTATAGCCAAGTCTAGTTTTATCATATACAACTTTTTGACTACCAATGATCATCTGAAGTTTGTTTGAACTTAATGTAAATCTATCAACTATAGGTTTCAACTTGGTTATCTCTTCCTTTAGTTTTTGATTTTTTTTTACAAGAGTTTTGTTTTGGCTTGTAATTTCATCTTTTTCTTTTAATAGAGAATGATTCTTTATTTCTAATTCTTTATTTTTACTATCAACTTCTTCTTTTTTTTAGCTAAAACTTGATTTCTTAATTTCAGATTTTTATTTTTTATTCCTAATTCTTTTAGATCATCCAAGAGTTCATGAAAAGCTTCTTACAGTTCATCATAAGAAAATTCATTTTGAGTTTCGAAGGTTACCTCATTTTCATGTGCCATAAGGCACAGGTTGGCTTCTTCGTGAGATTCTTCATCTGTGGTGGAGTCATCACTGTCACTCCATATAGCCATCATAGCTTTTTTTTTTCTTGAACTTCTTTTGACCTTTCTTGAGTTGGAGACATTCTGATCAGAATTGGTCCGACTTTCTATACTCATAACAAATGATGGGCTGTTCCTTTTCTTTTTCTTTACTAAACTCTCCCTTAGCTGGTGGTCTTCTCTTGGTCCCTTGCCTCCTTTTCTTCATGAAGCATCTAAATTTTTTGATGATTAGGGCCAAATCCTCATCTTCCTCACTGTTCTCCGATTTTTCTGTATCTTCTTCTTCTTAAGCTGTTGACTTGAGAGCGATAGTCTTCTTTCTTCTGGTCTCCTCCTCAGAGTGTTACTTTATGGTCAGTTCATGAGTCATGAGGGATCTAAGTAACTCCTCCAATGGTAGAGTATTTAAATCTTTGACTTCTTGGATTGCAGTGACCTTTGCCTCCTACGATCTTGATAAAGACCTGAGCACTTTTCTCACAAGATTACTGTTAGAATAACATTTGCCAAGACTTTTCAAACTATATATGATGTCAGTAAAATGGGTGAACATTTGAGTTATTGACTCTTCAGATTCTATTTTAAATAGTTCATAGTTGTGCACAAGCATATTGATCTTAGACTCTTTTACTTAGTTTGTGCCTTAATGTGTGACTTTTAATCTATCTCAAATTTTTTTAACTGAATTGTAAGTAGAAATATGATTAAATTCATTTACATCTAAAGTACAATATAAAACATTCATGGCTTTAGCATTGAGCTGAGCCATTTTCTTATCAAATTCATCTCATTTACCTTCCGATTTAAGGAGAGACACACCATCAATCAATTTAGTGGGTATGTGTGATCTATTTACTATGATACTCTATATATCATAGTCAAATACTTGAATGAAAATTTTCGTCCGAACTTTTTAATAGGTGTAGTTTGACCAATTGAAAAGTAGAGGTCAGTTTGTGGATTGCCTCTCGGCAAGAGATGTATCAAATTGGACTGTCATTGACCTTTGGCTCTTGATGGTTAAATCAAGCAAGGACTAGAGCACCAAGCTCGATACCACTTGTTGTCTAGATATAGAGCCCAAGAGGAGGGGGTGAATTAGATCTTTTTAAAATTTTTAAGATTAGTGCACTAAAAGTAATGTGCTAAAGTGTTGAGTGGAGTAAGTTGATTTACAATGAAAATAAAATCAAACACAAATGATAGGTAAGTAAGTATAAAGCACAAAGAACAAGAAAAAAAATGCAAGCATAACAAACATAAAGAATTTATAGTAGTTTGGTGCCAACCTTGTACCTATATCCACTCTCCAAGTTTTTACTTGGAAATTCAATCCACTAAAAGGATTTCAATAAATACAATACGTCGGACACCCCCCACCCTTGCTATCCAAGCAAGAATATTTATTTTTTAGATACAACCCAACCCTCAACAATCTGATTTCAGGTTCAGATCAACCCAACCAAGTTTTGGAATCTCCCAAAACTTAAAAACTCAAATACAATGTGAGAAAAATAGGGTACAAAAAATTCCGCACAATATTCTCTTAAATGAACACAATAAATATAATATAAATATAATACTTAAGGGGAAGAAGCTTTTGCTGAACATCCTTAATGAATTGCATACTTGATTGCAGCTGGAGAGTGGTTGGTGAGTTGATTGAATGCTTCTTTTCATCTCTTTTAAGGATTTTGAATTTTTTTCAGATGTGAGCTTTGAATGCTTGCAAACTTATAATTTTTTACTTCAAGCGAGCATCTATAGTCACCATTTATACTTAAAAATATCTTAGTGTTAGTTTAAAACCATTGGAGAGTATTTAATGCACATTAAATACATCAAAAATAGGCTAAAAATTAGCCGTTACGAAGCTCACCTAAAATGGATAGTCCCATATGGGTCGTCCCACTGTGATTGGGAAGTCCCATGGGATGCCTCATTTGGCCAGTCTAAAAATCAGACTTTCTATTTTGGTCTCAGGATCTCAGGGATTGTCCCAAGTGGATCGTCCCACTGCGTGCCACAAGCCAAAATAGTGCGTACCGACTACTCAATGAAAGAGGGTGACACAAATGGATCGCCCCATTTTATTGCAACTCAATTTTTTATATATTTAAGGTTCAAAACTCACCAGAACACTTTCAAATGCTCTCAAATGACTTCAAATCAATTGGATACTCTAAAAAGGCTTCGAAAACTTCTCCAACTTACAGAAGTTTCAATTTTGGCACATTTGATGAAGCTTTTCAAATCTAATCTTTTGGACTATCTGAAATATCATAAAAATATTCTCCAAAGACATGAAACACCTTAGTAGTCTCCTCAAATGGTTTTCAATCATCAAAATCAATTCTTGAAGCAACATTAGGTTCAATCAACTGCTCAAAATCGTAGACGGGTTCTAGCCTGAACTAATTAATTAGATCCTAATTGTAGTTTGTTCACTTAGACCTAATTTGTTCAACTTATACCCACATGCAATAATATAATTTTAGATCTAAAAAATAATTTTTAGATTATGTTTTATTGTATGCAATTAATGACTTATGATCTTGAAACTGTTTCAGATCTAAACCTAGTTTCATATATCGAATATATGTAGTTTCAGATCTAAATCAAATATGCATCACATATACATTAATTTCAGAACTAAAACTAAATTTATACATATCAAATATGTATAAAATAAGATTTGAAATAATGATCAAAATATTTTGAAAATATCTTTTCAAAAATTGATTTACATCAAACGAGGACAACCTTTACAATAAGGGGGTAAACCCTATATCAGGACAACCATATATTAGTTTGATATGAGTTTTTAATCATTCTAATTTTAGATCTAAATATGTTAATTTTTAGATCTAAAAAGTTTAATTTAATTATTTTAAAAATAGTTTTTCAAAATCGATCAATCTTGTGCTAAGACAATCTTTGCAATATAGGGGGTAAACCCTATACGAGGATAACCTTATATCAGCACAAAATTGATTTTAAATTATTATAACTTTCAAATCTAATCTAAAAATCAGATTATATGTGTTTTCAAAATCTATGACTCTGATATCATTGTTAGAAAATTAGGTAGGCAGCATGTGTAGATTTCAAAAAATTTGAAAACAGGCAGTGAAAAATAAAATGGGTTAAACCCTTAAACCCCATATGCTAGATACCAGATCTAAATCTACCCAAGTCCAAAGAAAGTACATATTATCAATCTAAAATTTAAAAAAAAATTATGAGATCAGATCTCATTACCTTTACATGGGTAGAAATTCACCGGTATTGATGATCCCGGATTCGTAGAAAGTTGAGCCGCACACGTGTCCAGCCTCTATGGATATCCATCGGGATCGATCTCAAACTTTTTCCTCTTATATTAGGTTTTTCTTCTCAAGAAAAACTTTGGCCTTGAAGATTTTGATCAACTCCTTTGATCTTAACTGCGAGATCAACTTCTTGATCTGCAGCCTTCTTCTTCTTCTCTTCGATACTTGATCTTTAAGTCATCAGAACTTTTTCTAGACGTGTGAAAGAGAGAGCACCCAACTTTTGGACATGAAAAAGAAGAAAATGATGAGAAAAGGCAAGGAGATGGAGCAAAAAATTTTTTTTTATCAAAAATCAATCAATCTTGAAACCATAGAAGCCTCCCTTTAAATAGACACAAATCCTGACACATATTAGGAATCCTATCAAGTTAAAAAGGTAGATTCTTATCTCATAAGAATCCTCTACCTTTTAAATCTAATTTATACCAAATAAAATTAGATATACATGATAATTAATCAGTCTTTTTAAGTATGTACAACAGGCTGTTGGGAAATGTGTCCCAAAAATCAATCGTCAGCCTGTTGACGGTTGAGCAATCTTGTATAGTAATTGATTTGTTAATAAATAAAATATATTTAGTATTTTTATTATAAACTTTCATCTTCTAATGAACTCCGTTGTTATGATGAAGTCCTTAGGACTATTTAGATTCGATAAAGAGAGGATTTATCGATTAGTCCTTAAAATTGTTCATGACCAAATGATAGGCTGTTAATAAGGACGACAGCTTCTATCGAGCATAGATCGCTGTAGGCCATATGGGTTGGTTATCCTCTTAACCAAGGAGTGTGGAGACACTAGTATGGCATACAAGTGAGATGTAAGGGTACATCATCATTGAACGTGACCAACTCTAGAGATTCTGCTGTCGAGAATATCTCTGATGGGATATAGGTATAAGTGTCTCTTAAACCTGAGATCACCTCAGTGACTTGCAAGCAACTCACTGTGCTTGGTACTGGACTAACTGAATTTCTAATTCAGCAATGGAAGGCTTCTAGGTATAGTCAAGTACTTGCGAAGTCAGAGTGTGATCGAGATGGAATTGACCACTCAAAGAGTTGGAGAAGAAT
Source organism: Elaeis guineensis (assembly GCF_000442705.2). Taxonomy (NCBI): domain Eukaryota; kingdom Viridiplantae; phylum Streptophyta; class Magnoliopsida; order Arecales; family Arecaceae; genus Elaeis; species Elaeis guineensis. Next base: position 38,050,611 of record NC_025995.2, on the reverse strand, counting down.
GAGTCACTATATTTCAATTTAGCAAAACTTTGACCAGGATAATCCATCAGATGGATTTGATTTTTTGAAATATAATATGGACAACCTGATCAGAGTTGATAGTTGAACTCTGAGATATCCTATGTGTTGGGAATAGTGTCCCAAAGTCAATCGTCAGCCTGTTGACGGTTGTACTCATTTTTATATTTGTACATGAATTATGAATTAAAAAAAATTATTTTGATATTTTTCATCACAAAATGTTTCATCTTCTAATGAACTCCTATGTTGTGGTGAAGTCCTTAAGACTATTTAGACTCGACAAAGGAGGATTTGTCGTTTAGTCCTTAAATCTGTTCGCAACCAAATGATACGTTGTTACCAAGGACGACAATGTTTATCAAGCATAGGTCATTGTGTGCCATATAGGTTGGTTGTCCTCTTAACCAATGAGTGTGGAGACACTGGTATGGCATACAGGTGAGATGTAAGAGTACATTTGCACTGAATGTGACCGACTTCGGAGCTATTTCTGCTGTCAAGATTTACTCCGATGGAATATGGGTATAAATATCTCTCCGACCGGAGACCGCCACGATGACTTGCAAGCAACTCACTGCACTTAGGCACTGACTACCTGAATTTTTAATTTAGTGACGGAAGGCTGCTGGGTGTAGTCAAGTACTTGACTTGTTGGTGCGTGTGTCAAGATGGGATTGACCACTCCAGTTTAGGAGCTGTGTACAGTTGTGTTTCAATTTAGCAAAACTTTAGCCAGGGTAGTCCTTGTGAGGAGTCACAAGACTGTTTGAGTTGAGCATAATTCGGATGATCTAATCAGGGTTGACAGTTTAATCCTGAGTCATCCAAAACACAGGGGTCAAAAGGATGAATTATACAGTAACCATATTCATGTAGGTTCTGAGTGTTGTGATTGCGACTTTTCGATCTATCCGAACATCGGGTACCATTGCTAGATGGTCACTTCGATTAGTACAGGAATTGGTTCCTGTGCTACCGGCTTAGGTTCGAACCTGTGGGGTCACACACATTAGAGGTTCCTATTTGATCTGATGGCTGATGTAGAATCCTACATATTTGGGACTCAATGATCGAGAATCAGGATTCTCTGATCATGAGTTCCACACATTATGGGTACCGGGGTCAAGAGTCCCATTGGTTGGGACTTTTCGATCAGGGTTACATATCGATGAATTCTGATGCCGATTGCCCATCGAATTTGGACTCAATATTTATGAGAGGTTTAATTAGTGATTTGATCACTAATTAACTTAATTTGATTGAGTAATTATTTTTGGATCAAATCCAATTGAATTGGATTCAGTTGGGTTTGACCCGATTAGGTTAAGAGTTGACCTAATCGTCAAGATGGTTTGGTCCCTGATTTGATCAGGGGTTGGGCTTAGTCAATTTCTGATTTGATTAAGATTTTATTGAGCCTAATTAAATCTAATTAAGTTAGGTTTAAATTAGTCTAATTGGACCTAACTTATTTGGTTCAATTAGGTTGGTTTAAATAATTAAACCACCTTGACCCAATCTCCATGCACCACCTCACTTCCATTGCACCCATTTGAATTCATGAGAAGAAACTTCTCATAAATTTTTTCCTCATGCCAAGCCCTCTCCATGCCCCACTTTAATATACCATTTGAATGGATAAGGATGATTGGTTGGCCATTTAAATTCAAAATAAAGTTTGAATTTGAATGGGCAATCAATCTTTGTGCCTTATCCCTTTTTTTACGCCCCATTTATTACACAAGAAAAGGTTTCTCATGAAATCACTCCATGCACAATTTAAGCCACACCTCACGCCTTTAGTGGATAAGGGATGAGTTGGTGTCCATTTGAATTTAAAATTTGATTTAAATTCAAATGTGCAATTACTCATCTTTATCCTTTCTTTTGGATAAGATGTTTGACGTTGTTATAAAAGGAGGAGAAGAGTGGGGCATGCAAGAAGAAGATTTTTGGAGAAAGATTCTGGGGTGTGAGAAGTCTTGTGCGTGAGAAGAAAGTCCATATCCTTCCAAGAGAAAAAGAAAGAAAAGAAAGAAAAGTGGGTGTAAGGTTTCTGATGAGTTTCCTAGAGTTTTAGCCTGGGGTTCGGAAAGTGAGAAAGTGAGCTACGAGTGTCGTGAGTCCATAAAATCTTAGAAAAATCTTCAACATCCTCTCAAGCATGTCTGTTGATGATCCAGAGCATCCAAAGAATCGACAGACATCGATCGAAGGAGTTCGATCAGCATCGACCGTCAAAAGGGCTCTACAACGAGCTAGCACTCGTGAGGAGTCGATCAGATCGGGAGCTCCGTGTGGATGATCCGCAGAGGCCAGATACACTGTGTGGCTATGTCGTGATGATCAGACTCTCCCGACGGTGATCAGATTGCGGCGATCTACTACCCACACAAAGGTATTGTGTTCTGAACATATTACAATAAAGTATTTATTGTTTAAATTTAAATTTTAAATTTAAATGCATGCATGCTATATATCATATTTAGATCCTAGTGTAGAGTAAATTTATATTAATTAATTAGATTAATTAATATTTTTTTATTATAAAATCATGATTTTGAAAGAATTTTAAAATTATCATTTTACCCCTGCACTGAATTTCTCCATAAAAAATGGTATCAGAGCGGGTTCTTAGATAGGATATATATATTTGCATGCGTAGATTAAGTTGTAATCTAAAAGTTTAAATTTGAAATTTAAAATTCAAAAATTTAAAATTTGAATTTTGAAAGTTGTTCGAAATTCAAAATTCAAAAATTTAAAATTTAAAATTTGAATTTTGAATTTTGAAATTTGAAATTCAAAATTTAAAATTTAAAAATTTAAAATTTAAAATTTAAAATTTGGTTGAAATTTTAAATTTAAAATTCAAAATTTAAAATTTAAAATTTGAAATTCAAAATTTGAAATTCAAAATTTTGAAATTTGAAATTTGTTTGAAATTTAAAATTCAAACTTTGAAATTTGAAATTTAAATTTTAAAATTGATATATTTAGATATACTTGATCCAAGTAGCAAGTAATCGAATTGGGTTGGTTGCCATGGCTATCCGATCATAGGAGAAAAGTAAGGTTTAAAGGCCCTCTCCTCCCATTCGATTGGGTCTCCTATAGCGGTAGGGGTACCGCTGCAATTATATTCCATGCAGATGAAGCAGCAAAAGGAATTAATTGTAAAGGTTCAATTGTAAAATTTATCATGAATGTGTTAGATTAGATCTAAAGAAATATTCATGATTTATTTTGATTGAGTTATTTTCTGTTATGCACAAAGCAATAGGATTGCTATTTATGAAATGTGCTGATCTATTTATGAAATGAGTCAACATATTTGGTGAACAAAAAAATAAAACCTTTCAAATTTAAAAATTATTTTCGAAATGCCAAACCCTGACCCATCAGCCCAAATACTTAATTAAAAGAATTAAGTGTTGTCTAATAGGTCTAGAATTGTGAATTAAGACCTAAGATAATTGCATAAACTTGTGGGTCAATGGGTTAGATGGATTAGGTCCATAATTAGGTTAGACCTAAGGTTGCTTAAAGAAATGGACTAAATTAGAGTAATTGGTCAAATCTAATCAAAAGTTGAATTAGATTAGGTCAAGGATACTCTAGACTCAACTCCAATAGTTGTAGTTGAATGGGTCCATGTCTTTAACTAGACCAAGATGGACTTAATTCATGGCTACACGGTGGAACCCTATTTACTAAGTTGATCAAATTAAAACTAATGAACCGGTTGGTGTCTAAGGTAAGTTTGGCAGTTTGACCAGTGGTTTTTAAACGGGAGCTACTCGCAGTGATTTGATCTCTGATGAGTTAATGGCTTATCCCCACCACTGATCTCACTTACCTGGCCAACCTGATGAATTAGGTTTTGATTAGATCACTTGGTGATTAGGGCTCACCCATGTCATTAGGTAAATCAGTTTGACTGATTTAGGTGCTCCTAATGCCGGCTTTAATTAAATCCTTTTTAACTGACTTGGTGAAGTCAGTGGGAGGATTGAAATTGGCTGGATATTTTCTTCTCATCTATCTTTTAATAAAATCCTCAAAAAAAAAAATATTAGATCCCTAAAAATGATTAAGTTATATTTATAACTAAGTCATAGCCTCCCATTAAGTGAGTGATAATGAGTCCATTAGTTTAATAATCATTGGAGGCCCAAAGGCCTGGTGCTTATTGACTAATGGAATTATCATTCATAATATGATAATTTGGTTTGAGTCTTTCTGATGGTGATCAGGTTGGCCGGCCAAAGTCGGGCCTGATCATTTATTGGTCCGATTCACCAAATCAAATCATGTTAATGGTTGGACCTAACCAGATCTTTTTAGTGGAGGCCAAAGCCTACTGATTAAGTTCTAGGGCAAAATCAATTACTAAAAGTTGTTTAGAGAAACAACTAGTTATGAACCTATCCATAGATGCACATGGGTTGACCAACCAAATTTGGGCTCGTGTATAGTCTGTGTGGATTCTAGTATCCACTAAGGAATTAAAGTAATTTCTCGAATTGGAGGTTGAGGCTACCAGTTCGTAAAAATACTGGGAGAAACTTTAGACTAAAGTCCAAGTCTTTAGTATTTATAATTTATGTACTAATAGAGGTCTGGTTTTCCTTTATGCAGCTATGGCTACTACCCTGTCCCTCCGGTCATTATTAGATAATGACAAGCTCATGGGACCTAATTTCGATAGTGGTATCGAAAATTAAAAATTATCCTTGAGCATGAGCGGATCGTTTATGTAGTAAAGGATCTGACACCAAAGGAGCCAGCCCCGAACGTTAGAGGGACGGTCCGAGATACTTATCAGAAGTGGTTCAATGACCGCACCACCGTTCGGTGCATTATGCTGGCAGCAATGAATGATAAGTTTAGCCGTAGGTTCGAGAACGCCCAGCCACTAGAGATGCTTCAAATGTTGAATGACTCCTTTGGCACGCCTGACGACGTTGAAAGGCACAAAACTAGTTGTGCCCTTTTCAATGCTCGGATGAGGGATGGAGCCTCAGTCACTGATCATGTACTGTACATGATCGAAATGATTGAGCACCTAAGTAAACTGGGCTTTTCCCTGCACGAGCAGCTCGGTAAGGATGCGATCCTTAATTTATTGCCTAAGTCCATCCTCCCCTTCCTTACTCATTTTCGGATGACAAAGCCTGCAGTGAACTACCACGGCTTGTTGGGGTTGCTGCAGAACTTTGAGAAGGATCACCAGCTCCATAAGGAGTCGGTGAATGTTGTGGGAGGGTCTTCTTCTGATCGTCGACCCTTTAAGAAAGGAAAGAAGAAGAACAAGAAGAAGAAGAATAAGAAGGTGCAGCTGCATGCTGGGATGTCTGCACAGGGTCAGACCAAGAAACACAAGCCCGACCAGAGCCAGGTGGAGTGCTTCTTTTGCAAGAAGCAGGGGCACTGGAAGAGGAACTGTCCTCTATACATTGCCTCCCTGGACCCGAACAGGCCGAAGAAGAAGCAAGGTACTTATATGATAACACCTTGCAACTTTTTCATTTGTGATACTACTACCTGGGTATTGGATACCGAAAGCCCTTATCATATTTGCAATTCGATGTAGGGTCTGCAGGTCAGTAGGAGATTTGATGAAGGCGATAGATTCTTGAATGTTGGAGATGGAAGCAAAGTTCCAATTCTAGCATTAGGAATCATGAACCTTGTAATCAATTCTCGAAATATAATTCTGAGTGAATGTCACTATTGTCCAAGCTTTTTATTAAATATTATTTCTGTAGGCCTTTTTGGCCATGAACGGTTATCAATTTTTAATAAAAAAAAATGTTTACAATATCATTTTGAATGGTGTTACAATGTTTGTTGGACAACTTAATAATAGAATTTACTTTCTATCACAACCTGTTAATGTGGTTCAAACCTCCGGTAAATGCCCTAGAATAGATAATGTGTCAGAAGTCTACCTTTGGCACTGTAGGCTAGGTCATATCAATAAGAATAGGATAAACAGGTTGGCTCAAGAAGGAATTCTTGAAGTAGGTGATTGTGAATCACTTCCAACCTGTGAGTCCTGTCTTCTTGGTAAAATGATCAAATCACCTTTTACTGGAAAAGGTGAGCGAGCCAGTGAACTCTTGGGTTTGGTACATTCTGATGTATGTGGACCCATGAGCTCAAGTGCAAGAGGTGGATATTTCTACTTCATAACCTTCACAGATGACCTATCGAGGTATGGGTATGTCTATTTAATGAAGCATAAATCAGAGTCGTTTGAAATGTTCAAACTATTTCGAAATGAGGTAGAAAAACAAACTGGAAAGTGTATTAAAACTCTTCGATCTGATCGAGGAGGTGAATACCTTTCCAATGATTTTTTGATATATCTTGGGGAGAATGGGATTCTCTCTCAGTGGACTCCTCCTGAAACACCACAACATAATGGTGTATCTGAAAGGAAGAATCAGACCTTGTTGGACATGGTTCGATCCATGATGGGGTTTGCTGGTCTGCCGATCTTCCTCTGGGGATATGCGCTCGAATCGGCTTGTTACCTTCTAAATAGAGTTTTGAGTAAGTCTGTAACCAAAACGCCATATGAGATATGGATAGGACGTAAGCCAGTACTCTCGCACCTTAGGATTTGGTGGTGTCCGGCTTAAATTAAACGTTTAGTTACGGACAAGCTTGGACCTAGGTCTGACAAGTGTAATTTTATAGGGTACCCAAAAGAGACCAAAGGGTATTACTTCTACCTAGTTGATGAGCAAAAAGTGTTTGTCAGCCTTAAGGCAATCTTTTTGAAAAAGGAGTTTCTTGGTGAAGAGACTGTTGCCTCTAAGATCGAACTTGACGAAGTTCGGCAGGTAGAAAAATCGACATAAGTTGCTGAACCTGAACCGAATTTGGTTAGATCAGATCCGGAGCCCATTGTTCAAGCACCCTTAAGGGATCTGGTAGAGTACCACATCAACCGGACAGATACTATGATTTCTTGATCCGGGATGGCGATCCTATCGAACTTGATGAAAACGATGAGGATCCGATCGCCTACATGGATGCAATGCAGAGATCCGATTCTGAGAAATGGCTGGAGGCCATGAAATCCAAAATGAAGTCCATGAAGGTCAACGATGTGTGGACATTGGTTGACCCACCCGAAGGAGTAAAACCCATAGGGTGTAAGTGGGTCTTCAAGAGGAAGAGAGGCGCAGATGGAAAGGTGAAAACCTATAAAGCCCATCTGGTTACCAAGGGATATTGTCAACGTTATGGTATAGACTATGATGAGACATTTTCTCTTGTGACAATGCTCAAATCCATTCGGATTATGCTTGCGATAGCTGTCCATCTGGACTATAAAATCTGACAGATGGATGTGAAGACAACTTTTCTAAATGGAGAGCTGGATGAAGAGGTGTATATGATACAACCTGAAGGATTCACATCCACAGATGAGTCTAAGGTGTGCAAGCTACAGAGGTCCATTTATGGACTTAAGCAGGCATCACGGAGTTGGAACATACGTTTTGATAAGACGATCAAGACGTATGGCTTCGTTAAGAACGGAGAAGAGCCATGCATTTATAAGTGGGCTAATGGTCCAGTAGTAGTATTTCTTGTATTGTACGTGGATGACATTCTCTTAATCGGGAATGATGTCCCTGTATTACAGGGAATAAAGATTTGGCTGTCGTCACAATTCTCCATGAAGGATCTGGGAGAAGCTTCCTACGTCCTAGGGATGAGGATCTATAGGGATAGATTTAAAAGGTTGCTTGGTTTATCTCAGTCCACGTACATTGATACTATGCTGAAGAGGTTCAGCATGGAGAATTCCAAGAAAGGCTATCTTCCGATAGGCCATGGATTTCTCTCTCAAAGAGGGATTGTCTGAGAATACCTCAAGAGAGAGAGCGTATGGGTAGGATTCCATATGCTTCGGCAGTGGGATCTATCATGTACGTCATGACATGTACACGACCAAATGTGGCATACTCACTAGGGGTAGTGAGTAGATACCAATCTGATCCAAGGGAGAATCACTGGAAGGTTGTTAAAACCATCCTGAAGTATTTAAGAAATACTAAGGACCAGTAGCTTGTTTATGGTGAACCGAACTTGAGACTTATAGGGTTTACAGACTCTAGTTTCCAGTCTGATCATGATGACAGCAAAAGTGTGTCGGGATTTATTTTTACCCTTAATGGTGGGGCTATCTGCTGGAAAAGTTCCAAGTAGCACACAGTGGCTGATTCAGTTTGCGAGGCAGAGTATGTCGCCGCATCAGATGCTGCCAAAGAAGTGGTGTGGCTGAGAAAATTCATCACCGAGCTCGGAGTAGCACCCTCTCTTGTTGGTCCAGTTCTGCTCTACTGTGACAGCTTTGGAGTCATTGCTCAGATGAAGGAACCAAAGGCACACCAGCAGACGAAGCATATTCTGCGCTGCTACCATCTCATCCGAAAAATTATGGATCGAGGTGATGTCGATCTTCAGAAGATCAACGGAAAGGAGAATCTGACTGACCCATTCACTAAAGCCATTACGGTGAAGGAGTTCGACAACTACAAGTCGAAGATGGATATTAGATACTACACCAATTGGCTTTAAGCCAAGTGGGAGATTGTTGGGAATAGTGTCCCAAAGCCAATCGTTAGTCTGTTGACGGTTGTGCTCATTTTTGTATTTGTACATGAATTATGAATTAATAAAAAATATTTTGATATTTTTCATCACAAAATGTTTCATCTTCTAATGAACTCCTACGTTGTGGTGAAGTCCTTAGGACTATTTAGACTCGACAAAGGAGGATTTATCGTTTAGTCCTTAAATCTGTTCGCGACCAAATGATACGTTGTTACCAAAGACGACAACGTTTATCAAGCATAGATCGTTGTGTGCCATATAGGTTGGTTGTCCTCTTAACCAATGAGTGTGGGGACATTGGTATGGCATACAGGTGAGATGTAAGGGTACATCTGCATTGAACGTGACCGACTCCGGAGCTATTTCTGCTGTCAAGATTTGCTTCGATGGAATATGGGTATAAATATCCCTCCGACCTGAGACCACCACGGTGACTTGCAAGCAACTCACTGCACTTAGGCACTGGACTATCTGAAATTTTAATTCAGTGATGGAAGGCTGCTGGGTATAGTCAAGTACTTGACTTGTCGGTGCGTGTGTCAAGATGGCATTGACCACTCTAGTTTAGGAGCTGTGTACAGTCATGTTTTAATTTAGCAAAATTTTGGCCAGGGTAGTCCTTGTGATGAGTCACAGGACTGTTTGAGTTAAGCACGATTGGATGATCTAATCAGGGTTGACAGTTTAACCCTGAGTCATCCTAAATACAGGGGTCAAAAGGATGAATTATACAGTAACTATATTCATGTAGGTTCTGAGTGTTGCGATTGCGACTCTTCGACCTCTCCGAATGTCGGGTACCATTGCTAGATGGTCACTTCGATTAGTACAGAAATTGGTTCCTGTGCTACCGGCTTAGGTTCGAACCTGCGGGGTCACACACATTAGAGGTTCCTATCTGATCTGATGGCTGATGTAGAATCCTACATGTCTGGGACTCAGTGATCGAGAATCAAGATTCTCTGATCATGAGTTCCACACATTATGGGTACCGGGGTCAAGAGTCTCACTGGTTGGGACTTTTCGATCAGGATTACATATCGATGAATTCTGATGCTCGATTGTCCATCGGATTTAGACTCACTATTTATGAGAGGTTTAATTAGTGATTTGATCACTAATTTACTCAATTTGATTGAGTAATTATTTTTGGATCAAGTCCAATTGAATTGGATTCAGTTGGGTTTGACCCGATTAGGTTAAGAGTTGACCTAATCATCAAGATGGTTTGGTCCCTGATTTGATCAAAGATTGGGCTTAGTCAATTCCTGATTTGATTAAGATTTTATTGAGTCTAATTAAGCCTAATTAAGTTGGATTTAAATTAGTCTAATTGGACCTAACTTATTTGGTTCAATTAGGTTGGTTTAAATAATTAAACCACCTTGACCCAATCTCCATGCGCCACCTCACTTCCATTGCACCCATTTGAATTCATGAGAAGGAACTTCTCATGAATTTTTTCCTCACGCCAAGCCCTCTCCATGCCCCACTTTAATGTGCCATTTGAATGGATAAGGATGATTGGTTGGCCATTCAAATTTAAAATAAAGTTTGAATTTGAATGGGCAATCAATCTTTGCACCTTATCTCTTTTTTTACGCCCCATTTATTACATGAGAAAAGGTTTCTCATGAAATCACTCCATGCACAATTTAAGCCACCCGTCATGCCTTTAGTGGATAAGGGATGAGTTGGTATCCATTTGAATTCAAAATTTGATTTGAATTCAAATGTGCAATTACTCATCTTTATCTTTTCTTTTGGATAAGACGTTTGACGTTGTTATAAAAGGAGGAGAAGAGTGGGGCGTGCAAGAATAAGATTTTTGGAGAAAAATTCTGGGGCGTGAGAAGTCTTGTGCGTGAGAAGGAAGTCCATATCCTTCAAAGAGAAAAAGAAAGAAAAGAAAGAAAAGTGGGTGCAAGGTTTTCGGTAAGTTCCCTAGAATTTTAGCCTGGGGTTCGGGAAGTGAGAAAGTGAGCTACGAGTGTCGTGAGCCCACAAAATCTCAGAGAGATCTTCAACATCCTTTCAAGCATATCTATTGATGATCCAGAGCATCCGAAGAATCGACAGACATCGATCGAAGGAGTTCGATCAGCATCGGCCGTCAAAAGGGCTCTACAATGAGCTAGCACTCATGAGGAGTCGATCAGATCGGGAGCTTCATGTGGACGATCCGCAGAGGCCAGACACACTATGTGACTGTGTCGTGATGATCAGACTCTTCCGATGGTGATCAGATTATGGTGATCTACTACCCGCACAAAGGTATTGTGTTCTGAACATATTACAATAAAGTATTTATTGTTCAAATTCAAATTTCAAATTTAAATGCATGCATGCTATATATCGTATTTAGATTCTAGTGTAGGGTAAATTTTTGTTAATTAATTAGATTAATTAATATTTTTTCGCTGTAAAATCATGATTTTGAAAAAAAATTAAAATTACCATTTTATCCCTGCACTGAATTTCCCTAAAACTATGATCATTTTGGTCAATGGGATGAATTATATGGAAACTATATCTGCATGGATTTTAAGGATGTTGTTCTACACATTCGACCTATCCGATCGTCGGGTACCATTGCTAGATGGTCACTTCGATTGACACAAAAATTTATTCTTGTGCTGTCAGCTTAGGTTCGAACCTTTGAGATCATACACATTAGAGTTCATGATCCAATCGGATGGTTGATCAACGATTAAGAATCGTTCTAGGGTTAAATGATCAATACGATTGATATTTAACCTAGTGCAAGCGTTGTAGGAGGATCGATTAGCAATTCGATTGCTAATTGGCTTAATTTGATTAAGCCAATGAGATAAGATTAAGTCTAATTGAATATAATTTAATTAGATTTAGTTTGGACTTGATTGGATCAAGTTCAATTGGTTTATTGGATAAGCCAAGTGCAAGAAAAAAACTAGTCTTAGCTCAATTAGGACTTGGGTCAACCTAATTTCTAATTTGATTAGAAAATTAAATCAGATTTAAATCTAATTTAATTTGATTAAATTAAGTTCTTAATTGGGTTAAGATTTATTTTAATTGAGTTGATCTAATTTTGATTTGATTTGGTTTGAGAAATCAAATTAAAACAAGTCATAAGATAGAATCCTAGTAAGACTAGGATTCCACCTTGCGCCACAAAAGCTCCCCCCACTCCCTCTCTCTTATTCCATGCCAATCTCCTCTTATTTTGTGTGACAAAAGCCCTCTCCCAGGTCTTTCTTATGTCCAAAAGATTTTCTCTCTTCTTTCATACATGGAAAGTGGTTGTGGATCAAATCAAAGTAGGAATAAGTTTGGATTTCAAATTCTATGAGATAGAGTTTTAGAAATCCAAAACTCTTTCCTTTTTGCATCGAATTTATCCAAATTTTTTTTAAAATTTTTATGACTTTTAGGGCACATATTGTGTATCCTTTTCTGGTGCTCCATGTAAGAATAAGAAGGAGGCACCCAAGAGTTGGGTGCCCCTTATCTTGCCATGTTTGGATAAGCCTTGACTAGGTATTTGACCTAGACAAGGACTCTATCATATCTCTCTCTATAAAATGAGTTTCTTCATAAAAGTTTTGAAGAACATAGAGATTTGAGAGATATTTGGGGTATCCAAAAATTAGAGAGAAATACCTTTGGATTGTGGAGATATAATAGACACAAGATAGGATGTCTAGGAGAGAGTAAAGAGAAAAAGAAGAGGGTCTTCTTCTAGGGTTGTTAGTTTCATCTCTTCCCTTCCTCCATCTTGAGTTTTCTGAGAGTATCTCAGATCTAAAACTCTTTCTCCTACTTCTCATCTTTGGAAGAGCCCAAATCAAGAAGAAGGAGGTACCTGATCAACCATCGAAGAAGGATCAGCACAGTACTAGCATACTGTGCTGATTTCCTGAAGCAGGACTTCTGGTCGAGATTCGTGGGCTCGTGTGGATGACTCCTAGAGATCGGATGCATGTGTGATTTGCAACATCATCCTCAAGCCTGGTTCAGCATGGTTAGAATGTCTAACTTGCAGGGTAATAGATTTGATCTATTGTTTAATACATACATTAGATGTAGTATAGAAATATGTTGATATGATCAACATGTAGTTCATGCTCTATATATTTTAATTTTTGATTTAATGCTATGTAATAATCATATAATAGAATTTTAGATCTAAAAATTCTCTAATTTTAGAAAATAAATTTTGATTTATTTTAGTCTTCCGCTGCCTGATCTTGAAAATGTTTCAAGATCTAACCCTGAAACCCTAGATCTGGTTCCTTCAATTGGTCTCAGAGCCAGATTATTTATTACATGATTATTTATACATGCTTAGATTATTTCTTAGATTAGATTTAATTTATAATCTGATTATTAAATTTAAAATTAAAATTTTAGATCAATCACAAATTGGAAGGTTATCCCCATATAGTGCAAAGGTGGTCCTAGTTCGTGTAGATCTATCTTTAATCATAAATTTGTTAGATATAATCTAGATTAAATTTATAATTTATTAGATTTAAAAAGTATTTAAATCTGAAATAAAATCTCTTTGTTAATAATTTTTATACAAAGAAATTATTTAAAGTTGAAATTATTTCAATTACATGAACCTGTTTAGATTAGATCTAAAGTAGTTTCATATTTATTTCACTTGCATCTTGATTATGAATCAAACATGCAATACGGTTGGTAGAACTATATTGTAAAATTATTTTATAAATATAAAAATTATTTTTGAAAAGTCGAACCCAACCCTCAGCCCAAAACTTAATTGAGAATTAAGAAGTTATTTGATTAGGTTCTAGGATTGTGAATTGAAGAACCTAAGACACAAACCATAACACATTGGGTTAATGGATTAGTGGGAATTAGGTTCATTAATTGGGTTAGACCTATGGTTAGATTAAAGATGGACTTAATTAGAGAATTGACTAAATCTAATCAATTGTTGTCTTAGATTTGGTCAAAGATTCTCTAGATCAATTACAGTAGTTGTAGTTGGTCAAGTCCATGTCTTTAATGAGAACCAAATGGACTTGATTCTTGGATAAGCGGTCTAGCATGAACTGTTAGGTTGATCTAATTGAAACTAATTAAACCAGTTGGTGTCTAAGGTAAACCAGATCGGTGGTTTTTAATTGGAAGCCCGCTTACCTGGCCATTTTTAATGGTGTCTAAGGCAAGGCTTGGCCAACCCTCCCACTGATCGAACTTACCTAGCCTCTTGGTGAAATTATGTTTTAATCGGATCACTTGACTATTCGAGCTGACCCATGTCAGCTAGGTAAATCAGTGTGACTGATTTAGGTGCTCCTACACCAGCCCTTTTAATGGTCTCCCTTAAACTGACTTGGTGAAGCCAGTGGGAGGATTATGATAAGCTGGTTCATCTGACCTCATCCTCTAAATCATTTAAATCCTCTAAAATTATTAGATCCTTAAAATAATAAAGTTATGGAGATAACTGAGTCATAGCCTCCCATTAAGGTATTTGATAATGAGTCCATTAACTCAATAATCATTGCAGACCCAAAGGCCTGGTGTTGTTGACTAATGGAATTATCACTCATCATATGACGACTTGGAAGTGTCTCTCTAATGGTGGTTAGGTGAGCCAACCAAAGTTGGGCTTAATCATTCGTTGATTAGATGCACCAAGTATGGTCATGTTAATGGTTGGACCTAATTGGATCCTTACAGTGGAGGCCAAAGCCTACTGATTAGGTTTCTGGGATAAAACTAAAATTACTAGAAATTATTTAGAGAAATAATTGGTTATGAACCTACCCTTAGATGTACATGGGTTGGCCAACCAAAGTTGGGCTTGTGTGCAGTCTAAGTGGATTCTAGTACCCACTAAGGAATTAAGGTAATTCCTTGAATTAGAGGTACAGGCTACCAATTCGAATAAAATAATGGGAGAAACTTTTTGATTAAAGTCCAAATCTTTAGGTTTAATTAATTAATTACTAATTAGGTTATAGTTTTCTTTTATGCAGACATGGCCACTTTCCTATCACTCTGATCATTGTTGGACAATGATAAGTTGGTGGGATCCAACTTCGGTAGCTGGTACCGAAAGTTGAAGATAGTCTTGGAGCATGAACGGATCCTATATGTGATAATGGATCCTGCACCTGAGGAGCCAGCTGCCAATGCATGTGGAATAGTTAGAGACACTTATCAGAAGTGGCTCAATGACCGGACCACGGTGCGCTGTATCATGCTGGCTGCCATGAGCGATGAGTTCAGTCGCAGATTCAAGATGGCTCAACCAAAGGACATGCTTCAAGTGTTGGAGGATGCCTTTGGCACACCCGATGACGTGGAGAGGCATAAGACTAGTTGTGCCATCTTCAATGCCAAAATACGGGATGGTGCCTTTGTCACTGATCATGTATTGTACATGATCGAGCTGATGGAATGATTAAGCAAGCTCAGCTTTTCCTTGCATGAGCAGCTTGTGAAGGATGCAATACTAAACTTGCTGCCCAAGTCTTATCTCCCATTCCTCACTCATTATAAAATGACAAAGCCTGAAGTAACTACCATGGATTACTGGGGTTGCTTCAGAACTTTGAGAAGGATCACCAACTCCACAAGGAGTCGGTGAACTTAGTGGGAGGTTCATCTTCTGGTTCTCGACCCTTTAAGAAAGGAAAGAAGAACAAGAAGAAGAAAGTGAAAAAGGTGCAAGTTCAGGCTGAGACATCAGTGCAGGGCCAGACCAAAAAGATCAAGCCCGATAAGAGTTAAGCTGAATGCTTCTTTTGCAAGAAGCGGGGGTACTGGAAGAGGAACTGTCCCCAATACATTGCCTCCCTAAACCCAAACAGGCAAAGAAAGCAGCAAGTTGTTGCTGGGCAAGGTATTTATATGATAACTCCTTGTAATTTCTCTATTTGTGATATAACTGATTGGGTATTGGATACCGGTAGCCCTTATCATATTTGCAATTCGTTGCAGGGGTTGCAGGTTAGTAGGAGATTCGAGCAAGGTGAGAGGTTCCTGAACGTTGGAGATGGAAGACCAGTTTCAGTTCTAGCATTAGGAATCTTGAAACTTGTATTTGAATCCTATAACGTTATTCTTAATGATTGTTATTTCTGTCCCAGTTTTTTTTTAAGTGTCATTTTTGTAGGCCTTCTGATCAAAAATGATTATGAAATTTCAATAAAAAAATAAGTTTGTAATATCATTATGAATGGTGTTACTATTTTTTATAGACATTTGAACAATGGTGTGTATATGTTATCACAACCTGTTAATATAGTCTATTCAACTGGCAAGCACCCTAGATTAGATAGTGTGTCAGATATCTACTTATGGCACTGTAGGCTAGGTCATATAAACAAGAACAAAATAAACAGGTTGACTCAAGAGGAAATCCTTGAAGTCAGTGATTGTGAATCACTTCCAACCTGTGAGTCCTGTCTTCTTGGTAAAATGACCAAGTCACCTTTTACTGAAAAAGGTGAGAGAGCTACTGAGCTCTTGGGCCTAGTACATACTGATGTATGCGGGCCTATGTGCACAAGTGTTAGAGATGGATATTTCTACTTCATAACTTTCACGGATGATCTATCTAGATATGGATATGTCTATCTGATGAAACATAAGTCGGATTCATTTGAAATGTTCAAACGATTCCGAAGTGAAGTAGAAAAATAAACTGAGAAGAGCATTAAAACTCTTCGATCTGACCGAGGAGGAGAATATCTTTCTAGTGAGTTTCTCATATATCTAGGAGAGAATGAGATTCTCTCCCAATGGACTCCTCCAGGAACACCACAGCATAATGGTGTGTCTGAAAGGAGAAATCGAACTCTATTAGACATGGTCCGATCCATGATGGGTTTTGCCAGCTTGTTGATATCCTTCTTGTTGGGAATAGTATCCCAAAGCTAATCGTCAGTCTGTTGATGGTTGTGCTCTTTATTGTATTAGTACATGAATTATAAATTAATAAAAATTATTTTGGTATTTTTCATCACAAATTGTTTCATCTTTTAATGAACTCCTGTGTTGTGGTGAAGTCCTTAGGACTATTTAGACTCGACAAAGGAGGATTTGTCATTTAGTCCTTAAACCTGTTCATGATCAAATGATACGTTGTTACTAAGGACAACAACATTTATCAAGCATAGGTCGTTGTGTGCCATATGGACTATTTATCCTCTTAATCAAGGAGTGTGGAGACACTGGTATGGCATACAGGTGAGATGTAAGGGTACATTTGCACTGAACGTGACCGGATCTGGAGCTTTTTTTGCTATCAAGATTTGCTTCAATGGGATATGGGTATAACTGTCCCTCCGACCTGAGATTGCCACGGTGACTTGCAAGCAACTCATTGCACTTAGGCACTGGACTATCTGAATTTCTAATTCAGTGATGGAAGGCTGCTGGGTGTAGTCAAGTACTTGACTTGTCGGTGCGTATGTCAAGATGGGATTGAATATTTCAGTTCAGGAGCTATGTACAGTCGTGTTTCAATTTAGCAAAACCTTGGCTAGGGTAGTCCTAGTGAGAAGTCACAAGACTGTTTGAATTGAGCATGATTCGGATGATCTGATCGGGGTTGACAGTTTAACCCTGAGTCATCCTAAATACAGAGGTCAAAAGGATGAATTATATAGTAACCATATTCATGTAGGTTCTGAGTGTTGCAATTGTGACTATTCGACCTATCCGGACGTCGGGTACCATTGCAAGATGGTCACTTCGATTAGTACAGAAATTGGTTCTGTGCTACCGACTTAAGATCGAACCTGTGGGGTCACACACATTAGAGGTTCCTATCTGATCTGATGGCTAGTGAAGAGTCCTAACTGTCTAAGATTCTATGATCGAGAATCAGGATTCTCTGATCACGAGTTTCACACATTTTGGGTACCGGGGTCAAGAGTCCCACTAGTTTGGGACTTTTCGATCAGGGTTTCATATCGATGAATTCTGATGCCCGATTGCCCATCGAATTTGGACTCAGTATTTATGAGAGGTTTAATTAATAATTTGATCACTAATTAACTCAATTTTATTGAGTAATTATTTTTGGATCAAGTCCAATTGAATTGGATTCAGTTGAGTTTGACCCGATTAGGTTAAGTGTTGACCTAATCGCTAAGGTGTTTTGGTCCCTGATCTGATCAGGGATTGGGCTTAGTCAAATTTTGATTTGATTAGAATTTTATTGAGATTAAATAAGCTTAATTAAGTTGGGTTTAACTTAGTCTTATTGTGCTTAACCTATTTTGATTAGGTTGGTTCAATTATGATCAAACCATCTTTTGAATTTAACAAATCCCTGCGCCACCCCTTTATTTTGTGTGCCACTTCTTCCACACGAGAAAAAGTTTCTCATAAAAATTATCCATGCATAAAGTAGCCCACGCCCCTCTCTTCTCACACCAAGAGTGGATAAACATGAGTTGGTTGGCATTTGAATTCAAATTCGATTTGAATTCAAATGAGCAACCACTTATCTTTATCTCTCACACAGAGAAAACGCTGCAAAGACACGTTTTACACTTTTTTTAAAAGGAAGAGAAGATAAGGCATGTGCTAATCTGATCCTAGAGAGAAGGGTGGCGTGAGAGAGCTTTCCTGCATGAGAAAAGAAAAGAAAAGGAGAGAAAAAAAAGAAACAAAGTGGGCGCAAGTTTCTTTGGTGAGTACCCTAGGGTTTTGGCCTAGGGTTCGAGAAGTGAGAAGGTGAGCTATGAGTGTTGTGAGCCCACCAAACTTTAGAGAGAGCTTCAACAACCTCTCAAGTACATCTACTGATGATCCAGAGCATCTGAAGAGTCGGTAGATCAAGATCGAAGGAGTTCGATCAACATCGACCGTCAAAAGGGCTCTGCAACGAACTAGCATTCGTGAGGAGCCGATCAGACCGAAGCTTCATGTGGACAATCTACAGAGGTCAAATACATTGTGTGGCTAGATTGCAATGATCAGACCCTCCCGACGGTGATCAGATTGCAATGATCTACTATCCGCACAAAGGTAATGTGTTCTGAACACATAACAGTAAATTATTTACCGTAGAGAATTCGAAATTTAAATTTAAATACATGCTATTATATCATATTTAGATCTTTGTGTAGGGTTAATTTATGTTAATTAATTAGATTAATTAATAATTTCCACTGTAAAATTATAATTTTGAAAAATTTTAAAATTACCATTTTACCCCTGCATCATTTTTTCCACAAATGATATCAGAGCGGGTTCTAAAATATGAAATACATTTGCATGCATAGATTAAGTTGTAATCTAAAAGTTTAAATTTAAAATTTAAAATTCAAAATTTGAATTTTGAATTTTGAAATTTATTCAAAATTTAAAATTCAAAAATTTGAAATTCAAAATTTGAATTTTGAATTTTGAAATTTAAAATTTGAAATTTAAAATTCAAAAATTTAAAATTTAAAATTTAAAATTTGGTTGAAATTTTAAATTTAAAATTCAAAATTTAAAATTCAAAATTTTGAAATTTGAAATTTGTTTGAAATTTAAAATTCAAAATTCAAAATTTGAAATTTAAAATTTAAATTTTAAAATTAGTATATTTAGATATACTTGATCTAAGTAGCAAGTAGTCTAATTGGGTTGGTTGCCATGATCATCCGGTCATAGAAGAAAAGTAGGGTTTAAAGGTCCTTTCCTCCCATTCGATGGGGTTCTCCTATGGCGATAGGGGTGCCAATGTGATTATATCCCATGCAGATGAAGCAGTGAAAGGAATTAATTATAAAGATTCAATTGTGAAATTTATCATGAATGTGTCAGATTAGATCTAAAGAAATATTCATGATTTATTTTGATTAAGTTATTTTCTGTTATGTAATTAGCAATAGGATTGCTGTTTATGAAATGTGCTGATCTGTTTGTGAAATGAGTTAACACATTTGGTGAACAAAAAATAAAATCTTTCAAATTTGAAAATTATTTTTGAAATATCAAACCCTGACCCATCAATCCAAATACTTAATTAAAAGAATTAAGTGTTGTCTAGGTGGTCTAGAATTGTGAATTAAGACCTAAGACAATTGCATAAACTTGTGGGTCAATGGATTAGATGGATTAAGTCCATAATTGGGTTAGACCTAAGGTTAGTTTAAAAAAATGGACTAAATTAGAGTAATTGGTCAAATCTAATCAAAAGTTGAATTAGATTAGGTCAAGGACACTCTAGACTCAACTCCAATAATTGTAGTTGAATGGGTCCATGTCTTTAACTAGACCAAGATGGACTTAATTCATGGCTACATAGTGGAACCCTATTTACTAAGTTGATCAAATTAAAACTAATGAACCGGTTGGTGTCTAAGGTAAGTTTGGCAGTTTGACCAGTGATTTTTAAGTGGGAGCTACTCGCATTGATTCAATCTCTGACGAGTTAATGGCATATCCTCACCACTAATCTCACTTACCTGGCCAACCTAGTGAGTTAGGTTTTGATTAGATCACTTGGTGATTAGGGCTCACCCATGTCATTAGGTAAATCAGTGTGACTGATTTAGGTGCTCCTATTGCCGGCTTTAATTAAATCTTTTTTAATCTGACTTGGTGAAGTCAGTGGGAGGATTGAAATTAGCTGGTTAATTTATTCTATTCTATCCTTTAATAAAATCTTCAAAAATTATTAGGTCCCTAAAAATGATTAAGTTATAGTGATAACTAAGTCATTGCCTCCCATTAAGTGAGTGATAATGAGTCCATTAGTTTAATAATCATTGGAGGCCCAAAGGCCTGTTGCTTATTGACTAATGGAATTATTATTCATAGTATGATAATTTGGTTGAGTCTTTCTGATGGTGGTCAGGTTGACTGGCCAAAGTCGAACCTAATCATTTATTGGTCCGATTCACCAAATCAAATCATATTAATGGTTGGACCTAATCAGATCTTTTTAGTGGAGGCCAAAGCCTACTGATTAGGTTCTAGGGCAAAATTAATTACTAGAAGTTGTTTAGAAAAATAATTGGTTATGACCTACCCATAGATGCACATGGGTTAACCAACCAAAGTTGGGCTCGTGTGTGGTCTGTGTGGATTCTAGTACCCACTAAGGAATTAAAGTAATTTCTCAAATTAGAGGTTGAGGCTACCAGTTCGTAAAAATACTGGGAGAAACTTTAGACTAAAGTCCAAGTCTTTAGTATTAATAATTTATATACTAATAGAGGTCTGGTTTTTCTTTATGCAGCTATGGCCACTACCCTGTCACTCCGGTCATTATTAGATAATGACAAGCTCATGGGACCTAATTTTGATAGCTGGTATCAAAAATTAAAAATCGTCCTTGAGCATGAGTGAATCTTTTATGTAGTAACGGATCCGACACCTGAGGAGCCAGCCCTGAATGCTAGAGGGGCGGTCTGAGATACTTACTAGAAGTGGCTCAATGACCGCACCACCGTTCGGTGCATAATGCTGGCAGTAATGAATGATGAGTTCAGCCGCAGGTTCGGGAATGCCCAGCCGTAGGAGATGCTTCAAATGTTGAACGACTCCTTTGGCACGCCTGACGACGTTGAAAGACACAAAACTAATTGTGCCATTTTCAATGCTCGGATGAGGGATGGGGCCTTAGTCACTGATCATGTGCTGTATATGATCGAAATGATTGAGCGCCTAAGTAAACTGGCTTTTCCTTGCACGAGTAGCTTGCTAAGGATGCGATCCTTAATTCTTTGCCCAAGTCCTTCCTCTCCTTCTTTACTCATTTTCGAAAGACAAAGCCTGCAGTGAACTACCACAGCTTGTTGGGGTTGCTGCAGAACTTTGAGAAGGACCACCAGCTCCATAAGGAGTCGGTAAATGTTGTGGGAGGGTCTTCTTCTGGTCGTCGACCCTTTAAGAAAGGGAAGAAGAACAAGAAGAAGAATAATAAGAAGGTGCAGTCGCGTGCTGGGACGTCTGCACAGGGACAGACCAAGAAGCTCAAACCCGACCAGAGCTAGGTGGAGTGCTTCTTTTGCAAGAAGTAGGGGCACTGGAAGAGGAACTGTCCTCTATACATTGCCTTCCTGGATCCAAACAGGCTGAAGAAGAAGCAAGGTAATTATATGATAACACCTTGCAACTTTTTCATTTGTGATACTACTGCCTGGATTTGGATACTGGAAGCCCTTATCATATCTGTAATTCGATGCAGGTTCTGCAAGTCAGTAGGAGATTTGATGAAGGCGAGAGGTTCTTGAACGTTGGAGATGGAAGCAAAGTTTCAGTTCTAACTTTAGGAATCATGAACCTTGTAATCAACTCTCGTAATATAATTCTGAGTGAATGTTACTATTATCCAAATTTTTTATTAAATATTATTTCTATAGGCCTTTTGGTTATGTACAGTTATGAATTTTTAATAAAAAAAATATTTACAATATCATTTTGAATGGTGTTACAATGTTTGTTGGACAACTAAATAATGGAATTAACTTACTATCACAGCCTGTAAATGTGGTTCAAACCTTCGGTAAACGTCCTAGAGTAGATAATGTGTCAGAAGTCTACCTTTGGCACTGTAGGCTAGGTTATATCAATAAGAACAGGATAAATAGGTTGGCTCAAGAAGGAATTCTTGAAGTCAATGATTGTGAATCACTTCCAACCTGTGAGTCTTGTCTTCTTGGGAAGATGACCAAGTCACCTTTTACTGAAAAAGATGAGAGAGCCAATGAACTTTTGGGTCTAGTACATTCTGATGTATGTGGACCCATGAGCTCAAATATAGGAGGTGGATATTTCTACTTCATAACCTTCACAAACGATATATCTAGGTATGGGTATATCTACTTAATGAAGCATAAGTCGAAGTCATTTGAAATGTTCAAACTATTCCGAAATGAGGTAGAAAAACAAACTGGGAAGTATATTAAAACTCTTCGATCTGATCGAGGAGATGAATACCTTTCCAATGATTTTTTGACATATCTTGGGGAGAATGAAATTCTCTCTCAGTGGACTCCTCTTGGAACACCACAGCATAATGGTGTATCTGAAAGGAGGAATCGGACCTTGTTGGACATGGTTCGATCCATGATGGGGTTTGCTGGTCTGCCGATCTTCCTTTGGAGATATGCGCTCGAATCAGCTTGTTACCTTCTAAATAGGGTTCTGAGTAAGTCTGTAACCAAAACACCATATGAGATATGGATAGGACGTAAGCCAGTACTCTCTCACCTAAGGGTTTGGGGGTGTCCGGCTTATGTTAAACATTTAATTACGGATAAACTTGGACCTAGGTCTGACAAGTATAATTTTATAAGGTACCCAAAAGAGACCAAAGGGTATTATTTCTACCTAGCTGATGAGCAAAAGGTGTTTGTCAGCCTTAAGGTAATCTTTTTGGAAAAGGAGTTCCTTGGTGAAAGGACTGTTGCCTCTAAGATCGAACTTGAGAAAGTTCGACAGGTGAAAAAATTGACTCAAGTAGCTGAACCTGAACCAGATTTGGTTAGATCAGATTTGGAGCCTATTGTTCCTGCACCCTTAAGGCGGTTTGGTAGAGTACCACGTCAACCGGACAGATACTATTGTTTCTTGGTTCGGAATGGCGATCTTGTCGAACTTAATGAAAATGATGAGGATCCGATCACCTACATGGATGCAATGCAGATACCTGACTCTGAGAAATGGCTAGAGGCCATAAAATCTGAAATGGAATCCATGAAGGTCAACGATGTGTGGACATTGATTGATCCACCCGAAGGAGTAAAATGAAGGAACCAGATCTAGGGTTTCAGGGTTAGATCTTGAAACTTTTTCAAGATCATACAGCGGAAGACTAAAATAAATCAAAATTTATTTTCTAAAATCAGAGAATCCCTAGATCTAAGATCCTATTACATGATTATTACATAGTATTAAATCAGAAATTAAAATATATAAATATAGCATGAACTACATGTTGATCATATCAACATATTTCTATACCACATCTAATGTATGTATTAAACAATAGATCAGATCTATTACCTTGCAAGTTAGATGCTCTAACCTCGCTGATCTGGGCTTAAGGATGATGTTGCAAGCCGCACATACGTCCGGCCTCTAGGAGTCGTCCACACGAGCCCACGAATCTCGATCAGAAGTCCTGCTTCAGGAAATCAGCACAGTATGCTAGTACTGCGCTGATCCTTCTTTGATGGTTGATCAGGTGCCTCCTTCTTCTTGATTTGGACTCTTCCAAAGATGGAAAGTAGAAGGAGGAGTTTCAGATCTGAGATGCTCTCAGGAAACTCAAGATGGAGGAGAAAAGATATGAAAACAAAAACCCTAGAAGAAGACCCTCTTCTTCTTCACGTTTTTCTCTCTAGACACCCAAACTTGCATCTTTTATATCTCCACGACCCAAAGGTATTTCTCTTTAATTTTTGGATGGCACAAAGGTCTCTCAAATCTATGACTTTCTCTAAAATTTTACAAAGAAACTCGACTTATATAGAGAGATATTATAGAGTCCTTGTCTAGGTCAAACACCTAGTCAAGGCTTATCCAAACATGGCAAGTTAAGGGATGCCCAACTCTTGAGCACCTCCTTCATATTTTCATGCATGGATCACCAAAAAAGGTACACAATGTATACCCTAAAAGCCACAAAAATTTCAAAAAAAATTTGGATAAATTCGGTACAAAATTGAAAGAGTTTTGGATTTCTAAAACTCTATCTCATAGAATTCGAAATCCAAACTTATTCCTTTTAGATTTGATCCAAACCATCTTCCATGTAAGAAAGAAGAGAGGAGACCTTTTGTGAATGTGAGAGAGATCTGGGAGAGGGCTTTTGTCGTACAAAATAAGTAGAGATTGGCGTTGAATAAGAGAGAGGGCGTGGAGAAGGATTATGTGGCGCAAGGTGGAATCCTAGTCTTACTAGGATTCTGTCTTATGACTTGTTTTAATTTGGTTTTTCAAACTAAATCAAATCAAAATTAGATCAACCCAATTAAAATAGGTCTTAACCCAATTAAGAACCTAATTTAATCAGATTAAATTAGATTTAAATCTGATTTAATTTTCTAATCAAATTAGAAATTAGATTGACCCAAGTCCTAGTTGAACTAGGACTAGTTTTTCCTTGCACTTGGCTTATCCAATAAATCAATTGAACTTGATCCAATCAAGCCCAAACTAAATATAATTAAATCATATTTAATTAGACTTAATCTCAGCCCATTGGCTTAATCAAATTAAGCCAATCAGCAATCAAAATTGCTAATAGATCCTCCTGCAACACTTGCACTGGGTTAAATGTCAATCGTATTGATCATTTAACCCTAGAACGATTCTTAATCATTGATCAACCATCTGATCGGATCATGAACTCTAATGTGTGTGACCTCATAGGTCCGAACCTAAGTCGGTAGCATAGGAATAAATTTCTATACCAATCGAAGTGACCATCTAGCAATGGTACCCGACGACCGGATAGGTCGAATGTGTAGAACAACATCCTTAGAACCCATGCGGATATAGTTTTCATATAATTCATCCCCTTGACCAAAATGATCATAGGACACCCCAGAGTTTAACTGTCAACTCTGATCAGGTTGTCCACATTGTATTTCAAAATATCAAATCCATCTGATGGATTATCCTAGCCAAGATTTTGCTAAATTGAAATACAGCGACTCATTCTTCTCCAACTCTTGGAGTGGTCAATCCCATCTCGATCACACTCTGACTTCGCAAGTACTTGACTGTGCCCAGAAGCCTTCCGTCCCTGAATTAGAAATTCAGTTAGTCCAGTACCAAAGCACAGTGAGTTGCTTGCAAGTCACTGAGGCGATCTCAAGTCTAAGGGACACTTATACCTATATCCTATCAGAGATATTCTCGACAGTAGAATACTCTGGAGTTGGTCACGTTCAATGATGATGACCCTTACATCTCACCTGTATGCCATACCAGTGTCTCCACACTCCTTGGTTAAGAGGACAACCAACCCATATGGCCTACAGCGATCTATGCTCGATAGAAGCTGTCGTCCTTATTAACAGCTTATCATTTGGTCGTGAACAGTTTTAAGGACTAATCGATAAATCTTCTCTTTATCGAACTTAAATAGTCCTAAGGACTTCATCATAACAACGGAGTTCATTAGAAGATGAAAGCTTATGATGAAGATGCCAAATATATTTTATTTATTAACAAATCAATTACAATACTTGGTTGCTCAACCGTCAACAGCTTGACGATTGGCTTTTTGGGACATATTTCCCAACATAAAACCCATAGGGTGTAAGTGAGTCTTCAAGAGGAAGAGAGGCACAAACGAAAAGGTGGAGACCTATAAAGCCCGTCTGGTTGCCAAGGGATATCGTCAACATTATGGTATAGACTATGACGAGACATTTTCTCCTGTGACAATGCTCAAATCCATTCAGATTATGCTTGTGATAGCTATCCATCTGGACTATGAAATCTGACAGATAGATGTGAAAACAGCTTTCCTAAATTGAGAGCTGGACGAAGATGTATATATGATACAACCTGAAGGGTTCACATCCACAGATGAGTCTAAGGTGTGCAGGCTATAGAGGTCCATTTATGGACTTAAGCAGGCATCCCGGAGTTGGAACATATGTTTTGATAGGATGATCAAGATGTATAGCTTCGTTAAGAATGGAGAAGAGCCTTGCATTTATAAGTGGGCTAATAGTCCAGTAGTGGTATTTCTTGTATTGTATGCGAATGATATTCTCTTAATTGGGAATGATGTCCCTGCATTACAGGGAATAAAGATTTGGCTGTCGTCACAGTTCTCCATGAAGGATCTGGGAGAAGCTTCCTATATCCTAGAGATGAGGATCTATAGGGATAGATCTAAAAAGTTGCTTGGCTTATCCCAGTCCACGTACATTGATACTATGCTGAAGAGGTTCAGCATGGAGAATTTCAAGAAAGGTTATCTACTGATAGGCCATAAAATTTCTCTCTCGAAGAGGGATTGTCCGACAACACCTCAAGAGAGAGAGCGTATGGGTAGAATTCCATATGCTTTGACAGTGGGATCTATCGTGTACGCCATGACATGTACACGATCAGATGTGGCATACTACTAGGGGTAGTGAGTAAATACCAATCTGATCTAGAGGAGAATTACTGGAAGGTTGTTAAAACAATCGTGAAGTATTTAAGAAATACTAAGGACCAGTGGCTTGTTTATAGTGAATCGGACTTGAGACTTATGGGGTTTACAGACTCCAGTTCCAGTCTGATCATGATGATAGTAAGAGTGTGTCAGGATTTGTTTTTACCCTTAATGGTGGGCTGTCTACTGGAAGAGTTCCAAGAAGCACACTGTGGCTGATTCAGTTTGCGAGACAGAGTATGTCGCTGCATCAGATGCTGTCAAAGAAGCGGTGTGGCAGAAAAAATTCATCACCGAGCTTGGAGTAGCACCCTCCCTTGTTGGTCCAGTTCTGCTCTATTGTGACAGCTCTGGAGCTATTGCTCAGGCGAAGGAACCAAAGGCACACCAGCAGACGAAGCATATTCTGCACCGCTACCATCTCATCCGAAAAATCATAGATCGAGGTGACGTCGACCTTCAGAAGATCGACGGAAAGGAGAACCTGGCTGACCCATTCACTAAAGCCATTGCAGTGAAGGAGTTCGACGACTTTAAGTCGAAGATGGGTATTAGATACTGTACCGATTGGCTTTAGGCTAAGTGGTAGATAGTTTGGAATAGTATCCCAAAGCCAATCGTCAGTCTGTTGACGGTTGTGCTCTTTGTTGTATTAGTGCATGAATAATAAATTAATAAAAAATATTTTGACATTTTTCATCATAAATTATTTCATCTTCTAATGAACTTCTGTGTTGTGGTGAAGTCCTTAGGACTATTTAGACTCGACAAAGGAGGATTTGTCATTTAGTCCTTAAACCTATTCATGATTAAATGATACGTTGTTACCAAGGACAACAACGTTTATCAAGCATAGGTCATTGTGTGCCATATAGGTTGGTTGTCCTCTTAACCAATTAGTATGGAGACACTGGTATGGCATACAGGTGAGATGTAAGGGTGCATCTACACTGAACGTGATCGGATCCGAAGCTTTTTCTACGGTCAAGATTTGCTCCGATGGGATATGGGTATAACTGTCCCTCCGACCTGAGACCGCCATGGTGACTTGCAAGCAACTCACTGCACTTAGGCACTGGACTACCTGAATTTCTAATTCAGTGACGGAAGGCTGCTGGGTGTAGTCAAGTACTTGACTTGTCGGTGCATGTGTCAAGATGGGATTGACCACTCCTGTGTACAGTCGTGTTTCAATTTAGCAAAACCTTGGCCAGGGGAGTCCTAGTGAGGAGTCAGAGGACTGTTTGAGTTGAGCACGATTCGAATGATCTGATCAGGGTTGACAGTTTAACCTTGAGTCGTCTTAAACACATGGGTCAAAAGGATGAATTATACAGTAACCATATTCACGTAGGTTCTGAGTGATGCAATTGTGACTATTTAATCTATCCGAGTGTCGGGTACCATTGCTAGATGGTCACTTCGATTAGTATAAAAATTGATTCCTGTGCTACCGGCTTAGGATCGAACCTGTGGGGTCACACACATTAGAGGTTCCTATCTGATCTGATGGCTGGTGAAGAGTCCTAAGTATCTAAGATTTTGTGATCGAGAATCAGGATTCTCTGATCACGAGTTTCACACATTTTGGGTACCGGGGTCAAGAGTCCCACTGGTTTTGGACTTTTCGATCAGGGTTTCATATCGATGAATTCTGATGCCCGATTGTCCATCGAATTTGGACTCAGTATTTATGAGACTTTTAATTAGTGATTTGATCAGTAATTAACTCAATTTGATTGAGTAATTATTTTTGGATCAAGTCCAATTGAATTGGATTCAGTTGGGTTTGACCTGATTAGATTAAGTGTTGACCTAATCGCTATGGTATTTTGGTTCCTGATCTAATCAGGGGTTGGGCTTAGTCAATTCCTGATTTGATTAGGATTTTATTGAGTCTAAATAAGTCTAATTAAGTTGGGTTTAACTTAGTCTAATTGTGCTTAGCCTATTTTGATTAGGTTGGTTCAATTATGATCAAACCATCTTTTGAATTTAACAAATCCCTGCGCCACCCTTTTATTTTGTGCGCCACTTCTTCCACATGAGAAAAGGTTTCTCATGAAAATTATCCATGCACAAAGTAGCCCATGCCCCTCTCTTCTCACACCAAGAGTGGATAAACATGAGTTGGTTGGCATTTGAATTCAAATTCGATTTGAATTCAAATAAGCAACCACTTATCTTTACCTCTCACACAGAGAAAATACTGCAAAGATGCATTTTGCACTTTTTTTAAAAGGAAGAGAAGATAAGGCATGTGCTAATCTGATCCTAGAGAGAAGGGTGGCGTGAGAGAGCTTTCCTACGTGAGAAAAGAAAAGAAAAGGAGAGAAAAGAAAGAAACAAAGTGGGCGCAAGTTTCTTCGGTGAGTATCCTAGGGTTTTGACCTAGGGTTCGGGAAGTGAGAAGGTGAGTTACGAGTATCGTGAGCCCACCGAACTTTATAGAGAGCTTCAACAACCTCTCAAGTGCATCTACTGACGATCTGGAGCATCTGAGGAGTCGGTAGATCAAGATCGAAGGAGTTCGATCAACATCGGCCATCAAAAGGGCTCTACAACGAACAAGCATTCGTGAGGAGCCGATCAGATCGGAAGCTTCATGTGGACGATCCGCAAAGGTCAGACATATTGTGTAGCTAGATTGTGATGATCAGACCCTCTCGACGGTGATCAGATTGCCGCGATCAACTATCTGCACAAAGGTAATATGTTCTGAACACATAACAATAAAATATTTACTGTAGAGAATTCGAAATTCAAATTTAAATGCATGCTATTATATCATATTTAGATCCTTGTATAGGGTTAATTTATGTTAATTAATTAGATTAATTAATAATTTTTACTGTAAAATTATAATTTTGAAAAAGTTTTAAAATTACGTTTTTCCCTTGCACCATTTTTCCCATACTTCTGGAGATATGCACTCGAATCAGCCTGTAATCTGTTAAATAGGGTTCCAAGTAAGTCAGTAATTAAGACTCTATATGAGATATGGATAGGGCATAAGCCAGCACTTTCACACCTTAGGGTTTGGGGGTACCCGACCTATGTCAAACGATTAGTCACAGACAAACTTAGACCTAGATCTGACAAATGCACATTCATCGGATATCCAAAGAGACCAAAGGATATTTTTTCTACCATGCTGATGAATAAAAGGTGTTCGTCAGTCTTAAGATAATCATTTTAGAAAAAAAGTTCCTTGGTGAAGGAATCGTTGCCTCTAAGGTTGAACTTGATGAAGTTCAATAGGTAGAACGACCGACACCAATAGCTGAACCTGAGTCGAATTTGATTAGATCAGATCTGGAGCCCAATGTACCTACACTATTAAGGTGATCCGATAGAGTATCACATTAGCCAGACAGATACTACGGTTTCTTGATCTGGGATGGTGATCCCATCGAACTCGATGAGAACGATGAGGATCCAATCACCTATATGGATGCAATACAGAGACCTAATTCTGAGAAATGGCTTGAGCTATGAAATCTGAAATAGAGTCCATAAAGGTCAACGATGTATGGACATTGGTTGACCCACCTAAAAGGGTTAAACCCATTGGATGTAAATGGGTGTTCAAAAGGAAAAGGGGTATAGATGGAAAGGTGGAGACTTATAAAGCCTGTCTGGTTACCAAAGGGTATCATCAACATTATGGTATTGATTATGACGAGATGTTTTCTCCTGTGGCAATGCTCAAATCCATTCGGATAATGCTTGCAATAGCTGTCCATCTGGATTATAAAATCTGGCAAATAGATGTAAAGACAGCTTTCCTGAATGGAGAGCTGATCGAAGAGGTGTATATGATACAACCTGAGGGATTTACATCCATAGATGAGTCCGAGGTGTGCAAGCTTTAGAGATCCATTTATGGATTGAAGCAAGCTTCTCAGAGTTGGAACATGCGTTTTGATAAGGTGATCAAAACGTATGGCTTCGTTAAGAATGGAGAAGAGTCATGCATCTATAAATGGGCAAAAGGTCCAGTTGTGGTATTCTTTGTCTTGTACATGGATGACATTCTCTTAATCAGAAATGACATCCTCGCACTACAGGGAATAAAAGTTTGGTTGTCATCGTAGTTCTCCATGAAGGATTTGGGTGAAGCATCTTACATTCTAGGGATGAAGATCTATAGGGATAGATCTAAAAAGATGCTTGGATTATCCCAGTCCACGTACATAGACACTGTGCTGAAGAGGTTTAGCATTGAGAATTTCAAGAAAGGCTATCTACCGATAGGCCATGAAATTTTTCTCTCTAAGAAAGATTATCCGACAACTCCTGAAGAGAGAGAGAGTATGAGTAGAGTCCCATATACTTCGATCATGGGATTTATCATGTACGCCATGACATGTACAAGATCAGATGTGGCATACTCACTAGAAGTAGTGAGTAGATACCAATCTGATCCTGAAGAAAACCACTGGAAAGTGGTTAAAGCCATCCTTAAGTATTTGAGAAAAACTAAAGACCAATGGTTGGTTTATGGTGAGTCAGATCTGAAACTTGTGGGGTTCACAGACTCCAGCTTTCAATCTGACCATGATGACAGCAGAAGCGTGTCAGGTTATATCTTTACTCTGAATGGTGGAGCTATCTGCTGGAAGAGTTCCAAGCAGCATATTGTGGCAAACTCTGTTTGTGAAGCAGAGTACATCGCAGCATCGGATGCTGCGAAGGAAGCTGTGTGGTTGAGAAAATTCATCATCGAGCTCGTAGTAGCACCCTCCCTCGATGGTTCAATCCTGCTCTACTGTGACAGCACTGGTGCCATAGCTCAGGCGAAGGAACCCAAAGCACACCAGCGGATGAAGTACATTTTACGTCGCTTCCACCTGATCCGGGAGATCGTAGATCGAGGTGATGTCGACCTTCAGAAGATCGATGGAAAGAAGAATCTGGCCGACCCCTTCACTAAAGCCTTGGTGATAAAGGAGTTTGACAATCACAAGTTGAAGATTGGTATCAGATACTGTACCGAGTGGCTTTAAGATAAGTGAGAGCTGTTGGAAAATGTGTCCCAAAAATCAATCGTCAGCCTGTTACGGTTGAGCAATCTTGTATGATAATTGATTTGTTAATAAATAAAATATATTTGGTATTTTCATCATAAGCTTTCATCTTCTAATGAACTCCGTTGTTATGATGAAGTTCTTAGGACTATTTAGATTCGATAAAGAGAGGATTTATCGATTAGTCCTTAAAACTATTCACGATCAAATGATAGGCTGTTAATAAGGACGACAGCTTCTATCGAGCATAGGTCGTTGTAGGCCATATGGGTCGGTTGTCCTTTTAATCAAGGAGTGTGGAGATACTGGTATGGCATACAGATGAGATGTAAGGGTACATCATCATGGAACGTGACCAACTCCAGAGCATTCTGCTATCGAGAATGTCTCTGATGGGATATAGGTATAAATGTCCCTTAGACCTAAGATCACCTCAGTGACTTGCAAGCAACTCACTGTGCTTTGGTACTAGACTAACTGAATTTTTAATTCAGTGATGAAAGGCTTCTGGACATAGTCAAGTACTTGCGAAGTCAGAGTGTGATCGAGATGGGATTGACCACTCCAAGAGTTGGAGAAGAATGAGTCACTGTATTTCAATTTAGCAAAACCTTGGCCAGGGTAATCCATCAGATGGATTTGATATTTTGAAATACAATGTGGACAACCTGATCAAAGTTGACAGTTGAACTCTAAGGTGTCCTATGATCATTTTGGTCAAGGGGATGAATTATATTGAAACTATATCTGCATGGGTTCTAAGGATGTTATTCTACACATTCGACCTATCCGGTCGTCGGGTATCATTCCTAGATGGTCACTTCGATTGGTACAAAAATTTATTTCTGTACTATCGGTTTAGATTCGGACCTATGAGATCATACACATTAGAGTTCATGATCCGATCGGATGGTTGATTAATGATTAAGAATCATTCTAGGGTTAAATGATCAATACGATTGACATTTAACCTAGTGCAAGTGTTGCTGGAGGATCGATTAGCAATTCAATTGCTAATTGGCTTAATTTGATTAGGACAATGGGCTGAGATTAAGTCTAATTGAATATGATTTAATTAGATTTAGTTTGGACTTGATTGGATCAAGTCCAATTGGTTTATTGGATAAGCCAAGTGCAAGGAAAAAACTAGTCCTAGTTCAATTAGGACTTGGGTCAACTTAATTTCTAATTTGATTAGAAAATTAAATCAGATTTAAATCTAATTTAATCTGATTAAATTAAATTTTTAATTGGGTTAAGACCTATTTTAATTAGGTTGATCTAATTTTGATTTGATTTGATTTGAGAAACCAAATTAAAACAAGTCATAAGATAGAATCCTAGTAAGACTAGGATTCCACCTTGCGCCACATAAGCCCCCCATGCCCTCTCTCTTATTCCACGCCAATCTCCTTTTATTTTGTGTGAGAAAAGCCCTCTCCCAGGTCTTTTTTATGTCCAAAAGGTTTTCTCTTTTCTTTCATACATGGAAAGTGGTTGTGGATTAAATCAAAGTAGGAATAAGTTTGGATTTCAAATTCTATGAGATAGAGTTTTAGAAATCCAAAACTCTTTCCTTTTTGCATCGAATTTATCCAGATTTTTTTTGAGATTTTTAATGGCTTTTATGTCACACATTATGCACCCTTTTCTGGTGGCCCATGCATGAAAATAAGGAGGAGGTGCCCAAGAGTTGGGCGCCCCTTATCTTGCCATGTTTGGATAAGCCTTGACTAGGTATTTGACCTAGACAAGGACTCTATCATATCTCTCTCTATAAAAGAGTTTTTTTATGAAATTTTTGAAGAACATAGAGATTTGAGAGATCTTTGGGACATCCAAAAATTAGAGAGAAAGACCTTTGGGTCATGGAGATATAATAGACACAAGACAGGATGTCTAGGAGAGAGTAAAGAGAAGAAGAGGGTCTTCTTCTAGAGTTGTTAGTTTCATCTCTTCCCTTCATCTTGAGTTTTCTGAGAGCATCTCAGATCTAAAACTCCTTCTTTTACTTCTCATCTTTGAAAGAGCTCAAATTAAGAAGGAGGTACCTGATCAACCATCGAAGAAGGATCAGCGCAGTACTAGCATACTGTGCTGATTTCCTGAAGTAAGACTTCTAGTCGAGATTCGTGAGCTCGTGTGGACGACTCCTAGAGACCGGATGCGTGTGCAGTTTGCAACATCATCCTCAAGCCCGTATCAGCAAGGTTAGAATGTCTAACTTGCAAGGTAATAGATCTAATCTATTGTTTAATACATACATTAGATATAGTATAGAAACATGTTGATATGATCAACATGTAGTTCATGCTCTATATATTTTAATTTTTGATTTAATACTATGTAATAATCATGTAATAGAATCTTAGATCTAAAAATTTTTTGATTTTAGAAAATAAATTTTAATTTATTTTAGTCTTCCGCTGTCTGATCTTGAAAAAATTTAAGATCTAATCCTGAAACCCTAGATCTGGTTCCTTCATAAGCATCCGTAGAATACATGTCAGGTGGTTGGGGCATCAACTCTTGGTGCCCCACAAAGGGATCTCTAGCCAAAAGAGATGGGGCATGGATCCGACTCTCTCTCCTCCACATCATTACACATAAGAGGAGGTGGGCCCCTCGAGGATATGGTGCCCAATAATTTTCAAAAAGAAAAAGATGCGCCATATATTCTTTCATCTATTCCACATGCATACTTAGAGATAATTAGGAGATAAAGAAGAGATAATGTTAGGATAATTATACCAACTAATTGACTTAATCAAATTTTTTGGGCTCATAATTAAGAGCCCAATTAAATTTAAATAAATTTAAGTTAGGCTCAAGGCTATGGACTTGATCAAATCAAAGTCTCGAGAAGAATTAGGTTTAATAGTGTGCTAGCATGGTTCTCATAAACCTAATAGGATTTCAATAAATCCTAATCCAATTGAAACTTCATAAGTTCAATTGATAAATTTGAGATTAAATCTCTTAATGTGTGACCCCATAGGTTCATTCTATCTAATAGTGAGATATATTATGATCTCTATCATAATATCATCGAAACTCTTTCTGATAGATTGAAATATTTTCAATTCTATCCTTCGAGGGCCATCGATCATCAAGATAATGTCTGATGAGTCTCACAATCTATCAGTGACACCTAGAGTATGTAGTGACAATCCAGTAGAATGAAAGTACAAATCTCTAGATATAGTTATCGTATCATTCAGTCCTTCTATCATGAGTCCCGACTTGATGGAGGTCATGAAGAGCTCATCAGATCCCATCGTTAGTCATATGCTAGATTGGCTCGACTCGAGTTCATTTGTGAATCCCGTGAAAATTTTTTTTCAGTATTCACATTTACTTTGGCCAAAGACTTTCTAAACTCAGTTTCACAAATCGCATAGGACTTCTGCTTTTCTATCAAGATCGATAGATCCCATTTAGGTGCATCCTACTCCAAACAAGAAATCAGACCTACTAAAGCCAACATACACAGCAAGGACCCAAATGACTAGGGATCAAGAAAATATGCAGTCAAACCCAATAGCCTCATTGCGAATAGCCAATGACACTGCAGGTCAAAAGACCACTTACACTACTGTAGCATCGAGAAGACCACTAATGAGTGAGTAGACATCCATGTGGTTCTCGTGTTGGTCATGTTCAGTACAAGTTTTTCTCTAATAACCATCTGCACCTTCATCCCAGTGTCTTTACACCACAGACCTGAGACTCATCTACCCATAAGGGAGGTGAACCATGTACCGATCTCAAATGGATTGATCACTGTCTTCCGTGATGATCTTTTGATTGAAAGTATTTAAAAATTAATCATTAATTAATATATCTTTCAAATTTTTAACTCTTTAAGAATATATAAAAATTATCTTTGTTAACTTTTAGGACAAATCATGGACACATAAATATGATTGGAATGAAAAAGTCCTTTATTGATAATAAAAAGATTATAAGTACTAGTATAGGCCCTAAAATTACATAATATGTTAGCCAACAATTGGCTTTTAGGGTACAAATCCAACATGATGCACTCCATGGCTCCTTTCCTCACCTCCTTCCACGGTACATCCAGTAGTTTGTTTGCATCGATCGGAAGGAGCATCCCAGAGAAAAGCTTGCTTGCCAACTTGTAGTCCCTCAAGGCCAAGGCCTCGAGCCTCAAACCAATCAGTGCAGCTCTAGAACTAGAAACCCCGTGTGTGGCCCCAAAAGTCCCAAACTCCTTGGCTGGCTCATATCCTGGAGAAAATGCAATGGAAGGAGGGGCCGACAAACTTAGAATTATATCTTCGGAGGTCCAACTTGTTTGGCTCCTTTGATCTTTATCAGAGGCCAATGAGGTCGAGCCAACTCTTATCGTTTTGAGGTCACTGGCACGAGGAAGTTTAGGACCTCCTGATCTAGAAGCTGGCAGAATTGTGGAACTTTCAATCTTAATGTGGATGCTCCGACCGGCCTCAAGCTCAGCTGCCCTTTTTTGACGGGCCTTCTTATTTGGTTTATATGGAGAGCCCGCATTTTTCTCTGTGACCATCTCTACAACTAAAGCAAGTAAGTCGTCGGCAAAAGCATGGTGGAAATCAAAGAGTATAAGACCTTGGAAGTGGAGAATATGCATCTCGAGGGGCAAGCTGGCTAATGCCGACATTGAATAGCATTTAGACTGATAGCAGGTCCTTCAGCTCAGAGATCTTGAAGCCATGCACAGTTGCCAACTCCTGCCTCAGACGTTCATTTATGGAAGGCTCTTTTAGTGCAGCCTTTTGAGGTTCATCCCAAGTGATGAACCCCCAATCCTCATCGGATGTTTGAGAGATGAAGAGAAATCATAGTTTCCAACTATGAACGATGATGGGGATCCCAAAAAAGACTGTGGACAGATGTCCTTCTTCCTCTGCGGCATCACATACCACTAGCTGTGGGACTGCGGTACTTTTTGAGGCTGAAGAGAGAATGAAAGAGCATGACGCTGGGGTCAATCCCCACCAACACACACACTGTAGTGAAGCCATGTATCACGATGAGTTTGAGACCACCAAATATGTGATATTCCGAAGTATTGAAAGAGAGCTATGAAGAAAGGATGAAGAGGGTGTTGGGAAATATGTCCCAAAAGTCAATCGTCAAGCTGTTGACGGTTGAGCAACCAAGTATTGTAATTGATTTGTTAATAAATAAAATATATTTTTGATATTTTTATCATAAATTTTCATCTTCTAACGAACTCCGTTATTATGATGAAGTCCTTAGGACATTTAAGTTCGATAAAGAGAGGATATATCGATTAGTCCTTAAAATTATTCACGACCAAATGATAGACTATTAATAAGGATGACAGTTTCTATCGAGCATAGGTCGCTGTAGGCCATATGGGTTGGTTATCCTCTTAACCAAAGAGTGTGAAGATACTGATATGGTATACAGGTGAGATATAAGGGTACATCATCATTGAACGTGACCAACTCCAGAGTATTCTACTGTTGAGAATGTCTCTGATGGGATATAGGTATAAGTATCCCTTAGATCTGAGATCGCCTCAGTGACTTGCAAGCAACTCACTGTGCTTTGGTACTGGACTAACTGAATTTCTAATTCAGTGACAGAAAACTTCTGGACACAGTCAAGTACTTGTGAAGTCAGAGTATGATCAAGATGGGATTGACCACTCCAAGAGTTGGAGAAGTATGAGTCACCGTATTTTAATTTAGCAAAACTTTGGCCAGTGTAATCCATCAGATGGATTTGATATTTTGAAATACAATGTGGACAACCTGATCAGAGTTGTATTGGAAATAGTGTCCCAAAGCTAATCATCAGCCTGTTGACGGTTATGCTAATTCTTGTATTAGTATATGAATTATAAATAAATAAAAATTATTTTGATATTTTTCATCACAAATTGTTTCATCTTCTAATGAACTCCTGTATTATGGTGAAGTCCTTAAACTATTTAGACTCGACAAAGGAGGATTTGTCGTTTAGTCCTTAAATCTGTTCGCGACCAAATGATACGTTGTTACCAAGGACAACAATGTTTATCAAGTATAGGTCGTTGTATGCCATATGGGTTGGTTGTCCTCTTAATCAAGGAGTGTGAAGACACTGGTATGGTATACAGGTGAGATGTAAGGGTACATCTGCACTGAACGTGACCGACTCCGGAGCTATTTTTGCTGTCAAGATTTGCTTCGATGGGATATGGGTATAACTGTCCCTCCGACCTGAGACCGCCATGGTGACTTGCAAGCAACTCACTGCACTTAGGCACTGGACTACATGAATTTCTAATTCAGTGACGGAAGGGTGCTGGGTGTAGTCAAGTACCTGACTTGTCGGTGCGTGTGTCAAGATGGGATTGACCACTCCACTTCAGGAGCTGTGTACAGTCGTGTTTCAATTTAGCAAAACCTTGGCTAGGGTAGTCTTAGTGAGGAGTCACAGGACTGTTTGAGTTGAGCACGATTCGGATGATCTAATCAGGGTTGACAGTTTAACCCTGAGTCGTCCTAAACACAGGGGTCAAAAGGATGAATTATACAGTAACCATATTCATATAGGTTCTGAATGTTGCGAATGCGACTATTCGACCTCTCCGAACATCGGGTACCATTGCTAGATGGTCACTTCGATTAGTACAGGAATTGATTCCTGTGCTACCGGCTTAGGTTCAAACCTGCGGGGTCACACACATTAGAGGTTCCTATCTGATCTGATGGCTGATGAAGAGTCCTAATGCTCATGGACTATGAGTCCTACATGTTTGGAACTCTGTGATTGAGAATCAAAATTCTCTGATCATGAGTCCCACATATTTTGGGTACCAGGGTCAAGAGTCCCACTGGTTTGGGACTCTTCGATCAAGGTTCCATATCGATGGACTTTGATACCCGATTGCCCATTGGATTTGGATTTAGTATTTATGAGAGATTTAATTAGTGATTTAATCATTAATTAACTCAATTTGATTGAGTAATTATTTTTGGATCAAGTCCAATTGAATTGGATTCAGTTGGATTTGACCCGATTAGGTTAAGTGTTGACCTAATCATCGAAGTGGTTTGGTCCTTGATTTGATCATGGGTTGGGCTTAGTCAATTTTTGATTTGATTATAATTTTATTGAGCCTAATTAAGCCTAATTGTGTTGGGTTTAAATTAGTCTAATTGGACCTAACTTATTTTAATTAAGTTGGTTCAATTAGGTTAATTTAAAATTAGAAACCACCTTGACCTCAATTCCCTGCACCACCTCACTTCTTCTGCACCCATTTGAATTCATGAGAAATAACTTCTCATGAATTTTCTCACATGCAAAGGCCTTCCCATGCCCACACTTGTGCGCCAATTATTTTGAAAGTTGTTTGAAATTCAAAATTCAGAAATTTGAAATTCAAAATTTGAAATTTGAATTTTGAAATTTAAAATTCGAAATTTAAAATTTAAAAATTTAAAATTTAAAATTTAAAATTTAAAATTTGAAATTTAAAATTTAGTTAAAATTTCAAATTTGAAATTCAAAATTTAAAATTCAAAAATTTGAAATTTGAAATTTGTTTGAAATTTGAAATTCAAAATTTGAAAATTAAAATTTAAATTTTGAAATTGGTATATTTAGATATACTTGATCCAAGTAGCAAGTAGTCTAATTAGGTTGGTTGCCATGGTCGTCCGGTCATAGAAGAAAAGTAGGGTTTAAAGGTCCTCTCCTCCCATTCGATGGGTTCTCCTATGACGGGAGGGGTGCCACTATAATTATATCCCATACAGACGAAGCAGCGAAAGAAATTAATTGTAAAGGTTCAATTGTGAAATTTATCATGAATGTGTTAGATTAGATCTAAAAGAATATTCATGATTTATTTTGATTGAGTTATTTTCTATTATTAGCAATAGGATTGCTGTTTATGAAATGTGCTGATCTGTTTGTGAAATGAGTCAACACATTTGATGAACAGAAAATAAAACCTTTCAAATTTGAAAATTATTTTTGAAATACCAAATCCTGACCCATCAGCCCAAATACTTAATTAAAAGAATTAAGTGTTGTCTAGTTGGTCTAGAATTATGAATTAAGACCTAAGATAATCACATTGATTCAATCTCTGCCGAGTTAATGATATATCCCCACCACTGATCTCACTTACCTGGCCAACCTAGTGAATTAGATTTTGATTAGATCACTTGGTGATTAGAGCTCATCCATATCATTAGGTAAATCAGTGTGACTGATTTAGGTGCTCCTAATACCGGCTTTAATTAAATCTTTTTTAATTTGACTTGGTGAAGTCAGTGGGAGGATTGAAATTGGCTGGTTAATTTCTTCTCTTCTATCCTTTAATAAAATCCTCAAAAATTATGAGATCCCTAAAATGATTAAGTTATAGTGATAACTAAGTCATAGCCTCTCATTAAGTGAGTGATAATGAGTCCATTAGTTTAATAATCACTGGAGGCCCAAAGGCCTGGTGCTTATTGACTAATGGAATTATCATTCATAGTATGATAATTTGGTTGAGTCTTTCTGATGGTGATCAGGTTGGCCGGCCAAAGTCCGGCCTAATCATTTATTGGTCCAATTCATCAAATCAACTCATGTTAATGGTTGGACCTAACCAGATCTTTTCAGTGGAGGCCAAAGCCTACTGATTAAGTTCTGGGACAAAATAAATTGCTAGAAGTTGTTTAGAGAAACAACTGGTTATGAACCTACCCATAGATGCACATGGGTTGACCAACCAAAGTTGGGCTCGTGTGTAGTCTGTGTGGATTCTAGTACCCACTAAGAAATTAAAGTAATTCCTTGAATTGGAGGTTGAGGCTACCAGTTCATAAAAATACTGAGAGAAACTTTAGACTAAAGTCCCAGTCTTTAGTATTAATAATTTATATACTAATAGAGGTCTGATTTTTCTTTATGCAGCTATGGCCACTACCCTGTCGCTCCGATCATTATTAGATAATGACAAGCTCATGAGACCTACTTTCGATAGCTGGTATCAAAAATTAAAAATCATCCTTGAGCATGAGCGGATCCTTTATCTAACGGATCCGACACCTGAGGAGTCAGCTCCGAATGCTAGAGCGACGGTCTGAGACACTTACCAGAAGTGGCTCAACGATCGCACCACCATTCGATGCATAATGCTAGCAGCAATGAATAATGAGTTTAGCCATAGGTTCGAGAACGTCCAGCTGCAGGAGATGCTTCAAATGTTGAACGACTCCTTTTTGCATGCCTGACGACATTGAAAGGCACAAAACTAGTTGTGCCATTATCAATGCTCAGATGAGGGATGGGGCCTCAGTCACCGATCATGTACTATACATGATCGAAATGATTGAGCGCCTAAGTAAACTGGGCTTTTCCTTGCACGAGCAGCTCGGTAAGGATGCGATCTTTAATTTTTTGCCCAAGTCCTTCCTCCCCTTCCTTACTCATTTTTGGATGACAAAGCCTACAGTGAACTCCACGGCTTGTTGGGGTTGCTGCAGAACTTTGAGAAGGACCACCAGCTCTAAAAGGAGTCGGTGAATGTTGGAGAGGGTCTTCTTCTGGTCGTCAACCCTTTGAGAAAGGGAAGAAGAACAAGAAGAAAAAGAATAAGAAGGTGCAGTCGCATGCTGGGATGTCTGCACAGGGTCAGACCAAGAAGCGCAAGCCTGACCAGAGCCAGGCAGAGTGCTTCTTTTGCAAGAAGCAGGGGCACTAGAAGAGGAACTATCCTCTATACATTGCCTCCCTGGATCCGAACAGGCCGAAGAAGAAGCAAGGTAATTATATGATAATACCTTGCAACTTTTTCATTTGTGATACTACTGCCTGGGTATTGGATACTGGAAGCCCTTATCGTATTTGCAATTCGATGCAGGGTCTGCAGGTCAGTAGGAGATTTGATGAAGGTGAGAGGTTCCTGAACGTTGGAGATGGAAGCAAAGTTTCAGTTCTAGCTTTAGGAATCATGAACCTTATAATCAATTCTCGTAATGTAATTCTGAGTGAATGTCACTATTGTCCAAACTTTTTATTAAATATTATTTCTGTAGGCCTTTTGGCCATGTACGGTTATGAATTTTTAATAAAAGAAAATATTTACAATATCATTTTGAATGGTGTTACAATATTTGTTGGACAACTAAATAATAGAATTTACTTACTATCACAGCCTGTTAATATGGTTCAAACCTCCGGTAAACACCCTAGAATAGATAATGTGTCAAAAGTCCACCTTTGGCACTGTAGGCTAGGTCATATCAATAAGAACAAGATAAACAGGTTGGCTCAAGAAGGAATTTTTGAAGTACGTGACTGTGAATCACTTCCAACCTGTGAGTCATGTCTTCTTGGAAAGATGACCAAGTCACCTTTTACTGGAAAAGGTGAGCGAGCTAGTGAACTCTTGGGTCTAGTACATTCTGATGTATGTGGACCCATGAGCTCAAGTGTAAGAGGTGGATATTTCTACTTCATAACCTTCACAGAGGACCTATCAAGGTATGGGTATGCCTACTTAATGAAGCATAAGTCGGAGTCATTTGAAATGTTCAAACTATTCCG
Organism: Elaeis guineensis; assembly: GCF_000442705.2. NCBI lineage: Eukaryota > Viridiplantae > Streptophyta > Magnoliopsida > Arecales > Arecaceae > Elaeis > Elaeis guineensis. The sequence continues at coordinate 38,008,251 of NC_025995.2, read as the reverse complement.
ATATGAGGTAGAAAAATAAACTGAGAAGTGTATTAAAACTCTTCGATCTGATTGAGGAGGTGAATACCTTTCCAATGAATTTCTGACATATCTTGGGGAGAATGGGATTCTCTCTCAGTGGACTCCTTCTGGAACACCATAGCATAATGGTGTCTGAAAGGAGGAATCGGACCTTATTGGATATGGTTCGATCCATGATGGGGTTTGCTGGTCTGCCAATCTTCCTTTGGGGATATGCACTCGAATCAGTTTGTTACCTTCTAAATAGGATTCCGAGTAAGTCTGTAACCAAAATGCCATATGAGATATGGATAGGACGTAAGCCAGTACTCTCGCACCTTAGGGTTTGGGGGTGTCCGGCTTATGTTAAACGTTTAATTACGGATAAGCTTGGACCTAGGTCTGACAAGTGTTATTTCATAGGATACCCAAAAGAGACCAAAGGGTATTATTTCTACCTAGCTGATGAGCAAAAGGTATTTGTTAGCCTTAAGGCAATCTTTTTGGAAAAGGAGTTCCTTGGTGAAGGGACCGTTGCCTCTACAGTCGAATTTGAGGAAGTTCGACAGGTGGAAAAACTGACACAAGAAGCTGAACCTGAACCGAATTTGGTTAGATCAAATCTGGAGCCCATTGTTCCTGCACCCTTAAGGTGATCTGATAGAGTACCACGTCAACCGGACAGATACTATGGTTTCTTGGTCCGAGACGGCGATCCTGTCGAACTTGATGAAAATGATGAGGATCCGATCACCTACATGGATGCAATGCAGAGACCTGACTCTGAGAAATGGCTAGAGGCCATGAAATCTAAAATGGAGTCCATGAAGGTCAACGATGTATGGACATTGGTTGACCCACCCGAAGGAGTAAAACCCATAGGGTGTAAGTGGGTCTTCAAGAGGAAGAGGGGCACAGACGGAAAGGTGGAAACCTATAAAGCCCGTCTGGTTGCCAAGGGATATCGTCAACGTTATGGTATAGACTATGACGAGATATTTTCTCCTGTGGCAATGCTCAAATCGATTCGGTTTATGCTTGCGATAGCTGCCCATCTGGACTATAAAATCTGGCAGATGAATGTGAAGATAGCTTTCCTAAATGGAGAGCTGGACGAAGAGGTGTATATGATACAATCTGAAGGGTTCACATCCACAGATGAGTCTAAGGTGTGCAGGCTACAGAGGTCCATTTATGGACTTAAGCAGGCATCCTGGAGTTGGAACATATGTTTTGATAGGATGATCAAGACGTCTGGCTTCGTTAAGAACGGAGAAGAGCTCTGCATTTATAAGTGGGCTAATGGTCCACTAGTGGTATTTCTTGTATTGTATGTGGATGACATTCTCTTAATCGAAAATGATATCCCTGCATTACAGGGAATAAAGATTTGACTGTCGTCACAGTTCTCCATGAAGGATTTGGAGAAGCTTTCTACATCCTAGGGATGAGGATCTATAGGGATAGATCTAAAAGGTTGCTTGGCTTATCTCAATCCACATACATTGATACTATGCTGAAGAAGTTCAGCATGGAGAATTTCAAGAAAGACTATCTACCGATAGGCCACGGAATTTCTCTCTCGAAGAGGGATTGTCTGACAACATCTCAAGAGAGAGAGCGTATGGGTAGAATTCTATATGCTTCGACAGTGGGATCTATCATGTACGCCATGATATGTACACGACCAGATGTGGCATACTCACTAGGGGTAGTGAGTAGATACCAATCTGATCTAGGGGAGAATCACTGGAAGGTTGTTAAAACCATTCTGATGTATTTAAGAAATACTAAGGACTAGTGGCTTGTTTATGGTGAATCAGACTTGAGACTTATAGGGTTTACGGAACATACATTTTCAGTCTGATCACGATGATAGCAAAGTGTGTCGGGATTTATTTTTACCCTTAATGGTGTGGCTGTCTGCTGGAAGAGTTCCAAGCAGCACACAGTGGCTAATTCAGTTTGCGAGGCAGAGTATGTCGCTGCATCAGATGCTGCCAAAGAAGCAGTGTGGCTGAAGAAATTCATCACCGAGCTCAGAGTAGCACCCTCCATTGTTGGTCATGTTCTACTCTACTATGACAGCTCTGTAGCCATTGCTCAGGCGAAGGAACCGAAGGCACACCAGCGAACGAAGCATGTTCTGCGCCGCTACCATCTCATCCAGAAAATCATGGATCGAGGTGACGTCGATCTTCAGAAGATCGACGGAAAGGAGAACCTAGCCGACCCATTCACTAAAGCTATTACGGTGAAGGAGTTCGACGACTTCAAGTCGAAGATGGGTATTAGATACTGCACCGATTGACTTTATGCCAAGTGAAAGATTGTTGGGAATAGTATCCCAAAGCCAATCGTCAGCCTATTGACGGTTGTGTTAATTCTTGTATTAGTATATGAATTATAAATAAATAAAAGTTATTTTGGCATTTTTTATCACAAATTATTTCATCTTCTAATGAACTCCTGTGTTGTGGTGAAGTCCTTAGGACTATTCAGACTCGACAAAGGAGGATTTATCGTTTAGTCCTTAAACCTGTTCGCGACCAAATGATACGTTGTTACCAAGGACAACAATATTTATCAAGTATAGGTCATTGTGTGCCATATGGGTTGGTTGTCCTCTTAAGCAAGGAGTGTGGAGACACTGGTATGGTATACAGGTGAGATGTAAGGGTACATCTACACTGAATATGACTGACTCCGGAGCTATTTTTGCTGTTAAGATTTGCTCTAATGGGATATGGGTATAACTGTCCCTCCGACCTGAGACCGCCATGGTGATTTGCAAGCAACTCACTGCACTTAGGCACTGGACTACCTGAATTTCTAATTCAATGATGAAAGGATGCTGGGTGTAGTCAAGTACTTGACTTGTCGGTGCATGTGTCAAGATGGGATTGACCACTCCAGTTCAAGAGCTGTGTACAGTCGTGTTTCAATTTAGCAAAACCTTAGCCAGGGTAGTCCTAGTGAGGAGTCACAGGACTGTTTGAGTTGAGCACGATTCGGATGATCTAATCAGGGTTGACAATTTAACCTTGAGTCGTCCTAAACATAGGGGTCAAAAGGATTAATTATACAGTAACCATATTCGCGTAGGTTCTGAATGTTGTGATTATGACTATTCGACCTATCTGAATGTCGGGTATCATTGCTAGATGGTCAATTCGATTAGTACAGGAATTGGTTCCTGTGCTACCGGATTAGGTTCGAACCTGCGGGGTCACACACATTAGAGGTTCCTATATGATCTGATGGCTGATGAAGAGTCATAATGCTCGTAGACTATGTGTCCTCTGTATTTGAGACTCTGTGATCGAGAATCAGGATTCTCTGATCATGAGTCCTACACATTTTGGGTACCGGGGTCAAGAGTCCCACTGGTTTGGGATTCTTTGATCAAGGTTTCATATCGATGGGCTTTGATACCCGATTGCCCCTCGAATTTGGACTCATTATTTATGAGAGGTTTAATTAGTGATTTGATCACTAATTAACTCAATTTGATTGAGTAATTATTTTTGGATCAAGTCCAATTGAATTGGATTCAGTTGGGTTTGACCCGATTAGGTTAAGTGTTGACCAAATCGTCGAAGTGGTTTGGTCCCTGATTTGATCAGGGGTTGGGCTTAGTCAATTCTTGATTTGATTAAAATTTTATTGAGCCTAATTAAGCTTAATTGTGTTGGGTTTAAATTAGTCTAATTGGACCTAACTTATTTTAATTAAGTTGGTTCAATTAGGTTGATTTAAAATTAGAAACCACCTTGACCTCAACTCCCTACGCCACCTCACTTCTTCTGTGCCCATTTGAATTCACGAGAAATAACTTCTTGTGAATTTTCTCACACACAAAGGCCTTCCCACGCCCACACTTGTGCGCCAATTATTTGGATAAACATGATTTATTAGCCATTGAAATTCAAAGGGTGTTTGAATTTAAATGGATAACTAATCCCATGCACCATGTCCTTATCCTTTTGTGCGCCATTTTCTTTACACAAGAAAGAGTTTCTTGTGTAAACTCTCCATGCACAAGAGAGTTCACGCCCCTCTCTTCTCATGCATAAAGTGGATAGGAATGAGTTGGTTGGCATTTGAATTCAAATTTGATTTGAATTCAAATGAGCAACCACTTATCTTTATCCTCTCGTGTGGTAAAAACGCTGCAAAGATGCGGTCTTGCATCATTTTAAAAAGGAGATAAGAGAGGGCATGCATACGGGACATCTGAGAAAAAAGGGTGGTGTGAGAGAGGTGTCTTGTGTGAGAAAAGAAAAGAAAAGGAGAGAAAAGAAAGAATCAAGCGGGCGCTAGTTTCTTCGGAGTGTACCCTAGGGTTTTGGCTTAGGGTTCGGGAAGTGAGAACATGAGCTATGAGTGTCGTGAGCCCACCAAACTTCAGAGAGAGCATCATCAACCTCTCTACCATCTTTGCTGACAATCTGAAGTATCTGAGGAGTCGGTAGACATCGATCAAAGGAGTTCGATCAACATCGGCCATCAAAAAGGTACAGTCATGAACTAGCATTCGTGAGGTGCCGATTAGACCGAAAGCTTCGTGTGGATGATCCATAGAGGCCAGACATATTGTATGACTGTATTGCGATAATCAGATCCTCCTGAAGGTGATCAAATTGTGATGATCGACTACCCGCACAAAGGTAATGTATTCTGAACACATAACAGTAAATTGTTTACTGTAGAAATTTGAATTTTTAATTTAAATATATGCATGCTATATTTTATATTTAGATCTAGTGTAGGTAAATATATGTTAATTAATTAGATTAATTAATAATTTTCACTGTAAAATAATGATTTTGAAAAAGTTTTAAAATTATCATTTTACCTCTACACTAAAATTCTCTTCAAGTTGACAGTTGAACTCTGAGGTGTCCTATTAGCATTTTTGTCAAGGGGATGAATTATATGAAAATTATATCCGTATGGATTCTAAGGATGTTGTTCTACACATTCGACCTATCCGACCGTCGGGTACCATTGCTAGATGGTCACTTCGATTGGTACAGAAATTTATTTTTATGCTACTGATTTAGGTTCGGACCTATGAGGTTACATACATTAGAGTTTACGATCTGATCGGATGGTTGATCAATGATTAAGAATCATTCTAGGGTTAAACGATCAATACGATTGACATTTAACCTAGTGCAAGTGTTGCAGGAGGATCGATTAGCAATTTGATTGCTAATTGACTTAATTTGATTAAGCCAATAGGTTGAGATTAAGTCTAATTGAATATAATTTAATTAAATTTGGTTTGGGCATGATTGGGTCAAGTTCAATTGGTTTATTGGATAAGCCAAGTATAAGGAAAAACTTGTCCTAGTTCAAATAAGACTTGGGTCAACCTAATTTCTAATTTGATTATAAAATTAAATCAGATTTAAATTTAATTTAATCTGATTAAATTAGGCTCTTAATTGGGTTAAGACTTATTTTAATTGAGTTGATCTAATTTTGGTTTAATTTGGTTTGAGAAATTAAATTAAAACAAGTCATAAGATAGAATCCTAGTAAGACTAGGATACTACCTTACGCCAGATAAGCCCCCCACGCCCTCTCTCTTATTCCACATCAATTCTCTCTTATTTTGTGCGACAAAAATCCTCTCCCAGGTCTTCACCATGCCCAAAAGGTTTTCTCTCTTCTTTCTTACATGGAAGATGGTTATGGATCAAATCAAAGTAGGAATAAGTTTGGATTTCAAATTCTATGAAATAGAGTTTTAGAAATCCAAAACTCTTTCCTTTTTGTACCAATTTTATTTAGATTTTTTTTTGAGATTTTCATGGCTTTTATGACACTTGATAGGTGCCTTTTGCTGTTGATCTACACACAAAAAAAAGAGGGGGCGCCCAAGAGTTGGGCACCCCTTATCTTGCCATGTTTGGATAAACCTTGACTAGGTATTTGACCTAGACAAGGACTTTATCATATCTCTCTATATAAAATAATTTTTTTTATAAAATTTTCATGGAAAATAGATCAAAGAAGATTGGGGCGTGGAGATATAATAGACAAAAGATAGGATGTCTAGAGAGAGCAAAGAGAAGAAGAAGAGGATCTTCTTCTAGGGTTGTTGTGTTCATCTCTTTCCTTCCTCCATCTTGAGTTTTCTGAGAGCATCTCAGATCTGAAATTCTCCTCCTACTTCTCATCTTTAGAAGAGTCCAAATCAAGAAAAATGAAGTACTTGATTAACCATCGAAGGAGGATCAGTGCAGTGCTAGCATACTATGCTGATTTTCTGGAGCAGAACTTCTGATCAAGATTCGTGGGCTTGTGTGGATGACTCCTAGAGGTCGGATGTGTGTGCAGCTCACAACATCATCCTCAAGCCCGGATTAGCAAGATTAGAACGTCTAACTTGCAAGGTAATAGATCTGATCTATTGTTTATTACATACATTAGATGTAGCATAGAAACATGTTGATATGATCAACATGTAGTTCATTCTCTATATGTTTTAATTTTTGATTTAATGCCATGTAATAATCATGTAATAGGATCTTAGATCTATAGATTCCCTAATTTTATAAAATAAAATTTGATTTATTTTAGTCTTCTGCTGCATGATCTTGAAAAAGTTTCAAGATCTAACCTTGAAACCTTAGATCTGGTTCCTTCAGAGGGAGCCATAACCCAGCCTGAAAGTACTCCTTGTAAAGACTCATTCGACCTAAAGGTGGTTGACAGACTCAATCATCCAGCTCTGAAACTTTCAACTGGAATGCCAGTGGGATTTGAAACTGCTCATGAAGTAATGCTATATCCCTCTCAGTTAGCTCTGATCGGAGTCCTAGTGGTGCAAAGCTAGGGTCTCTGGAAGCCATTCCTCTCACTCAAAAAGAAAATCATAAAAGCGGAAAACAAAGGGGAGAAGGAGAGAATTTGCAACAATAAAAAATGGATTGTCAAAAATCCTAAAGGCCTGTGCTGCCTGAACCTTAAATAGACCCGAGATCAAGAAGATCTCCAAATGATATTTCTTTTTAAAGCATTAATTACTCAAGGTGTAGTTTGAAAAAGTTTGAATGGACACCTGACATGTGGTGATTGCAGCTTTTGCCGCTGATTTGATAGTTAATGCCAGCAGTAGGCAAATCATGCTCTGCACTACTATCGAAGAGATGTGGGAGACGTGCGATGGTACTTGCTATGCATGGGTGACAAAAATTTCAGTCTTTTCAATAATCCTCACAGTGGGTGATGAAGACTTTTGGTATGCCATTTACCTCGGGTCATAACTGGGATTGTGGCTCGGATCATATTCGGCCTAACTTGCAATTCAATCAACATTGCTTACATCAAATCAAATACACAATGAATTTTAACAGTGAAGGGTGAATTTCATTTATTTTTATGCAAAATTCAATTACATCGCTTAAAAAAAAATTACATTGAAGCACCGCCAGGATGGTTTGCTCCAGAATAGTTTTCCTTGGTGCCGGCAGCTTCTTTAGTCTGAACGACAGCATGGACCTTGTTTGGTTCGTGGAATAGCATGCTGTCCTTGCAAATTTCTCCATGCTATCTACTGCCACGGTTAACAATCTCTCATCTACGCAATCGGCCTGAAGGAGCTCGATAATGTTCACAGGCAGATATGTTCGGATCATTGCTCTACATCTCTCAAAATCTGCCAAAAATGCCATCTTGCAGGTTTGGTTGATAATTCCAGCCCTTTTCTTTGCCCGATGCCCTCCCTTCTCTCAGCATTTTTGGTTAGGAGTTCCTGATTTGTGAGCCCATGCCAGAGGTGATGATTATTCTTTTCCTCCTTTTTCAACCTCTACTTCAAGCGCTTCACTGTTAATAAAGTCTCCTGAAGGTTAGCTTGAGGCACGATCGGCTCCGGGGTCACTTGAATTCCCTTGGAGACAGAGCCCTCACTCCCCCGAGGCATCCTCTCTTTACTACAACTATCCCTAAAGGTGAGGGTTTATCCTGTCTTCATGATGTCTAATATCTTTCTTCTTACAAGTGTTGACCTTTTTAACTATAGAATTATAAGACTTGAGGAACTGGAAAAGCAGAAGAAGGATGCTGCGAAAAAGAGAAAGACACCCTCCTCGCTCGTCGCTGGGGTTCAAAAGAAATTGAAGACTTCGGGCGATAATCAAAAGAAGACCCCCCAGCCCCAGTTCAAGCATGGGCCATTTCAGTTCCTCCGATCTAATCTTGCCTCCCGAAGCCCATAGTAATCCCCATGCCTCGGACTGAGAGAGGCAATGATTTGACTCAGGTGGGATCAGACTCTATTGGAGTGTCTATGGAGTGAAGACAGGATTCAGCTTTGCCATCCTCTGGTAATGTCTTCGATGATTGGAAGACCACCTGCAATGCCTTCCAAAAGATGCTTTTCGAAGCGGGCTTGGACAAAGCTGAAGGGGAGAGCTTTAAAAGCCAACATAAGTGGATGATAACCTCCCTGATCTAGGTGAGTCTTTCATCCTTATTTTTTTTCTCTCTCTCTCTTTTTTTTAAATTTCTTGCTTCTCGGATGCAAGCATGTCACTATGCTGCCGCCTTCATTAATAAGTTAAGGGGTGTTGAGATGGAATTGGCCGATGCACATGAAAAGTGTAAGGCGGCCAAGACTTCTAAGGCCAAGGTGAATGCCGCTACTACCGAAGCCAAATCCAAGATGGAGGCTACGGAGACTGAAGTTGCTCACCTGAAAATGGCATTGGAGGAGGCTGAGGCTTCAAAGGTGAAGGTTGAAGCTTTGAAGGTGAAGGTCGAAGCCGACCTAGATTCAGAGAAGAAGAGACGGCGGGAAGCCTAGGCTAAGGCCGCCAAAGCTAAGAAGAGGGTGGAGGATCGAGTTGCCAAAGCTGGGCGTGTGGCAATGGAAGCATTCCATGTGTCAGAGTTCTCCCAAGAGAAAGTCAACTTCAGTGGGAAGCTTTCATTGCTAGGTGGGTTGTTTGCCATCAAAAACTAGTGGCGCACTTTCTGGAGAAGGATTTGAGCTTCCTGGATAAAGAATAAGAAGAAGAAGAAAGCGAAGAAGAAAGAGTTAAAGAAGGAGGAGCCAAAGGAGAAGAAAGAAGAGCCACAGAAAGTGAGGCTCCACAACCTGCTGCGGCTACTATAGCGCATCTCGAAGCTATTCCAACATTGGGAGATGTGCCAATTATTGGAAATATATTCCAAAAGCCAATCGTCAACCTGTTGACGGTTGAGCAACCTTATATTGTAATTGATTTATTAATAAATAAAATATATTTTTGATATTTTTATCATAAGTTTTCATCTTATAATGAACTCCATTGTTGTGATGAAGTCCTTAAGACTATTTAGGTTCGATAAAGAAAAGATTTATCGATTAGTCCTTAAAACTGTTCACGATCAAATGATAGGCTGTTAATAAGGATGACAGCTTCTATTGAGCATAGGTCACTGTAGGCCATATGGGTTGGTTGTCCTCTTAACCAAGGAGTGTGAAGATATTAGTATGGCATACAGATGAGATATAAGGATACATCATCATTGAACATGACCAACTCCAAAGCATTCTGTTGTCGAGAATGTCTTTGATGGGATATAGGTATAAGTATCCCTTAGACCTGAGATCGCCTCAGTGACTTGCAAGCAACTCACTGTGCTTTGGTACTAGACTAACTGAATTTTTAATTCAGTGATGGAAGGCTTCTGGATATAGCCAAGTACTTGCAAAGTCAGAGTGTGATCAAGATGGGATTGACCACTCCAAGAGTTGGAGAAGAATGAGTTACTGTATTTCAATTTAGCAAAACCTTGGCCAGGGTAATCCATCAGATGGATTTGATATTTTGAAATACAATGTGGACAACCTGATCAAAGTTAATAGTTGAACTCTAAGGTGTCCTATGAGCATTTTGGTCAAGGAGATAAATTATATGAAAACTATATCCGCATGGGTTCTAAGGATGTTGTTCTACACATTAGACCTATCCGACCATCGGATACCATTGCTAGATGGTCACTTCGATTGGTACAAAAATTTATTCTTGTACTATCAGGTTAAGTTCGAACCTCTAAGATCACACATATTAGAATTCACGATCCGATCGGATGGTTGATCAATGATTAAGAATCATTTTAGGGTTAAACGATCAATACGATTGACATTTAACCTAGTGCAAGTGTTGTAGGAGGATCGATTAGCAATTTAATTGCTAATTGGCTTAATTTGATTAAGCCAATGAGTTGAGATTAAGTCTAATTGAATATAATTTAATTAGATTTGGTTTGGGCTTGATTGGATCAAGTTTAATTAGTTTATTGGATAAGCCAAGTGCAAGAAAAAACTAGTCCTAGCTCAAATAGGACTTGGGTCAACCTAATTTCTAATTTGATTAAAAAATTAAATCTAATTTAAATCTAATTTAATTTGATTAAATTAGGCTCTTAATTGGGTTAAGACCTATTTTAATTAGGTTGATTTAGTTTTGGTTTGATTTGGTTTGAGAAATCAAACTTGAACAAATCATAGATTGAATCCTAGTAAGACTAGGATTCCACCTTGCACCACCTTAGCCCCCCATGCCCACTCTCTCTTATCCCATGCCCACTCTCTCTTATTTTGTGTGACAAAACTCTCTCTCCCAGGTCTTTACGCATGCCCAAAACTTTCCTCTCTTTCTCTCTTACATGGAATGTGATTGTGGATCAAGTCAAAGTAGGAATTAGTTTGGATTTCAAATTCTATGAGATTGAGTTTTAAGAAACCAAAACTCTTTTCTTATGGTACTAATTTTATCCAAATTTTTTTTGAGATTTTCGTGGCTTTTATAGCACATAATATACACCCTTTGCTGGTGGTCCACGGTAGAAAAAGAAGGAGGGGATGCCAAAGAGTTGGGCACCCCTTGTCTTGCCTTGTTTGGATAATCCTTGACCAGAGCATTGAGAGACCTTTGGGGCATCCAAAAATCAAGGAGAAAGAATCTTGGGGTGTGGAGATCTAATAGACACAAAACTAGGTGTCTGAGTTAGAGCAAAGAGAAGAAGAAGAGAATCTTCTTCTAGAGTTGCTGGGTTCATCTCTTTCCTCCTTCCATCTGTAAGTTTTTTAAGAGTGTCACATCTAAAACTCTTCTCTTACTTCTCATCTTTAGAAGAGTCCAAATCAAGAAGAAAGAAGCATCTGATCGACCATCGAAGAAGGATCAGCACAGTACAGCACAGTACTAGCATACTGTGCTGATTTCCTAGATCAGGACTTCTGATCGTCATTCATGGCTCGTGTGGATGACTCCTAGAGGTCGGACACATGTGTGACTCACAACATCATCCTCAACCTCGGATCAGCAAAGTTAGAACGTCTAACTTGCAAGATAATAGATCTGATCTATTATATTTTACATACATTAGATGTAGTGTAGAAACATGTTGATATGATCAACATGTAGTTCTTGCTTTTTATATTTTAATTTTTGATTTAATGCCATATAATAATCATGTAATAGGATCTTAAATCTAGAGATTCTCTAATTTTGTAAGATAAATTTTGATTTATTTTAGTCTTCCGCTGCCTGATCTTAAAAAATTTTCAAGATCTAACCCTGAAACCCTAGATCTGGTTCCTTCAATTGGTATCAGAGCTTAAGTTGTTTATTATATGATTATTTATACTTATTTAGATTATTTCTTAGATTAGATCTAATTTATAATATATTTATTAAATTTGAAATTAAAATTTTTAAATCAATCACGAACTGTAGGTTGTCCTGCTGTAAGGTTTACCCCTTACAGTGCAAAGGTTGTCCTAGTTCATGTAGATCTATCTTTAATCATAAATTTATTAGATGTGATCTAGATTAAATTTATGATTTATTAGATTTAAAAAGTATTTAAATCTAAAATAAAATCTCTTTGTTAATAATTTTCGTGCAAAGAACCATCATATATTTGTCTAGAAAATTTGTGCAGTTTAAAGTTGAAATTGTTTCAATTACATGAACCTGTTTAGATTAGATCTAAAGTAGTTTCATGCTTATTTCACTTAAATTTTGATTATGAATCAAACATGCAACTGGGTTGGTAGAACTATATTGTAAAAATATTTTACAAATATAAAAATTATTTTCGAAAAGTCAAACCCCAACCCTCAGCCTAAAACTTAATTGAGAATTAAGAAGTTGTTTGATTAGGTTCTAGAATTGTGAATTGAAGAACCTAAGACACAAACCATAACACATTGGGTTAATGAGTTAGTGGAAATTAGTCCATTAATTGGGTTAGACCTAAGGTCAGATTAAAGATGGCTTAATTAGAAAATTGACTAAATCTAATCAATTGTTATCTTAGATTAGGTCAAAGATTCTATAGATCAATTACAATAGTTGTAGTTGGTCAAGTCCATGTCTTTAACGAGAATCAAATAGACTTGATTCTTGGCTAAGTGGTCTAGCACGAACTGCTAGATTGATCTAATCGAAACTAATTAAACTATTTGGTGTCTTAGGTAAATCAGACCACTGGTTTTTAATTGGCAGTCCGCTTACCTGGCCATTTCTGATTATGTCTAAGGCAAGCTTTGGCAGACCCTCCCACCGATCAAACTTACCTGACCTCTTGATGAAATTATATTTTTATCGAATTACTTGACTATTCGAGCTAACCCATGTTAGCTAGGTAAATCAGTATGACTGATTTAGGTGCTCTTAGACCAGTCCTTTTAATGGTCTCTCTTAAGTTGACTTGGTGAAGCCAGTGGGAGGATCATGATAAGCTGGTTCATCTGACCTCCTTCTTTAAATCAATTAAATCCTCTAAAATTATTAGGTCCTTAAAATAAAATAGTTATGATGATAACTAGATCATAGCCTCCCATTAAGTGGATGATAATGGGTCCATCAGTTGGATAATCATTGGAGGCCCAAAGGCCTGGTGCTTATCGGCTGATGGAATTGTCATTCATAATATGATTTTTTGACTGCATCTTTCTAAATGATGGTTAGATTAGCCAACCAAAGTTGGGCCTAATCATTCATTGGCTAGATGGGCCAAGTATGGTCATATTAATGGTTGGACCTAACCAGACCTTTTCAGTGGAGGCCAAAGCCTACTGATTAGAAACTGGGGCAAAATTAAAATTATTAAAAATTATTTAAAAAAATAATTGGTTATGAACCTACCTTTAGATGTATATGGGTTGGCCAACCAAAGTTGGACTTGTGTGCAGTCTAAGTGGATTCTAGTACCCACTAAGGAATTAGGGTAATTTCTCGAATTGGAGGTAGAGGCTACCAATTCGAATAAAATAGTGAGAGAAACCTTTTGATTAAAGTCCAAATCTTTAGGTTTAATGAATCAATTACTAATTAGGTTATAATTTTTATTTGTATAGATATGGCCACTTCCCTATCACTTTGATCATTGTTGGATAATGATAAGTTGGTGGGACCTAATTTCAGTAGCTGGTACCGAAAGTTGAAGATCTTGGAGCATGAATGGATCCTATATGTAATAACGGATCCCGCACCTGAGGAGCTAGCTATCAATGCACGTGAAACAGTTAGAGATACTTATCAGAAGTGGCTCAGTGATCGGACCACAGTGTGCTGCATCATGTGTGGGGAAATTCAGTGCAGGGGTAAAATGGTAATTTTAAAACTTTTTCAAAATCATGATTTTACAATGGAAAAATATTAATTAATCTAATTAATTAACATAAATTTATCCTACACTAGGATCTAAATATGATATATAGCATGCATGCATTTAAATTTGAAATTCGAATTTGAACAATAAATACTTTATTGTAATGTGTTCAGAACACAATACCTTTGTGCGGGTAGTAGATCGTCATAATCTGATCAACGTCGGGAGAGTCTGATCATCACGATGTAGCCACACAGTGTGTCTGGCCTCTGCGGATCGTCCACATGAAGCTTCCGATCTGATCGACTCCTCACGAGTGCTAGCTCGTTGTAGAGTCCTTTTGACGGTCGATGCTGATCGAACTCCTTCGATCGATGTCTGTCGATTCTTTGGATACTCCAGATTATCAACAGACGTGCTTGAGAGGATGTTGAAGATCTTCTGGAGATTTTATGGGCTCACAACACTCGTAGCTCACTTTCTCATTTCCCGAACCCCAGGCTAAAACTCTAGGGAACTCACCAGAAACCTTGCACCCACTTTTCTTTCTTTTCTTTCTTTTTCTCTTGGAAGGATATGGACTTCCTTCTCACGCACAAGACTTCTCACATCCCAAAATTTTTCTCCAAAAATCTTCTTCTTCCACGCCCCACTCTTCTCCACCTTTTATAACAACGTCAAACGTCTTATCCAAAAGAAAGGATAAAGATGAGTAATTGCACATTTGAATTCAAATCAAATTTTGAATTCAAATGGACACCAACTCATCTCTTATCTACTAAAGGTATGAGGCGTCGTTTAAATTGTGCATGGAGTGATTTCATGAGAAATCTTTTCTTATATAATAAATGGGGCGTAAAAAAAGGGATAAGGCACAAAGATTGATTGCCCATTCAAATTCAAACTTTATTTTGAATTTGAATGGCCAACCAATCATCCTTATCCATTCATATGGCACATTAAAATGGGGTGTGGAGAGGGCTTGGCATGAGAAAAAAATTCATGAGAAGTTCCTTCTCATGAATTCAAATGGGTGCAATGGAAGTGAGGTGGCGCATGGAGATTGGGTCAAGGTGGTTTAATTATTTAAACCAATCTAATTGAACCAAATAAGTTAGATCCAATTAGACTAATTTAAATCCAACTTAATTAGACTTAATTAAGCTCAATAAAATCTTAATCAAATCAAAAATTGACTAAGCCCAACCCCTGATCAAATCAGGGACCAAACCATCTCGACGTTTGGATAGGTCGAAGAGTCACAATCGCAACACTCAGAACCTACATGAATATGGTTACTGTATAATTCATCCTTTTAACCCCTGTGTTTAGGACGACTCAGGGTTAAACTGTCGACCCTGATTAGATCATCCGAATCATGCTCAACTCAAATAGTCCTGTGACTCCTCACAAAGACTACCCTGGCCAAGGTTTTGCTAAATTGAAACACGACTATACATAGCTCCTAAACTGGAGTGGTCAATCCCATCTTGACACACGCACTGACAAGTCAAGTACTTGACTACACCTAGCAGCCTTCCGTCATTGAATTAGAAATTCAGGTAGTCCAGTGCCTAAGTGCAGTGAGTTGCTTGCAAGTCACTGTGGCGGTCTCAGGTCAGAGGGACATTTATACCCATATTCCATCAGAGCAAATCTTGATAGCAGAAATAGCTCCAGAGTCGGTCACGTTCAGTGTAGATGTACCCTTACATCTCACCTGTATGCGATACCAGTGTCTCCACACTCATTGGTTAAGAGGACAACCAACCTATATGGCAGACAACGACCTATGCTTGATAAACGTTGTCATCCTTGGTAACAACGTATCATTTGGTCACGAACAGATTTAAGGACTAAACGACATATCCTCCTTTATCGAGTCTAAATAGTCCTAAGGACTTCACCACAACATAGGAGTTCATTAGAAGATGAAATATTTTATGATGAAAATTGCCAAAATAATTTTTATTAATTCATAATTCATGTACATATACAAAAATAAGCACAACCGTCAATAGACTGACGATTGGCTTTGGGATACTATTCCCAACAATCTCCCACTTGACCTAAAGCCAATCGGTGCAGTATCTAATACCCATCTTGACTTGTAGTTGTCGAACTCCTTCACCATAATGGCTTTAGTGAATGGGTCAGTCAGGTTCTCCTTCCCGTCGATCTTCTGAAGATCGACGTCACCTCGATCTATAATTTCTCGGATGAGATGATAGCAGCGCAGAATATGCTTCGTCCGCTGGTGTGCCTTTGGTTCCTTCACCTGAGCAATGGCTCCAGAGCTGTCACAGTAGAGCAGGACTGGACCAACAAGGGAGGGTGCTACTCCGAGCTCGGTGATGAATTTTCTCAGCCACACTGCTTCTTTGGCAGCATCTGATGCAGCGACATACTCCACCTCGCAAACTGAATCAGCCATTGTGTGCTGCTTGAAACTTTTTCAGTAGATAGCCCCACCATTAAGGGTAAAAATAAATCCTGACATACTTTTGCTGTCATCATGATCAGACTGGAAACTAGAGTCTGTAAATCCTATAAGTCTCAAGTCCGATTCACCATAAACAAGCCACTGGTCCTTAGTATTTCTTAAATACTTCAAGATGGTTTTAACAATCTTCCAGTGATTCTCCCTTGGATCAGATTGGTATCTACTCACTACTCCTAGTGAGTATGCCACATCTGGTCGTGTACATATCATGGCATACATGATAGATCGCACTGTCGAAGCATATGGAATTCTACTCATACGCTCTCTCTCTTGAGATGTTGTCGGACAATCCCTCTTCGAGAGAGAAATTCCACGGCCTATCGGTAGATAGCCTTTTTTGGAATTCTCCATGCTGAACCTCTTCAGCATAGTATCTATGTACGTAGACTGGGATAAACCAAGTAACCTTTTAGATCTATTCCTATAGATCCTCATCCCTAGGATATAGGAAGCTTCTCCAAATCCTTCATGGAGAACAGTGACGACAGCCAAATCTTTATTCCCTGTAATGCAGGTACATCATTTTCGATTAAGAGAATATCATCCACATACAATACAAGAAATACTACTACTGGATCATTAGCCCACTTATAAATGCAGGGCTCTTCTTCTTCTTAATGAAGCCATACATCTTGATCATCCTATCAAAATGTATGTTCCAACTCCGAGATGCCTGCTTACATCCATAAATGGACCTCTGTAGTCTGCACACCTTAGACTCATCAGTGGATGTGAATCCTTCAGGTTGTATCATATACACCTCTTCATCCAGCTCTCCATTTAGGAAAGCTATCTTCACATCCATCTGCTAGATTTCATAGTCCAGATGGATAGCTATCGCAAGCATAATCCGAATGGATTTGAGCATTGCCACAGGAGAAAATATCTCATCATAGTCTATACCATAACGTTGACGATATCCCTTGAAAACCAAACGGGCTTTATAGGTTTCCACCTTTCCGTCTGCGCCCCTCTTCCTCTTGAAGACCCACTTACACCCTATGGGTTTTACTCCTTCGGGTGGGTCAACCAATGTCCACACATCGTTGACCTTCATGGACTCCATTTTGGATTTCATGGCCTCTAGCCATTTCTTAGAGTCGGATCTCTGTATTGCATCCATGTAGGTGATCGGATCCTCATCGTTTTCATCAAGTTTGATAGGATCGTCATCCTGGATCAAAAAACTATAGTATCTGTTCGGTTGACGTGGTACTCTACCAGATCGCCTTATGGGTGCTTGAATAATGGGCTTCAGATCTGATCTAATCAAATCTGATTCAGGTTCAGCAACTTGTGTCAGTTTTTTCACCTATCGAACTTCGTCAAGTTTGACCTTAGAGGCAACAGTCCCTTCACCAAGGAACTCTTTTTTCAAAAAGATTGCCTTAAGGCTGACAAACACCTTTTGCTCATCAGCCAGGTAGAAATAATGCCCTTTGGTCTCTTTTGGGTATCCTATAAAATTATACTTATCAGACCTAGGTCCTAGCTTATCCGTAATTAAATATTTAACATAAGTCGGACACCCCCAAACCCTAAGGTGCGAGAGTACTGGCTTACATCCTATCCATATCTCATATGGCGTTTCGATTACAGACTTACTCGAAACTCTATTTAGAAGATAACAAGCTAATTCGAGCGCATATCCCCAGAAGAAGATCGGCAGACCAGCAAACCTCATCATGGATCGAACCATGTCCAACAAGGTCCGATTCCTCCTTTCAGATACACCATTATGTTGTGGTGTTCCAGAAGGAGTCCACTGAGAGAGAATTCCATTCTCTTCAAGATATGTTAGAAAATCATTGGAAAGGTATTCACCTCCTCGATCAGATCGAAGAATTTTAATACACTTTTCAGTTTATTTTTCTACCTCATTTTGGAATAGTTTGAACATTTCAAATGACTCCGACTTATGCTTCATTAAATAGACATACCCATACCTCGATAGGTCGTCTGTGAAGGTTATGAAGTAAAAATATTTACCTCTTGCACTTGAGCTCATGGGTCCACATACATCAGAATGTACCAGACCCAAGAGTTCACTGGCTCGCTCACCTTTTTCAGTAAAAGATGACTTGGTCATTTTATCAAGAAGACAGGACTCACAGGTTGGAAGTGATTCACAATCACCTACTTCAAGAATTTCTTCTTGAGCCAACCTGTTTATCCTATTCTTATTGATATGACCTATCCTATTCTTGAGCCAACCTGTTTATCCTGTTAATGTGGTTCCGTGGCCCTTCATTTTGACACATTATCTATTCTAGGGCGTTTATCGGAGGTTTGAACCACATTAACAGGTTGTGATAGAAAGTAAATTCCATTATAAAGTTGTCCAATAAACATTGTAACACCATTCAAAATAATATTACAAACATTTTCTTTTATTAAAAATTGATAACCGTTCATGGCCAAAAAGGCCTACAGAAATAATATTTAATAAAAAGCTTGGACAATAGTGACATTCACTCAAAATTATATTTCGAGAATTGATTATAAGGTTCATGATTCCTAATGCTAGAATTGAAACTTTGCTTCCATCTCTAACGTTTAGGAATCTATCGCCTTCATCAAATCTCCTACTAACCTGCAGACCCTGCATCGAATTGCAAATATGATAAGGGCTTCCGGTATCCAATACCCAGGCAGTAGTATCACAAACGAAAAAGTTGCAAGGTGTTATTATATAAGTACCTTGCTTCTTCTTCGGCCTGTTCGGATCCAGGGAGGCAATGTATAGAGGACAGTTCCTCTTCCAGTGCCCCTGCTTCTTGCAAAAGAAGCACTCCATCTGGCTCTGGTCAGGCTTGCATTTCTTGGTCTGACCCTGTGCAGACATCCCAGCATGCAGCTGCACCTTCTTATTCTTGTTCTTCTTCTTTCCTTTCTTAAAGGGTCGACGACCAGAAGAAGACCCTCCCACAACATTCACCAACTCCTTATGAAGCTAGTGATCCTTCTCAAAGTTTTGCAGCAATCCCAACAAGTCGTGGTAGTTCACTGCAGGCTTTATCATCCGAAAATGAGTAAGGAAGGGGAGGAAGAACTTGGGTAATGAATTAAGGATCGCATCCTTACCGAGCTGCTCGTGCAGGGGAAAGCCCAGTTTACTTAGGCGCTCAATCATTTCGATCATGTACAGTACATGATCAGTGATTGAGGCTCCATCCCTCATCTGAGCATTGAAAATGGCACAACTAGTTTTGTGCCTTTCAACATCGTCAGTCGTGCCAAAGGAGTCGTTCAACATTTGAAGCATCTCTTGTGGCTGGGCATTCTCGAACCTGCGGCTGAACTGATCATTCATTGCCGCCAGCATAATGCACCAAATGATGGTGCGGTCGTTGAACCACTTCTGATAAGTGTCTCGGACCGTCCCTCTAATGTTCGGGGTTGGCTCCTCAGGTGCCGGATCCGTTACTACATAAAGGATCCGCTCATGCTGAAGGATGATTTTTAATTTTCGATATCAGCTATCGAAATTAGATCCCATGAGCTTGTCATTATCTAATAATGACCGGAGGGACAGGGTAGTGGCCATAGCTGCATAAAAGAAAATCAGACCTCTATTAGTACATAAATTATTAATACTAAAGACTTGGACTTTAGTCTAAAGTTTCTCTCAGTATTTTTACGAATTGATAGCCTTAACCTCCAATTCGAGAAATTACTTTAATTCCTTAGTGGGTACTAGAATCCACGCAGACTACACACGAGCCCAACTTTGGTTGGTCAACCTATGTGCATCTATGGGTAGATTCATAACCAGTTATTTCTCTAAATAACTTCTAGTAATTGATTTTACCCCAGAACCTAATCAGTAGGCTTTGGCCTCCACTGAAAAGATCTGGTTAGGTCCAACCATTAACATGATTTGATTCGGTAAATCGGACCAATAAATGATCAGGCCCGACTTTGGCCGGCCAACCTGATCACCATCAGAAAGACTCAAACCAAATTATCATATTATGAATGATAATTCCATTAGTCAATAAGCACCAGGCCTTTGGGCCTCCAATGATTATTAAACTAATGGACTCATTATCACTCACTTAATGGGAGACTATGACTTAGTTATCAATATAACTTAATCATTTTTAGAGACCTAATTTTTTTTTTTGAGGATTTTATTAAAGGATAGATGAGAAGAAAATATCCAACCAATTTTAATCCTCCCACTGACTTCACCAAGTCAGATTAAAAAGGATTTAATTAAAGTTGGCATTAGGAGCACCTAAATCAGTCAAACTGATTTACCTAATGATATGGATGAGCCCTAATCACCAAGTGATCTAATCAAAATCTAATTCATCAGGTTGGCCAGGTAAGTGAGATCAGTGGTGGGGATAAGCCATTAACTCGTTAGAGATCAAATCACTGCGGGTAGCTCCCGTTTAAAAACCACTGGTCAAACTGCCAAACTTACCTTAGACACCAACTGGTTCATTAGTTTTAATTTGATCAACTTAGTAAATAGGGTTCCACCGCATAGCCATGAATTAAGTCCATCTTGATCTAGTTAAAGACATGGACCCATTCAACTACAACTATTGGAGTTGAATCTAGAGTATCCTTGACCTAATCTAATTCAACTTTTGATTAGATTTGATCAATTACTTTAATTTAGTCCATTTCTTTAAGCTAACCTTAGGTCTAATATAATTTTGGACCTAATCTATCTAACCCATTGACCCACAAGTTTATGCAATTGTCTTAGGTCTTAATTCACAATTCTCGACCTACTAGACAATACTTAATTTTTTTAATTAAGTATTTGGGCTGATGGGTCAGGGTTTGGCATTTTGAAAATAATTTTCAAATTTGAAAGGTTTTATTTTTTGTTCACCAAATATGTTGACTCATTTCACAAATAGATCAGTACATTTCATAAATAGCAATCCTATTGCTAATTACATAACAGAAAATAACTCAATCAAAATAAATCATGAATATTCCTTTAGATCTAATCTAACACATTCATGATAAATTTCACAATTGAACCTTTACAATTAATTCCTTTCGCTGCTTCATTTGCATGGGATGTAATTGCAGCGGCACCCCTACCGCCATAGGAGACCCCATCGAATGGAAGGAGAGGGCCTTTAAACCCTACTTTTCTCCTATGACTGGACGGCCATGGCAACCAACCCAATTCGATTACTTGCTACTTGGATCAAGTATATCTAAATATACCAATTTCAAAATTTAAATTTCAAATTTCAAATTTTAAATTTTGAATTTTAAATTTCAAACAAATTTCAAATTTCAAATTTTAAAATTTTGAATTTTAAAATTTGAATTTCAAATTTTGAATTTTAAATTTTGAATTTCAAATTTGAAATTTCAACCAAATTTTAAATTTTGAATTTCAAATTTTGAATTTCAAATTTTTGAATTTTGAATTTTGAATTTCAAATTTCAAATTTTGAATTTTAAATTTTTGAATTTTGAATTTCGAACAACTTTCAAAATTCAAATTTTAAATTTTTGAATTTTAAATTTTAAATTTAAACTTTTAGATTACAACTTAATCTACGCATGCAAATATATATATCATATCTAAGAACCCGCTCTGATACCACTTGTGGGGAAATTCAGTGCAGGGGTAAAATGGTAATTTTAAAATTTTTTCAAAATCATGATTTTACAGTGGAAAAATATTAATTAATCTAATTAATTAACATAAATTTACCCTACACTAGGATCTAAATATGATATATAGCATGCATGTATTTAAATTTAAAATTCGAATTGGAACAATAAGCACTTTATTGTATTGTGTTTAGAACACAATACCTTTGTGTGGATAGTCGATCACCGCAATCTGATCACTGTCGGAAGAGTCTGATTATGATGATGCAGCCACACAGTGTATCTGATTTCTGCGGATCGTCCACACGAAGCTCCCGATCTGATCGACTCCTCACGAGTGCTAGCTCATTATAGAGCCCTTTTGACGGCCGATGCTAATCGAACTCCTTCGATCGATGTCTGTCGATTCTTCGGATACTTTAGATCATCAATAGACATGCTTGAGAGGATGTTAAAGATTTTTCTAAGATTTTGTGGGTTCACGACACTCGTAGCTCACTTTTTCACTTTCCGAACCCCAGGCTAAAACTCTAGGGAACTCACCGAAAACCTTGCACCCATTTTTCTTTCTTTTCTTTCTTTTTCTCTTGGAAGGATATGGACTTCCTTCTCACACACAAGACTTCTCACACTCCAAAATTTTTCTCCAAAAATCATCTTCTTCCACGCCCCACTCTTCTCCTCCTTTTATAACAACGTCAAACGTCTTATCCAAAAGAAAGGATAAAGATGAGTAATTGTACATTTGAATTCAAATAGACACCAACTCATCCCTTATCCACTAAAGACGTGAGGCATGGCTTAAATTATGCATGGAGTGATTTCATGAGAAATCTTTTCTTATGTAATAAATGGAGCGTAAAAAAAGGGATAAGGCGCAAAGATTGATTGCCCATTCAAATTCAAACTTTATTTTGAATTTGAATGGCCAACCAATCATCCTTATCCATTCATATGGCACATTAAAGTGGGGTGTGGAGAGGGCTTGACGTGAGGAAAAAATTATGAGAAGTTCCTTCTCATGAATTCAAATGGGTGCAATGGAAGTGAGGTGGCGCATGGAGATTGTGTCAAGGTGGTTTAATTATTTAAACCAACCTAATTGAACCAAATAAGTTAGGTCCAATTAGACTAATTTAAATCTAACTTAATTAGGCTTAATTAGGCTCAATAAAATCCTAATCAAATCAGGAATTGACTAAGTCCAACCCCTGATCAAATCAGGGACCAAACCATCTTGACGATTAGGTCAACTCTTAACCTAATCGGGTCAAACCCAACTGAATCCAATTCAATTGGACTTGATCCATAAATAATTACTCAATCAAATTGAGTTAATTAGTGATCAAATTACTAATTAAATATCTCATAAATATTGAGTCCAAATTCGATGGGCAATCGGGCATCAAAATTCATCGATATGTAACCCTGATTGAAAAGTCCCAACCAATGGGACTCTTGACCCCAGTACCCATAATGTGTGGAACTCGTAATCAGAGAATCCTGATTCTTGATCATCGAGTCTCAAATATGTAGGATTCTATATCAGCCATCAGATCAGATAGGAACCTCTAATGTGTGTGACCCTGCAGGTTCGAACCTAAGCCGGTAGCACAGGAACCAATTCCTGTACTAATCGAAGTGACCATCTAGCAATGGTATCTGACGTCCCGATAGGTCGAAGAGTCACAATCGCAACACTCAGAACCTACATGAATATGGTTACTGTATAATTCATCCTTTTAACCCCTATGTTTAGGATGACTCAGGGTTAAACTGTCAACCCTGATTAGATCATCCGAATCGTGCTTAACTCAAACAGTCCTGTGACTCCTCACAAAGACTATCCTAGCTAAGATTTTACTAAATTGAAACACGACTGTACATAGCTCCTAAACTGGAGTGGTTAATCCCATCTTGACACACGCACCGACAAGTCAAGTACTTGACTACACCCAGCAGCCTTCCATCACTGAATTAGAAATTCAGGTAGTCCAGTGCCTAAGTGCAGTGAGTTGCTTGTAAGTCACCATGGTGGTCTCAGATCGGAGGGACATTTATACCCATATTCCATCGGAGCAAATCTTGACAGCAGAAATAGCTCCAGAGTCGGTCACGTTCAGTGTAGATGTACCCTTACATCTCACCTGTATGCCATACCAATGTCTCCATACTCATTGGTTAAGAGGATAACCAACCTATATGGCACACAACGACCTATGCTTGATAAACGTTGTCGTCCTTGGTAACAACGTATCATTTGGTCACGAACAGATTTAAGGACTAAACGATAAATCCTCCTTTGTCGAGTCTAAATAGTCCTAAGGACTTCACCACAACATAGGAGTTCATTAGAAGATGAAATATTTTGTGATGAAAAATGCCAAAATATTTTTTATTAATTCATAATTTATATACATATACAAAAATGAGCACAACCATCAACAGGCTGACGATTGGCTTTGGGACACTATTTCCAACATCATGCTGGCTGCCATGAGCGATGAGTTCAGTCACAGATTTGAGACGACTCAGTCAAAGGACATGCTTCAAGTGTTGGAGGATGCCTTTGGCACACCCGATGACGTGGAGAGGCACAAGACTAGTTGTGCTATCTTCAATGCCAAAATGCAGGATGGTGCCTCTATCACTGATCATGTATTGTACATGATCGAACTGATGGAGCATTTGAGCAAGTTCAGCTTTCTCTTGTATGAGTAGCTTGGGAAAGATGCAATACTGAACTCGCTGTCCAAGTTTTATCACCCATTTCTCACTCATTATAGAATGACAAAGCCTGAAGTAAACTACCACGGGTTACTGGGGTTGCTTCAAAACTTTGAGAAGGATCACCAACTCCTTAAGGAGTCGGTGAATTTAGTGAGAGATTTATCTTCTGGTTCTCGATCCTTTAAGAAAGTGAAGAAGAACAAGAAGAAGAAAGTGAAGAAGGTACAAGTTCAGACTGGGACATCAGTGCAGGGCCAGATCAGAAAGATCAAGCCCGATAAGAGTTAAGCTGAATGCTTCTTTTGCAAGAAGCAGGAGCACTGAAAGAGGAATTATCCTCAGTACATTGCCTCCCTGGACCCGAACAGGAAGAGAAAGAAGCAACCTATTGCTGGGCAAGGTATTTATATGATAACTCCTTGCAATTTCTCTATTTGTGGCACTGTAGGTTAGGTCATATAAACAAAAATAGGATAAACATATTGACTCAAAAAGGATCCTCGAAGTCAGTGATTGTGAATCACTTTCAATTGTGAGTCCTGTCTTCTTGAAAAAATGACCAAGTCATCTTTTACTGAAAAAGGTGAGAGAGCTACTGAGCTCTTGGGCCTAGTACATACTGATGTATGTGGGCCCATGAGCACAAGTGCTAGAGGTAAATATTTCTACTTCATCACTTTTACAGATGATCTATCCAGATATGGATATGTCTATCTGATGAAATATTAATCGAATTCATTTAAAATGTTCAAACGATTTCAAAATGAAGTAGAAAAATAAACTGGAAAGAGTATTAAAATTCTTCGATCTGACCAAAGAGGAGAATACCTTTCTGGTGAGTTTCTCACATATCTAGGAGAGAATGAAATTTTCTCCCAATAGACTCTTCCAGAAAACCACTGCATAATGGTGTGTCTGAAAGGAGAAATCAGGCTCTGTTAGACATGATCCGATCCATGATGGGTTTTGCCAGCTTGTCGATATCCTTCTGGGGATATGCACTCGAATCAACCTGTTATCTTCTAAATAGGATCCCAAGTAAGTCTGTAATTAAGACTCCATATGAGATATGGACAGGACATAAGCCAACACTTTCACACCTTAGGGTCTGGGGATGCCCGGCTTATGTCAAATGGTTAGTTACAGATAAACTTGAATCTAGGTCTGACAAATACACATTCATAGGGTACCCCAAAGAGATCAAAAGATATTTTTTCTACCATGCTGATGAAAACCACTGGAAAGTGATTAAAGCCATCCTTAAGTATTTGAGAAATACTAAGGACCAATGGTTGGTTTATGGCGAGTCCGATCTGAAACTTATGAGGTTCACAGACTCCAGCTTTCAATCTGACCATGATGACAGTAGAAGCATGTCGGGTTATATCTTTACTCTGAATGATGGAGCCATCTGTTGGAAGAGTTCCAAGCAGCATACTGTGACAGACTCTATTTGTGAGGTGCAGTACATCACAGCATCGGATGTCGTGAAGAAAGCTGTGTGGCTGAGAAAATTCATCACCGAGCTGGGAGTAGCACCGTCCCTCGATGGTTCGATCCTGCTTTACTGCAACAGCACTGGAGCCATAGCTCAAATGAAGAAACCCAAAGCACACCAGCGGATGAAGCATATTTTTGTACTGCTTCCACCTGATCTAGAAGATTGTAGATCGAGGTGACGTCAACCTTCAGAAGATCGACAGAAAGGAAAACATGACTGACCCCTTCACTAAAACCCTGGCGATAAAGGAGTTTGACAACCACAAGTTGAAGATAGGTATTAGATACTATGCTGAGTGGCTTTAGGACAAGTGGGAGTTGTTGGAAAATATTTTTCAAAAGTCAATCATCAATCTGTTGACGGTTGAGCAACCGTGTATTGTAATTGATTTGTTAATAAATAAAATATATTTTTGGTATTTTCATCATAAGTTTTCATCTTCTAATAAACTCTGTTATTGTGATGAAGTTCTTAGGACTATTTAGATTTGATAAAGAGAGAATTTATCGATTAGTTCTTAAAACTGTTCACGACCAAATGATAGGCTGTTAATAAGGACGATTGCTTCTATCGAGCATAGGTCGCTGTAGGCCATATGGATTGGTTGTCTTCTTAATCAAGGAGTGTGGAGACACTGGTATGGCATACAGGTGAGATGTAAGGGTACATCGTCATTGAATATGACCAACTCCAGAGCATTCTGCTGTCGAGAATGTCTCTGATGGGATATAGATATAAGTGTCCCTTAGACCTGAGATCGTCTCAATGACTTGCAAGCAACTCACTGTGCTTTGGTACTGGACTAACTAAATTTTTAATTTAGTGACGGAAGGCTTCTGGACATAGTCAAGTATTTACGAAGTCGGAGTGTGATCAAGATGGGATTGACCACTCCAAGAGTTGGAGAAGAATGAGTCGCTGTATTTCAATTTAGCAAAATCTTGGCCAAGGTAATCCATCAGATGAATTTGATATTTTGAAATACAATGTGGATCACCTGATCAGAGTTGACAGTTGAACTCTGAGGTGTCCTATGAGCATTTTGGTCAAGGAGATGAATTATATGGAAACTATATCCGTATGGATTCTAAGGATGTTGTTCTACACATTCAACCTATCCGGCCATCGGGTACTATTGCTAGATGGTTACTTCGATTGGTATAGAAATTTGTTCTTATACTACCGACTTAGGTTCTGATCTATGAGGTCACACCATTAGAGTTCATGATCCGATCGGATGGTTGATCAATGATTAAGAATCATTCTAGTGTTAAACGATCAATACGATTGACATTTAACCTAATGAAAGTGTTGTAGGAGGATCGATTAGCAATTTGATTGCTAATTGACTTAATTTGATTAAACCAATAGGCTAAGATTAAGTTTAATTAAATATGATTTAATTAGATTTGGTTTGGGCTTGATTAGATCAAGTTCAATTGGTTTATTGGATAAGCCAAGTGCAAGGAAAAACTAGTCCTAGTTCAAATAAGACTTGGGTCAGCCTAATTTCTAATTCGATTATAAAATTAAATTAGATTTATATCTAATTTAACTAATTAAATTAGGCTCTTAATTAGGTTAAGTCCTATTTTAATTAGGTTGATTTGATTTTGATTTGATTTGGTTTGAGAAACCAAATTTGAACAAGTCATAGATTGAATCCTAGTAAGACTAGAATTTCACCTTTCGCCACCTTAGGCCCCCACACCCACTCTCTCTTATCTTACGCCCACTCTCTCTTATTTTATGCAATAAAATTCTCTCTCTCAGGTCTTCACGCATGCCCAAAACTTTCCTCTCTTTCTCTCTTACATGGAATGTGGTTGTGGATCAAGTCAAAGTAGGAATTAGTTTGGATTTTAAATTCTATGAGATAGAGTTTTAGGAAACCAAAACTCTTTCCTTATGGCACTGATTTTATCCAGATTTCTTTTGAAATTTTTGTAGCTTTTATGACACATAATATGCGCCCTTTGCTGGTGGTCCATGGTAGAAATAGAAAGAGGAGATGCCCAAGAGTTGGATGCCCCTTATCTTGCCTTGTTTGGATAATCTTTGACCAGAGCATTGAGAGACCTTTGGGGCATCCAAAAATCAAGGAGAAAGAGTCTTGGGGCATGGAGATCTAATAGACACAAAACTAGGTGTCTGGGTTAGAGCAAAGAGAAGAAGAAGAGGGTATTCTTCTAGAGTTGCTGGGTTCATCTCTTCCCTCTCTCCATCTGTAAGTTTTCTGAGAGTGTCACATCTAAAACTCCTCCTACTTTTCATCTTTGGAGGAGTCCAAATCAAAAAGAAGGAGGCATCTGATCAATCATTGAAGAAGGATCAGCACAGTACTAGCGTACTATGCTGATTTTCTGGACCAGGACTTCTGATCGTGATTCGTGGGCTCGTGTGGACGACTCCTAGAGATCGGATGCGTGTGCGGCTCACAACATCATCCTCAAGTCTGGATCAGCAAAGTTAGAACGTCTAACTTGTAAGGTAATAGATCTGATCTATTATATTTTACATACATTAGATGTAGTATAGAAACATGTTGATATGATCAACATGTAGTTCTTGCTCTTTATATTTTAATTTTTGATTTAATATCATATAATAATCATGTAATTGAATCTTAGATCTAGAGATTCTCTGATTTTATAAGATAAATTTGATTTATTTTAGTCTTTCGCTGCCTGATCTTGAAAAAATTTCAAGATCTAACCTTGAAATCCTAAATCTGGTTCCTTCACCAATATCCGCCACTGCTAAAGCTGCTCCAGCCTTGTTGCCACCAATGATGAGTCAGAGCATCCAACTATGGCTATCCCAAGTTCTTCCATCGATCCTCACATCGAGGTCGGAGATGCTTGAGTTTGTACTTTTTCTTTTATTTTTCTATTAATGTAATGAAAATTTTATATCAATGGAGAAGTAACTTTTTCCTTTATGTCCTGTGGTTTATACTTGTTTGTGATACTTATTTTAGTCTGTTCGATGTGAATGTTGTGATCGCGTATTTATTCAACATCATGCTAGACCTCTGCCAATGGCC
The DNA here is from genome assembly GCF_000442705.2 of Elaeis guineensis. Taxonomy (NCBI): domain Eukaryota; kingdom Viridiplantae; phylum Streptophyta; class Magnoliopsida; order Arecales; family Arecaceae; genus Elaeis; species Elaeis guineensis. The sequence goes on along the minus strand of NC_025995.2, from coordinate 37,979,247 downwards.
TTGCCTCTGAGGACTCAGATGAAGAACCTCGAAGGAGACTTGTATCGGGCCCAATGGGATATTATCGAAGCAAAGAGGAAGCTCCGAAAGGTAAAGAAGAGTAGCGATGAGGCTTCGATAGAAGTAGAACATCCAAGAAAATGTCTTAAGTAGATGGATAAAGAATAATATACAGAAAAGCATAGTCAGATCATAGAGCATAATAAATTTACCAGATTGGCTGGAGAGAACAACTAGAAGATGGCTGTGATGATGGTTATCTACAATGAAAAATTATGCAAGGCCTAGTATGAGATAACAGAGTTGAAGTATATTATAGAATCGAACAAAGTCACTGACAAACCCAGATTGGGTTTGGCTGTCCGGATCGGTCAACTTCAAAGTGACCTTTGTTCATATTGGAGTTTCATGGTTTCATGCATAAAAAAATTTTCAAAATAAGTATACAGCAAAATTTAAAATTTTTTAAATTAAATCTAATTTAATCTAAGCATGCATAAGATCAAATATTAAAACCATAAATAGGATCATTATATGTGAGATAGGATTCAGATACAGAAATCAAATAGAAAAAAATAAATAGAGAACATACCTTAGCATGGATTGATCTTCACCATGATCTGATGATCATGGATGTCTTTCGAAGGTCCCTTGTAGTTACATAAATGTCCGACCTCTACAGGTATCCATACGAGACTCCGATCTGATCAAAAGCCTTTTGATCTCACTGGGGTGCCAGCTCCCTTGCAGAGATCGCATCTGATGGTTGAAAATCTTCTTTTCTCTCAAGACAATCTTAGAGAAGAAGAAGAACATAAGAGGATGTTGATCTCTATGCTAGAGATCATGAGAAGAACCCTTTCATCTCCTTTCTTCCTAAAATCTATGCACCAAATCTCTACAATAGAGATATAAAAATTTTTGTCCAACTTTTGGACAAAGAGAAGAGAAGCCACCCATGTCTAAACATAGACAAAAGAGAGGGAGAGATATCCCAACAACCAACTTTTGGTTGTGTAAGAAAGAAGGGATATCACTTATCTTTTCTCACGCCATGAAGCACCACGCTGTCCTCCTCTCTCCTTAATTTTTCTCCATGCACAAGTCCCTACTTTTGTGGCATCATAACCTAATCTCTATCCAGTTCATACCATCCTATAAGGCCATAGTTTAAATAGGCAAAAGAGAAGATATAATTTGAGTAGGAAACAAGAGTCCAAAGCACCTAGGACTCTAGGATTTTATGCCGCCCAATCAAATCTGATTTGTGCCTAGATTTTTCACGAGAAGAAAGGGGTTTTAGGAAGACTTCTTACACACTAAAGTGGAGAAGGGAATTATGTTAAAACCTGGTGGGTGTGGGTTGTTTTGGGTGTCCAAATCAGGTTGGCGTGGAACCTCTTTTGTGGCACATGGAAGGAAGATATTTTAATCTCATGGGACTCTTAGATTAGGTGGCTGTTTTAAACTAATTTAAACTCCAATCAATCCTAATCATATTAGGATCAGATTAGACCCAAATAGATAGAAAATCAAATCTAATTTGGAGTCCAAACTATTTAGATTAAATGTCACCTAATTAGAGAAGGAGTCCTAGTCTTTTTGGACTCTCTCTTGGTGCTTGAGTCAAATTCAATTTAATTCTAATCCAAGTAGAATTTAATGCACTCAAGAAAATAAGAATTCTTAGTCCAAATAAGAATTCAAACATTCTTATTTAGATCCTAATCTAATTAGAAATTGAGTCAAATCAAATCTTAATTCAATTAAGAATCATTCTCCCATGCAATTTAGGTTATCTTATAACCCAATCAGATTTGATCAAATCAAATCCATGTCAAGTCAAATTAAATCTAATTTAATTAGACTTGATACAAGCCCCATAGTTCAATCAAATTGAGTCACTTAGTAATCTAATTACTAATTAATCCTCCTTTAACTCACTAACTCTTTAGCGAGTTATTTGATTGTAACTTTTGTATTGGATTAATCATCAATCATATTGATAATCAAATCTTGTTATGATTCATAATCATAATTCAACCATCTGATTAGTCCAAAGCCTCTTTTGTGTGTGACCCTATAGGTTCTATTCTGTTTGGTAGTGAGATATATTGTGATCTCTATCATAATATCATTGAAACTTTTTTCAATGGGTTGGAACTGTTCCAACTTTATCTACCAAGGATCATCGATCATCAAGATGATGCTCATGAATCTCACAATCTATCAGTGACACCTAGCAGTATGTAGTGACAATCCAGCAGAATAAAAGGTGATGAACCTCAAGATGTAGTTAACGCATGATACAGTCCTTTTATCGTGAGTCTCGATCAGATGGTAGGTCATGGATGAATCATCAAACCTCATCATCGGTCATATGATAGATTCAATCAGCTCGAGTCTATGTATAATCCTCATAAATTTTTTTTCATTAATCACACTGCTATGGTTATAAACTTAAAGACTCAGCTTCATAAATTCCATAGGACTATTTTCTTCTGCTAGGATCAATAGATTTTATCTAAGTGTACACCCTACTCCTACAGTGGACCATCGTCAATATCCACTACAAGGGCTCATTGAGATCCATATTTATGTGTCAGTCAAACTTCAACAGCCTCACTGCAAGCAGCTGTAGTACTGTAGGTCAAAAGATCAGTCATACAACTATAGCATCGAGAAAGTCACTAACGAGTGAGCAGACATCCATGTGACTTCTCATGTTGGTCATGCTTAGTGCTAGTTATTCTCTAACAACCACCTACATTCTCGCTCCAGTGTCACTACACTGCAGACTCGAGACCCATCTGTTCGAAGAAAGTGATTTATGCACTGATCTATCTGGATCAATCACCATCCTCATAATGATCCTATGATTAGAAAAAATTTAAGAATCAACCATCAATGATACATGTCTCAAATTCTTAACTCTTTGAGAATATATCGTCATCATCTTGTTAATCCCTTGCATGATTCATAGACACATAAAATATGAATGGTAATATAAATATCTAATAAGTCCAAAATCATGTCCTAGAAATATAATATATGTTAGTCAAGATTAACTTCTAGGGCATACATCCAATAATCTTCCACTTGCACTAAAGCCAATCTGCCATATACGAAGCTCCATCTTCATAAGACAGGCTTTATTTTAGACTAACTAAGTAACTTACCAGTGGATCATCCACATCTCATGTAGAGTTTGCTCTCTGCACCTCTATGTATTTCTACTTGAGGTAGTCGCATGTTCTGCTGCTCTATGTGCTTGGTTATCTGGTGAGACCTAGGCTCCTTAGCAAGGGTTATGGTGCCATTATTTTTGCAGTATAGTGTCATAGCATCTTATGACATGACATCCAATTCTACAACTATCATTAGAACTAGAATGCATCCTACACGTCTACAGTGTACTCAACTTCCATCAATCAATTATTTGGAACCCTTCCAAGATATCGACATAGTGACACATCTCTGATGTAGATATTCTACCATCAATATCAGATATAAAATCCAATTTGGTGTATCCTCCCACTCCTAGCTTTGATCCTTCTCCAAAATAAGAACAAATCCTTAGTTCTTCCTAAGAGCTTAAGGATGTTTTTACAGCAATCCAGCATTCTCAACCTGGATACAACTAATATCTACTCGTGACATTCACAGTATTAACTATCAAGTATATTACATGGCATACATTTATGTCCGAGATGATAGCAGACCCCTCTTCAAGATTTCTATGCTGAACCCTTTCAGCATTTAGTCTCTATATTTTATCTATGAAAATATAAATATCTAATTGCATCTATCTCTATAGATCTTTAGGACGCTTGCTTTATATCTTTTATGGAGAAATCTATATACAATCATATTTTAACCGATAACAATATTGGACACTCTCACTGACTCTTTTGAAAACATATAATCTTTCATTTTTGATCAAATAATTTGATCATATCATCAAAATGAATATTCCAACTCCAAGATTATTATAGACTTTATGATCTCCTATCACGAGGAGTAAAATCCATAAGCTACTCCATATAGAAAATCTTCAAAAGATATCCTAGTCAGAAAAGCTAATTCACGTCTTTTTCTTAAAGTCGATGTCTTACTTCACCTCATTGTAGGTTTTGGGATCATCTCTATGCTCCCCATCTCTCATGAGAAATAATTTTCTCTACATCCTCTGTTAAGCATACCCAAGTATCTTTCGAGAGGATTGGAGATCCTGCTATGTGTATGAGGTAGAGGAGGAATATACGTCAACTGGCTCATGATGAATAGGTTCTTAAGGTCCCAAGGCTCGCTGCTCTTCAGAGACACTCTCTTAGAGCTTAACTTTCCTCCCATTGCTTCATCCTAGTTAAACAATTTTTCAAGATAGTATGTCAGATCACAATCATATTGTAATCTTTTTAGAAGAAAAGTAACATCCCAAACTCTTTTAGGATGAGCTTTATAGATTTATCCTCTAATATATCCATCTGCTGTCCTAGGTATAGGCTGGACATCCTTGGATCTTGAAATAATCAAGATTCAGTTCTCACCATATCATATCTCATACGGTGTGGTAGGAACAGGCTTAAAGAGAACCCAATTTCATAGAAATAAAGTATGTCCCGAAAGAAATATAAATAAATCAGTGAAGTTTATTATGGATCAGATCATATCTCATATAGTCCCATGACTCTTCTTATCTCATTGAACTGAGATGTACTAAAAGGGTCCAATATGAAACTATGCCATTTTATGAGATTATCGAGAATTTTTTTATTTGGTATTACATCCTCGATTTGATCGAAGTATCTTTAGAAATTTTTTGATTTGCTTCTCTACTTTACATCTAAATTATTTGATCCTCTAAAAAATTTTAGATTTGTATCTCATATACTTACCCATACCATGACTGATCATCGATAAAGGTAACAAAGTAGAGACAACTCCTTTGTTAGCACATCACATAGACTACACACATCAAATGTGTACAAGGATAAGTATGTCAGTGGTCCTTTTCCTTTTGTCCCACAAGAGTAGCTTGATTATATTTCTTCAAAGAGATGATATACAAACTAGATATGACTCAACAGTCAATGAGCCCAAAGGCCCATATTTCTTCATTTTGTTAATCATTTCTTCTCCAATATGACTTAGCCTAAGGTTCCACATATACTTAAATTTTATCTCAATTCTGCATCTCTCAGATCCAATGGCATTTACTGCTTGCTCAATTAAGTTTACAGATACATCACCATGCAAATGATAAAGACCATCTCTAAGAACTAAATCCAAACGATAATCACAAAGGATAGATACCCATGGCGACAGCAGCAACTCTTGCCTTATTGCTAATTTAAGGGTTACTTCCTCAGCCCTCTACCTTCCTATAGACTCTATATAAAAATATTAGAGTCTAAAACTTAATTGGGAGAAGAAAAAATCATAAGGATAGTATCGAGTAATTTTGACATGCCTACTCTAGACGTGTCTTTGTTTCTTTAGACTCTCCAGATATTTATCTCTGAACTCTTTCAAGATTTTTTTATTATCAATATTTTGACTAATTCAGATAAAGTGCCATGATGATCATTCATATGGTAGTTTACCATAAACTATCCATATAAACTAATCAGAGATTGCAGGATCAAATCCACAAGCAATTTCTTATGCACCATTATGTCGAGCCTTTTAAGCTCCTTAATGTCTTTGATCATTATCAAATAACAATCATAGACTGACTGTCCATCATGCATCACATATGCTGTACGACTCTGATCACCTCACAATACTTGTAGATGAATCAATGTATCGTTGGCAGTGAATATGTACTCATGCATACGTTGGAGTTCATCTAACATGGACTTCAACATTTAGCACTTATCTTAATTGTCATTGTCCATCCATTCATCAAGTATAGCTCATTGACTATGGATTGGATGGGTTGTTAACATCAGAATAACTTGGTAGAGAATATTACTTAATTTTCTAAAATTAAGAATAATTCTTAGATTTGTGAGCTAGTCTATGTAATCGATTTTGGTTAATCGGTTGATGTCTAGGATTTGAGCTAGAGGGTTGGAAGCTGATATAATAAATAGCAGAGAGTAAAGATTTTAATTGAATGTTTGTATTTATTTTATAATTTACTCTAGGGACTTTTAGATGTAAAAAGAGACTCTCACTATTTTATCAGATTTTTCACACTCTTCGAGTGGAGAAACGAAAATCTTAATGCGACAACTGGATTTCTAGTGGGTGTTGCAGTCCCACCGATGTCGTGCACCTCACCTAATAGTTATTGGTAACACAAACGAACACCGATGCACGGACAACTCTTTACCTAGATGCTTCTCTAAGCATGTTGCAGTCATTTAGTTTCTAAGTCATGTGGGCTCGTCTAACAGTTATTGTCCACACTCCTTAGTTAAGCCAAACCCATCATTTACAAGCAGGTGCAAAGCCGTCATTGAATTCCTCACCTAACAGTTATTGGACCCAACCCCATCTTTACCTCAGAGTAACTCTTTGCTAATAGAGTGGTTGCATATTTTCGATGCAACTGAACCACTGTGACCAGCCGAGAACAATCAACATCAGTAGCATGCCCGTACATCTACAATGGTAGAAGACCTTGGACTTAATATTTATGAAGAGATTTGGATTTAGGTCTTATCTAATCAATCATTATATGACTGATGTAATTGGTATGGGTTAAATCAAACCATCAAGCAACCATATTTGAGACTTAATCTTTCAAATTGACTAGGTAAGTGGAGATTAGTGGGGGTCCCCCCGTTACTTTCCTGAAACACCAATAAATTAGCTAGATCAGTGAATAAAATCAATTAAATAACCACCTTACAATTACTTACCTTAGACATCAATTCGTTAATTAATCTGAATAGGTTAGCTTAGGTGAATCAGATTCGTACCATAGAGCCGAATTAGATTCTTAAGTTAATCGATTCTATATATGGATGTCAATCGATTCGATCAACAATAATTGTACGATCTTAAGCTCTATTGACCTCACCCTAATCAATATTTGACTCGATTTGATCAACTATTAAATTGATTTAGATCTAATATGATCAAATTAAAAATTTTAGATGTAATCTAATTACATAACCTAATTTGATCCACCCATAACCAATCCTTCATGCACAAACACTAATTTTAGATCTTAAATCTAAATTTTCAGACCTAAACTCTTTGTATAAAAAATATATTTTGATCTCGAAATAATATGTAAAAGAAAAGGGTCCTAAGAGAAGATAGATCTTCTCTTTCAGTACATCAACGATTGATGTCCTGAGAACATCTCTATGCTAGGACATGAGAAGACCTTCTTCTCTAGATATTTCTCAAATTTTTAGATCTTATAATATCAGATTTTTTTCATAGTAAAATCTCATGATTTATGGAGAAGAAAGGTTCTAAAAGAAACCTTAAGAGAAGACCTTCTTTTCTTCTTCTTCTCTCATCAGAATATGATTAGATCATGTCCAAAATTAGATCACCATGCACCAACTCATTGGAGCATGGATCCACCATGTCATCCCTCTTTCTCTCTTAAATTTTTATCATATAAAAATATAAAATAAAGAGAGAATAATCTGAAAGAAAAATAATAAGAGAAAACAATCTTCTTTCTTACCTTTCTTTCTCTACAAGACATCAACTTTTGATCTCTTGATAGAAGACTCTTCTCCAAGGATATTAGTGCCTCAAACCACCCATGCCATTCTCTTTCTTCTCTACTATTTTTATCTAAAAACCATAAATTTTTGACTCTTATTTTATAGCATATGGGGCGGCAACTTTTTATATGGCAGATTAGGTCAAAAGACCTAATCAACAAGGAGTCCATGGGGCGTCCAACTCTTGAACACCCCCTCCCTTATAAATTTCATGGAGATCAGGATAAGATGCTTAAAAGAGGCAATAAAATGATAGGATAGGCTTGGGGAAAGTTGGTGCAAGAGAGGAGGGAAGAGTCCTTGTGAAGAGGGACTCTTTCAAAAAAAGAATAAGCCTAAACCACCTTCCATAATTAACCAAATCACTTTCTACATTGAATCAAATCAAATTTGATTCAAATCTCTAGAATAAGTGGTGTTAGATAACATTCATTAGATATGGATATCATAGAAAAATATCTAAAAATTAATTAGTGGACGTGGGCTTGAGATTTCTTAGGTGGCACAAGAGATGATATGGAATCCTAGTTTAACTAGGATTCTTATGTAGATTAGTTCAAACACTTTGAACCTAATTCAAATTAATTGCAACCTAATTAATAGTGATTCTAGTTCAACTAGAAGTTCAATTAAATTAGATTAAATCATATTTAATTCTGATTTAAATTCTAACTTAATTAGAAATTAGGTGCATACAAGTCCTAGTCGAACAGAGACTTGTTCTTCCTTGCAATTGACTTATCCAATAAACCAATTAGACTTAATATAATTAAATCTAAATTAATTTTAATTGAATCAAATTCAATTAAACTTGATCTTAGCCTAATTGCTCAATTAGATTGAGCCAATTAGTAATCCAATTGCTAATCGATCCTCCTGCAATACTTGCATTAGGTCAAACATCAATCACATTGATCGTTTAACCTTAGAATGATTCTCAATCATCGATTAACCATCTGATTAGGTTATATCCTCTTATGTGTATGACCCTATAGGTTCGAATCTAAGCCGGTAGCACAGAAACTAATTTCTATACCAGTCGAAGTAACCATCTAGCAATGGTTTCCGACATCCAGATAGGTCGAATGTATGCAAAGCAACATTCTAAGAACCTTGACCCATGGTTAGCATATAATTCATCCTTTTGATCATTAATGCTCAAGACGACTTCGAGTATGCTATCAATCACTCATATAAGTCATCTTTATTGTGTCTCAAAATTTTGCAAATCTCGTGACTCCTCACGAGGATTATCTAAGCCTAGATTTTGCTAAATTGAAACACAGCAAGACATTCTCTTTCTGAAGTTAATCAGGAGTGGTCAATCCCATCTTGACTCACACACCGACTTCACAAGTACTTGATTGTACCCAAAAATCTTTCGAACCTATATTAAAAATACAGGCAGTCCGGCACCAAAGCACAGTGAGTTGCTTGCAAGTCACCGTGGTGATCTCAGATCGGAGGCACACTTATACCTATTGGCCTTAGCTAACTACTCTTGACAGTAGAGTATTATGTTGATCACGTTCAGTATAGATGTACTCCTACATCTCATCTGGATGCCATACCAGTGTCTCCACATCACTTGATTACGAGGACAACCAACACATATGGCATACAGCGACCTACACTTGATAAGTTATCATCCCTGTTAATAACTTATCATTTGATCGTGAACAATTTAAGAACTATCCGATAAATCTTTCTTTATCGATTGATTGTGGTTCTAAGGACTTCATCATAATTTAGGAGTTCATTTAAGGAAGATAGAACTTTTATGATGAACCTGCCAAATAACTATTATTATTAGATAATTTATATACTAATTTCAATCATCTACCACTTAGATGATTGGCTTTAGGATACATTTTTTAATAATAGTTTCATGCATATAAAATTTTTTAAAACAAGTATGCAGCAAAATTTAAAATTTTTCAGATTAAATCTAATTTAATCTAAGCATGTATAAGATCAAATCTTAAAATGATAAATAGGATTATTATATATGAGATAGGATTCAGATATAGAAATTAAATAGAAAAAAATAAATAAAAAATATATCTTGGCATGGATTGATCTTCACCGTGATCTGATGATCATGGATGTCTTCTGAAGGTTTTTTGTAGCTGCACAAGCATCCAATCTCTATGGATATCCACATGAGATTCTGATCTGATCAGAAACCTTTTGATTTCATCAAAGTACTAGCTCTCTTGCAGAGATCGCATCTTGATGGTTGAAATTCTTCTTTTTTCTCAAGACAATCTTAGAGAAGAAGAAGAACATAGAAGGATGTTGATCTCTATGCTAGAGATCATGAGAAGAACCTTTTCTTCTCTTTTCTTCCTAAAATTCATGTACCAAATCTCTACAATAAAGATGTAGAAATTTTTATCCAACTTTTGGACAAAGAGAAGAGAAAACACCCATATCTAGATGTGGACAAAAGAGAGGGAGAGACGTCCCAACAACCAACTTTTGGTTGTGTAAGAAAGAAAGGATATCACCTATCTTTTCTCACGCCATGAAGCACCATGCTGTCCTCCTCTCTCCTTAATTTTTCTCCATGCACAAGTCCCTCCTTTTGTGGTGTCATAACCTGATCTCTATCCAGTTCATACCATCCCATAAGGCCATGGTTTAAATAGGCAAGAGAGGAGATATAATTTGAGTAGGAGATAAGAGTCCAAAGCACCTTGGACTCTAGGATTTTATGCCACCCAATCCAATCTGATTTGTGCCTAGATTTTTCATAGAAAGAAAGAGGTTTTAAGAAGGCTTCTTACATGCTAAAGTACAGAAGGGAATCACGTTAAAACCTGGTGGGCATGGGTTATTTTGGGTATCCAAATCTGGTTGGTGTAGAACTTTTTTTTGAAAAAATAGTGCCCTACAAGCCAATAATATAGAGATACGATGGGATATTTCTTTATTATCTTTCTGCTCATTTGTATGACATTAATTATTTTATTTATATGAGGTATTATATTTTATCATTTGCTATATGATTTTTATTTGATTATGATAAATTTTATAGATTAGGGCAATAATTTTAGGGCCTTGATGAGATCATACCAGTGAGATCTAAAATCTTGATAATCTTAATCTAAAATATTCTCAGTCATTGGATCATTGAGTCAGAGATTGATGACTTCGATAAGACTGGTACATCCTATGTATGCTCGATGGAGAGGATGGTTGATCTCACAACAACTTATGTGGTGATACTAATAAAAGGATGTGGTGTTCATTAGAGAATGAGTTCACTGAGTAGACCCACAAAAAAATATCTAATGGAGCCTTACAACATGTCAGCAGATGGTTCTTTAGTGGGAATGGTGCATGCGATCTTTTGACCTGAGATCACCATGGTACCTTATATGGATGGACTCTTACTTTGGTTTATTCTCTAGCATATCACTTTGAGATATGTGTGAGATATTCTGGGTATGGCAAAGTGTGCATGGAGGTTATTAGTGGTCAACAAGAAATCGATCACTCCTTGTAAGAGGAAAGAACATCCTATGTGATCTCATAGGATGGTGACTTTGAAAGTCTCTGGCCAGAGTAGGGATGAACAGTAGAAATGATTTCTATTAGTTTATCAATCGAGTCATCATCATTTGATCGAGATACATATGGTTAGATATTTAGGTTTGACATATTTCATACCCATAGCCTTTTTGAGATATTATATGATCGAAGGATTGAATTGTACGGTAACTCACCATGGAAGGATAATTTTGATATTTTTATCAAATTTTAAATTTTTTAGATAGTTATGACACATTACTAGATGTCAATCTTGACTTGTGAATTCAACATAATTAAAAGAGTTTAATTTTAAAATCAATTAGAAAGAGTCTTAGTTGATTGGGACTCTTGAGCTGACCTAATCCAATCGGATTAGGATTTCATCGAGAGTTGGATCCACTGCTGGCTAGATGTAGAACCCAATGGATCAAACACAATAGAGATTTAATTTTGATCTAATCAATTTAAATTTATTATAAATTTAATGGGTTAATTAAATTGCTAGCACATGAATTAACCCAAGTTTTTAATTTGATTCAGTGCAAAGGTGTTTGTGCTAACCTAATCTTGTTGCCTTGACCTAATGTGATTGGGTTTGAACCATCTAATTTATTAGTTGGTTTAATCTGATTTTATGAAAGTATTTCACATGGAATCAACCTTCTCCATGTTAAAACCACACTCATATTAATGGGTGGTGCCACATTTATTTTTGTGTTTAAAAAGGAGAGTCCTTTTTTCTTACTCCTCTTAATTTCATTACATGTTCCACACGTCCCATTATTTTTGTGCGCCATCAAATGGTGCCTTGGGATGTGGGATGTGGAAGAGGAGAAGGAGTCCTTTATTAGGAAGGAACTCCACACCAAAAAGATTATGGGATGCCCATTTTTTTGCGATGGAAATGGAAGAGTTCATTTCTACGTGGACTCTTAATTTCTTTCCTTTAATTCTCTCTGTGTTTATTAATTCACCATGTCATCAGATGACCCTTAGAATTATCGATGCAAAAGAGAAGGAAGAGTCCTTCTCTGGCAAGGAAACCATATGCCAAAAAATTATGGACACCCCCCTTTGTGCATTGATTTTTGGGAAGAGTCCTTAATGGAATGGACTCTTGGTTTCATGTCTTTTATCCTTATCCCATGCACCAAGTGTTGGCATCTTAATTTTTCCAAGTAGAGGAAGAGTCCTTCTACTGGTTAACCTCTTTGGTTTTCATGCAAACTCCTTATATTACATGAAAAAATTATTTTGTGCGGGTAATAGTTATGAGACGCCAAGAGTTGGCATCCCATGGAGTCGCCCCATGTTTCCTATTTAAAGGGAGTGCCACAACCTATTTTGACATGCCATTTTTAGCTAAGAATGGGTGTGGAAATGAGAGGAAATAATGAAAAAAATTTGGGAAAAAGACAAGGAAAAAAAGGAGAGAAAAATAGAAAGGAAGGGAGAAGAAAAAAGGAAAGTATGAAATACTTGTCCTAAAATCAGATTATTCATGTGTTGAATATAAAATCTGATTAAAGTGTGGTGAAATTCTTTGGAAAAAAGTTTCTAGAGTGGTCCTAGTAGAGGTCATGAAGGCATACAAGTAATGGTGCATCATGGTCTTGCGAAGGACAATCGATAGCTTACTTGCGAAGAAGGCTGCAGCACCATGATGAGTTGGGAAGGGCCCTGATCAATTTTGTGTAGATCACCGTTGGAGGGCTTCTGCTTTGAAGCCTCATGTTGGTTTCAAAATCACTAGTTTGTGGTCTTCATGGTGGTACATGACTTCTGATCTTCTCCTCATATGCTTGATTTTGTGGTTTGATTGTAATCATCAAGGGGTTCCTAGGATTTTTGAGTTTCGATGGTTGTGTTTAAATGTTAAACCTTATTTTCATTATTGAATGCATGTTTAAAATTTTTAAAATTTATATTTCACTGCATCATCAAAATTTAATAGTGGTATCAGAGCCACCCTTGATAGATTCAGTCAAATTTCATGTTATTTTTGTGATATGGATTAGATCCGGTTCGTACTATGTCAAAATCAATTTTTCTGATTAATGTTTTATTGATGATTTTGATGTATTTTTATTTTTGATAAAGTATTATAGATCCATGATTGAATCTTGGATATTAAATTCTATGATTTATAGACTTGTGTGATAAGTTTAATTTAGATCCTATGATCTATTTTTTGATGGAATTGAAATCCAGTGCATATGATGTGCGGGGGCCTTGGAATGCTGTATATGAATGTATATTGTCAAGGATTAAGATTTTTGTATTTGATGTATTTATTTAAGATTCAAAGGCCGACCACTATGTTATCGGGGACTCACCATTATGGGTTGACCATCTTGGTTGTTGCCTGAGGCATGCGTGGGGCCAAAAAATTTTGATCATGAAAAGGATGCATCAGATATCAATTAGGATTTTTGCCGATAGATTGATTTAACTATAATTCATTGTTCTAATGTGATTAGAGTTTTATGATTATAAATTAAATCAAAATCATTGTTCTAATTTGATTAGAAGCTAAGTTTAATTTTGGTTAATCAAATTTATCATTTACCTAATTTGATTAGGGTTTGAGTTATGGGTGATCGAATCTGAGTTAACCTAATTGAATTAGGTTTAACCTAAGAATTGGTCAGCTCAACTTAAATGAATGATAAATGATTAACTTAAAGGTAATATTTGGGTCAAGTATTGAACCCGAATCGAAAACCCTAGATGGGTCATATGCCCATAATTTTGAACATCATAATTGATATGTGTTTGAATGATATCACAATTAAAATAATATGAGTTGTTATGTTATAATGTTTTATAATTGTTATAAAATGATATGTTGATTTGTTATGGATCATGGAACATCCATGTGATGGATATTTGCATGAATGCTTTCATGCTAATTGATTATATAATGCATTTGCAAGAGTTGCAATTAGGGCTGGGTGTCCCTAATGCATTATATTATCAGTAGAACCTCTCCTTTTTATATTTCCAACTGTTGATTAAAATTTTTACATAATGATGTAAAATTATAGAAAAGAAGTTATTTGAGAACAGATATAAATTATTTCTTTCTATTTTCAAATAAAGATCAAGTATTCATGGTAGTCTTCATGGTGATGAAGACTAGACTACCAGACTTTTGGAGAGTAGAGGCATATTAAGATTGACCATGAGATGGTTTAATCTATGATGCACCTAAGGTTAGATCCTTAGATCATCCTGTGGCTCGGATGATTTTTCAAAGTCTATAACTATTTATTTTCCTTGATATGCTCAAATATGCCTGTAATTAGTATTAGAGTTTACATAGCATATGATGCATGTATATATTTAGGATGTGCTTGAGATCTAAGTCCCTCAGTTAAATTATATTAAGTCTTAATGGCGAAGTGTTAAGAACATTACCCATGCCTTCCTTCATGCTAAGTCACTGTTATGTTAAGAACCATAGTAGGCTTGTTGTGCTATCCACAAGGGTTGCTGTGGGGACTGGCTTAATACTGTCTTGGTGCATAATGAAGCTAATGATACTTAGCTCATACTAGGTCAATAGAGTATGTCAAGAACTGTAGTGAGTTTGTTGTGTTATCCACAAGGCTTGCTATAGTGATTGGTATGATGTTGACTTAGTGATGCTTATGGCATATTCTGGTAGTGCTGCTTTGTTGTACTATTTATAAGGATAGTATTATTCAGGTCTAACAATATAAGATTGAAGGGTATGACTTAATTAAAATACTATAGTTTGTTGTGCTATCTACAAGGCTATAAGTATTTTAGAGGCAAAAGTTATGTTGAGAGTTGTGTGAGATGCAATTAGTAAAGAGTTACTTATCCTTGAACTCATAGAAGCTTGTTGTGCTATCCACAAGACTTCTTATAAAGAATTGGGATCTCAACCCCACTAAAAAACTTCAAGATAAAATTTTTCGATTTCATATTTGAGGGCTATGAAATTCGTTAAAATAGTGGAAGATACAATTAGATAAAAATCCTCACCTAACTTGGTCATCATGAGTAGTCCTGTTTATGTTCTTATATTCTTATTTGCATCTTTACATTTACTGCTTAGGATATTTTTAAAAATTGATCGAATGTCATGGATTGGTTGAGGAAAAGAAGGTGAAGATTGTCTTCACTAAGGGTACTTACTATTGATATAAGATTGATGAGCAATAAATTGCAAGAATTATTTTGCAAGCGTGAAGCAATAGTAGGATGCAAAAGTTGCATCTGCTAGTGGTTTGTATGTGATACAAATTAATTATCATTGAGTGTTTCATCTTTAAATTTTTAGGTATGTGATACCTTATATAGGTTCTATTTATGCAAAGTGTTTGCTGGACCTATAAAGCTAAGGTGAGGTGACTACTTGCCTTTTGGCACTGATGGATAGTCCATTCATGCTAAGACTGTAGGAACCTATTTATTTAGAAACTAGTAGACCATTGTTTATTAGAAACATTATTTCAATCCCTATGTTATTGTAACATAGATTTGAAATTAATGTTAAGAGTAAAAGTTACTCTCCTTCTAATAAATTTTATGGCTATGGTCTTATGTTTCTGTCACTCAATGATATTCTTCATATTGACGAGAATAAGAAATAAATATATGATGGTCACATATCTCAGGGCAAGTAAGGTATTAGGTCTTGAACATATGGATGTTCGAAGACTAATAATATCTCGACCCAGAGATGGATACTTCATATGTGATATGATGTGTTTTCTAAAATACTTCATAAATATTATTATCTCTATCTGGGGATATGTCCCAGAAATTGCTTTGTGAATTAGATATTGTCAAAAATGTTAGGAGCACTCCATATGAGATATGGAAAAGAAAGAGGCAGGTTGTCCACTTATGTGAAAAGAGTTGATGTACATAAGTTTATGCTAGAATAGATTTTTATTAGTTTATAGGTTATCCTAAAAGAATAGTATGAGATACTATTTCTACCACCCTACTTGATAAAAGATGTTTTGTCAGTAGGTATGCTACCTTTTAGGAAAAAAAAATTTCTAAAAAGAGGACAGTGGGAGGATAATTGAACTTGAGAAGTTCAAGACCCATAAACTATCCTATCTTAACCTGTGGAGTGTCCACAAGTTAATCCTCGACCAGATGTACCCAGTGATGAGGCACGATCATGATACACACCTCCTCACTGAAAGATCAATTCGAGTATGTAATGTACCACTCAAATATGGGTTTGTGATTATGAATGGCATTACACCATATATCATTGTGAATGATATTTTACTTGACCCATTCAGAGATTGTTATGAGTAGGGATTCTAATAGCTGGCCTGAAATCTTTTCATCCGAAATGGACTCACTGAACATCAACTAAGTATGGACTATGGTTGAAGCACCTATGGGTATGATCCAATAGGTTGCTATCAGGAATGCCTATTCGGATTTTTGCTATTGCCATACACCATCTAGAGAAGTTATCTCTAGTGGGAGGGCAAATGCTTTTATGTATTCCGACAGTTTATGAAGAGTAGATACTTCTATTATTGATGGGACAGTCAAAATATTTGACTTTATCAAAATATAAATGAACCATGTATATGCAAGAAGATAGATGGGAGTCCCACTAACTTCTTGATTATGTATGTAGGTGACATACAGCTTATTGGAAAAGTAGTCAGAATATTGCACTCAGTCAATAATATGCTTATCATAGAAGTTTTCATAGAAGAGATTTGGGTTAAGCATCTAATAAATTTTGTGTCTATAGGGATAGATGTAAATGGATGATTAGGCTTGTCCCAGTCTAGGTACATAAAATTTAATGTTGAAAGGGTTTAACAAGAATGGGTGTAAAGGTGTTTACATATCCATATATTCAATGTACTAAGCCTGATGTGAATTATATCTTATGCATAATCATTATTTTCAGACAGATCCATGATTAGGATCTTTTGAAAATTATGAAAAGCATTCTCAAAGTACTTGAGAAGTACTATAAAAGCAGTGAATTGGAAGAGTTCTAAATAGTAAACTGTATTTAACTCAGTTAATTACTGTTAGTAAAGATTGCTAAGGAAAGTTACCTGATGAAGGGTTCATCATTAAATTAGGTATCATCTCACAGAGTACCCACACACATCCTAGGCACTTTCACCTCATTTGTGATTCGATCATAAAGTGAGTTAACATTAAGAACAGTATCATAATGGACCAGTTCACTAAGCCATACACGGCAGTAGTGTAATCGCTATCCTGATTGCATGGGCATCAGGTACAGGGGCGATTGGCTTTAGTACAAGTGAGAGATTAAAAGAATAGTATCCTATAAGTCAATCGCATGGGGATATGATAAGATATTTTTTTATTATCTTCTTGCTCATTTGCATGACATTAGTTATTTTATTTATATGAGGTATTATATTTTATCATTTACTGTATCATTTTTATATGATTACGATAAACCCCATCGATTAGGGCAATAATTTTAAGGTCATGATGAGATCATGCCAGTGAGATCTAAAATCTTGATAGCTCCAATCTAAAATATTTTTAATCATTGGATCATCGAGTCAGAGATCGATGACTCCGATAAGACTAGTACATCTTATGTATGCTCGATGGAGAGGGTAGTTGATCTCACAACCACTTATGTGGTGACACTAATTCAAAGATGTAGGTGTTCATTAGAGAATGAGTTCACTGAGCAGACCCATAAAAGAACATCTGATAGAGCCTTACAACATGTCAGTAGATGGTTCTTCAGTGAGAGTGGTGCATGTGATCTTTTGACTTGAGATCACCATGGTACCTTACGTGCATGGACCCTTACTTTGGTTTATTCCCTAGCACACCACTTTGAGATGTGTGTGAGATATTTTGAGTATGGTAAAGTATGCATGGAGGTTGTGAGTGGTCAACAAAGAATCGATCACTTTTTGTAAAAGGAGAGAACATCTTATGTGATCTCATAGGATGGTGACTCTGAAAGCCTCTAGCCAGAGCAGGGATGAACAGTAGAAATGATTTCTACTGGTTCATCAATCGAGTCATCATCATCTGATCGAGATATATATGGTTAGATATTTGGGTTTGATATATTTCATATCCATAGCCTTTTCAGAATATTGTGTGATCGAAGGATTGAATTGTACGGTAACTCATCACGAAAGGATAATTTTGATATTTTCATCAAATTTTAAATCTTTCAGATAGTCATGACATGTTGCTAGATATCAATCTTGACTTATAGATTAGATAAAATTAAAAGAATTTAATTCTAAAATCAATTAGGAAGAGTCCTAGATGCTTGGGACTCTTGAGCTGACCTAATCCAATCGGATAAGAATTTCATCGAGAGTTTGGGTCCGCTGCTGGCTAGATTTAGAACTCAATGGGTCACACACAATAGAAATTTGATCTTGATCCAATCAATTTGAATTTATTATAAATTTAATAATTTAATTAAATTGCTAGTACATTAATTAATCCAAGTTTTCAATTTGGTTCAGTACAAAGGTGTTTGTGCTAACCTAATTTTGTTGCCTTGACCTAATGTGATTGAATTTGAACCATTAATTTATTAGTTGGTTTTATCTGATTTTATAGAAGTGTTTCACATGGAATCAACCTCCTCCACATTAAAACCACATGCATATTAATGGGTGGCGTCACATTTATTTTTGTGTTTAAGAAGGAGAGTCCTTCTTTCTTACTTCTCTTAATTTCATTACATGTTCCACACGTCCCATTATTTTTGTGTAGCATCAGATGGCACCTTGGGATGTGGGATGTGGAAGAGGAGAAGGAGTCCTTCATTAGGAAAAAACTCCATGCTAAAAAGATTATGGGATGCCCATTTTTTTGCGATGGAAATGGAAGAGTTCATTTCTACATGGACTCTTAATTTCTTTCCTTTAATTCTCTCTGCATTTATTAATTCACCGTGTCATCAGATGACCCTTAGAATTATGGGTGTAAAAGAGAAGGAAGAATCCTTCTTTAGCAAGAAAATCACATGCCAAAAAATTATGGACGCCCCCCTTTGTGCATTGATTTTTAGGAAGAGTCCTTAATGGAATGGACTCTTGGTTTCATGCCTTTTATCCTTATCCCATGTGCCAAGTGTTGGCATCTTAATTTTTTGCAAGTAGAGGAAGAGTCCTTCTACTGGTTAACCTCTTTGGTTTCCATGCAAACTCCTTGGATTACATGAAAAAATTATTTTGTATGTGTAATAGTTATGGGACGCTAAGAGTTGGTGTCTCATGGAGTCACCCCATGTTTCCTTTTAAAGGGGGTGCCACAACCTATTTTGATATGCCATTTTTAGCTGAGAATGGGCATAGAAATGAGAGGAAATAATAAAAAAAATCTAAGAAAAAGATAAGAAAAAAAAAGAAGAGAAAAATAGAAAGGAAGGGAGAAGAAAAAAGGAAAGTATGAGATACTTATCCTAAAATCAGATTGTTCATGTGTTGAATATAAAATCTGATTAGAGTATGGTAAAATCCTTTGAGAAAGAGTTTCTAGAGTGGTTCTAGTGGAGGTCATGAAGACATACAAGCAATGGTACATTATATTTTTGCGAAGGACAATCGGCAGCGCACTTGTGAAAAAGGCTGCAGCACCATGATGAGTTGGGAAGGATCCTGATCAATCCTGTGTGGATCACCATTGGAGGGCTTCTACTTTGGAGTCTTATGGATATTTTAAAATCATCAGTTCGTGATTTTCATGGTAGTATATGACTTCTGGTCTTCTCCTCATATGTTTGATTTTGTGGTTTGATTGTAATCATCAAGGGGTACCTAAGATTTTTGAGTTTCGATAGTTGTATTTAAATATTAAACTTTGTTTTCATTACTGAATATATATTTAAAATTTTTAAAATCTATATTCTGCTGCATCACCAGAACCTAACACT
Organism: Elaeis guineensis; assembly: GCF_000442705.2. Lineage (NCBI taxonomy): Eukaryota > Viridiplantae > Streptophyta > Magnoliopsida > Arecales > Arecaceae > Elaeis > Elaeis guineensis. Next base: position 37,959,090 of record NC_025995.2, on the reverse strand, counting down.
TTTGTGGCACATGGAAGGAAGATATTTTAATCTCATGGAACTCTTAGATTAGGTGGCTATTTTAAACTAATTTAAACTCCAATCAATCCTAATCATATTAGGATCAGATTAGACCCAAATAGATAAAAAATTAAATTTAATTTGGAGTTGAAACTATTTAGATTAGATGTCACCTAATTAGAAAAGGAGTCCTAGTCCTTTTGGACTCTCTCTTGGTGTTTGAGTCAAACTCAATTTAATTCTAATCCAATTAAGATTTGATGCACCCAAGAAAATGAGAATTTTTAGTCTAAATAAAAATTCAAACATTCTTATTTAGATCTTAGTCTAATTATAAATTAAGTCAAACCCATATCCTAATTCAATTAGAAATCATTCTCTCATGCAATTTAGGTTATCTTATAACTCAATCAGATTTGATCAAATCAAATCTATGTTAAGTTAAATTAAATTCAATTTTATTAGACTTGACACACGACCCATAGCTCAATCAAATTGAGCCACTTAGCAATCCAATTACTAATTAATCCTCCTTTAACTCACTAACTCTTTAGTGAGTTATTTGATTGCAACTTTAGTATTGGATTAATCAGCAATCATATTGATAATCAAATTTTGTTACGATTCATAATCATAATTCAACCATCTGATCAGTCAAAAACTTCTTTTGTGTGACCCTATCTATTCTATTCTGTTTGGTAGTGAGATATATTATGATTTTTATTACAATATCATTGAAACTCTTTTCAATGGGTTGGAAACATTCCAACTCTGCCCACTAAGGATTATCGATCATCAAGATGATGCTTGTGGATCTCACAATCTATCAGTGACACCTAGTAGTATGTAGTGCAACCCAGCAGAATAAAAGGTCATGAACCTCTAGATATAGTTAACGCAAGATACAGTCCCTCTATTGTGAGTCTCGACCAGATGGCAGGTCATGAATGAATCGTCAAACTTCATCATTGATCATATGATAGATTCAATCAGCTCGAGTCTATGTATGATCCTCATGAAAACTCTTTTTCATTAATCACACTGCTATGGTCATAGACTTAAAGACTCAGCTTCATAAATCTCATAGGACTACTTTCTTTTGCTAGGATCGAGAGATTCCATCTAAGTGTACACCCTGCTCCTATAGTGGACCAACTGTCCCCAACATCCACTACAAGGACTCATTAAGATGTATGTTTATATGTCAATCAAACTTCAGCAGCCTCACTGCGAATAGCTGTAGCACCACAGGTCAAAGGACCAGTCATACAACTGCAGTATCGAGAAAGTCACTAACGACTGTGCAGACATCTATATGACTTTTTATGTTGGTCACGCTCAATGCTAGTTGTTCTCTAACAACCACCTACACTCTCGCTCTAGTGTCACTACACTGCAAACTCAAGACCCATCTGTCCGAAGGAAGTGCTGATCTATCCGGATCAATCACCATCTCCATGATGATCCTATGACTAGGAGTAATTTAGGAATCAACCATCAATGACACATATCTCAAATTTTCAACTCTTTGAGAATATGTGTTATCATCTTGTTAATTTCTTGAATGATTCATAGACACATAAAATATGAATGATAATATAAATGCCTAATAAGTACAAAATCATATCCTAAAAATATAATATGTGTCAGCCAAGATTAGCTTTTAGGACATACATCCAACAGTTCAACTAAGGGTACAATCAAAAAACTTAACCGAGTGGTGGATATTAAGAGATTGATAGTCAATGATATTCAGTGCGAACTTATGTCGGCTCGAAAAATCATCACTGATCTTTTGAAAACGTTGGGTAAGGACAAGACTACGATGGCTGAGCTCCTCATCAAGCTCACAGAGAGCACAATAGTGGCCAGCCACATCGAAGATACTGTTAGAAAGTTGGAGGATAGGCTCGCCATGATCCTACTCAATGCAACTCTAGAAGTGGCAGACCTATTAGTCATGGCTTTTGATGTCGGCTTTGAGGAGTGCAGGGGTTTAGTTTAGTGATTTTTTTTTGAAGTTGACTCCCACCTTAATATCCTTAAAGATAATGAACATGTCGGTCATGTGGGCCCTACAGCTAGAAAAATATCATGTCTTACTGTCGAAGAAACATTGGATCTACAACGTGCCGAAACTCCATCGACTGAAGGTGGGCCTTTTGAATGATTGATATATTTTTTGTTTCCCTTTTGTAGGTGTCTTTTTGTAGCTCTATATCAAGTTTGTTAATAAAATAAATTCAAATTGAAGTTCTTTGTTTCGCCTATGCTTCTATGCTTCAGTCACTTTGTATTCACATAGCCTGATCTTAGTTATGTATGATTCTTGCATGGAGGAATTTCAAGGAGATATTCATAGAGCGACTTTAGCCTTCGCTTTGAGAGTCCTTAGAGATTAGCTCTCTGAAGATTCTTTTGGGTTAGTCTCTATTTCCTATACAACTGAAGTCGATGGGTTGAAGGTCCTCATAGGTTAACCTTTTGAAGATCCTTTTAGATTATCCTTCGCTTCTCGATCAATCGGGATTTTTATCGGCCCTGCATGTTGAAAAGTAAAAGATCGTCGGGGGTCCTTATATGTCAGCCCCTGCTTCCCAATTGTTGAGGTTTTCTACCCATGTAGGTTGGACCAGTAAGCATTAGGAGTCCTTATAGGTTAGCCCCCACTTTCTGTATGACTATAGTCTTCATGGGCTCGGGCTTGCTAAAAAGCAATGGACCTTTGGGGGTTCTTATAGGTTGGTCCTCACTTCTTAGTTGCCTGGGACTTCATTGTCAATGACTTAGATCGATGGGCTTTGAGGGTTCTTTAAGGTTGTCCCTCGCATCTCGTATGATTAAGGTCTTTATGGGCTCTTGCTCGCTGAGAAGTGAGGGGCTTTCGGGGTCCTTATAGATTAGGCCCCGCTTTCTGACCATTGAGGTCTTTGGCCTACTGATTGCAAAAGATGATAATATTCCTAAAAATGGATCATTTTATTAATTGATTGTCAAGTTACATCATTGATAATATATTCGAGATTTTTCAAGTTCTATGGTCGAGGTAGGGGTGTTCCGTCCAGTTGCTTGAGGTGATAAATTTTTGGTCTGATGACTTCATCTATTTAGTAAAGGCCTTCCCACTTCAGGGATAATTTTTCATGCTCCATAGGCTGTGATACTTCAGCTCAACATAGGACCAGATCACTAGCTTTAAACTCTTTGTTCTGGATGTGGGAGTTGTAATATCGTGCCACCCTTTGTTGATAAGCCATCATCCACACTCATGCTTTTCCTCGAACACCTTCAAGCAAGTCTAGATTTGCTCTAAGTTACTCTTCATTAGTTTGGTCATTGTAGTTCTTGATCCGAAGTGAAGGGAGTCTGACTTCCATAGGAATGATGACTTCCACCTTGAAGGAGAGGTTAAAAGGAGTCTCTTCTATGGGAGTCCTTTGAGTGGTTCGGTAGGCCCAGAGCATATTATGAAGCTCGTCCATCCACAATCCTTTAGCTCGACCTATTCTAACCTTTAACCCCTATAAAAAGGGTATGATTAGTTACCTTGACCTCATCGTTGGCTTGCGAGTGTCCCACTGAGGTGAAATGATAGAAAATACCGTAGCTTTGATAGAATTCTGTAAATTTGGAGCTTGAGAATTGGTGTTCGTTATCAGTGATCAGCATTCGTGGGAGACTGAAGCGGTAAATGATAAACTTCCAGACAAAGTTTGTTACTTTGGCTTCAGTAATTTTGGTGAGAGATTCGGCTTCTACTCACTTGATGAAAGTCAATAGCAATAAGTAAGAACTTTTTCTGACCCAATGCTGGAAGAAAGGGGCCCAGGATTTCCATCACCCATTGTGCAAATAGTGAAGAAGCGGCTATTGGAACTAGCAGAATAGCCGACTGGTGCTGGATATTGGCATTCTTTTAACATCGATCATAATGTTTGGCAAAGTCATCTACATCATCCTGCATCATAGGCCAGTAATATCCTTGCCAAAGTATTTCGTAGGCCCGTGATTTGCCACCCAGATGGTCCCCACATATCTCTTCATGCATCTCTTCAAGGGTATACTCGACTTCAGAAGGGAAGGATGAAGGCATCTAAGGAGCGATAGGGAGAAGGATCGTTTATAGAGCTTGCCTTCGTAGAAAACATAATAGGGAGCTTGATATTTGATCTTTAAAGCCTCCTTTGAGTCTGCAGGCAGTACTCTATCTTGTAGGAAGCGGATGAAGGGATCCATCCAACTAGATGCATCATTGATCCGCAAAACTGGTACTGGTTCTTCATTACTGGGCTCCTTTAGGACCTCAAGAATGATTTCAAGGGTAGATCTTTTGGAGCCAAAGTTGTCAATTTAAATAGTAGATCGGTTCTCAAATTTTCAGACAAGTTACCTATCGAATGTCGAAGTTAGCAAATATCGAGGTAAGGTCCTTCACCTTGTAAAGGTATCTCTTTATATTCTCCTCTCGAGCCTTGAAATCTCCCTTTATTTGTCCTGCCACTAGCTGTGAATTAGTGTAGATCCTCAATTTCTACACTCTGAGCTCCCTTATGATTCTCAGTCCAATAATAAGAGCTTCATACTCAGCCTCATTATTGATGGTCGAAAAGTTGAATCTCAAGGTATATTCTGCTACAAATCCTTCGGGTCTAAGGAGTAACAGGCTTGCTTCCAACCCAATAGAGTTCGATGATCCATCCACATGCGCTATCCAAAAATTATTGGGTTCCCCCGACAAACCTTGTTCCATCGGTTCATTCTCTTCTGGAGTTGGCTCTAGCATTTCTTGATCCTTCAGGATAGTGCATTCCACAACCAAGTCCACCAAAGCCTATGCCTTAATAGAAGGTCGAGGTTGAAACTTCATCTCAAACTCTATGAGTTCAATTGCCCCCTTTGCTAGTCGATCAGAAGTATTGGACTGATGCAAAATTAACTTGAGAGGTTGATCAGTCAGTACTGCAATGAGATGTGCTTGGAAGAGGGCCGAACCCTTCGGACTACAATGATGAGGGTGAAGATTAGCTTTTCTAATCTAGTGTATCTAATCTCCACATTATACAAGACTCGACTGATATAGTAGATCGATTTCTGGATTTTATCTTGCTCATGGATCAATACCGCACTTATGGCACTTGGTGAGACTTCCAAGTATAAAAATTTTTTTCATCAAGCATTGGCTTGCTGAGGAGTGGTGTAGAAATGAGATAGTTTTTCAACTCCACGAAGGCACATTGGCATTCCTTAGTCCATTGGAAGTTCTTCAGTTGCTTTAGTGTCAAAAAGAATGGAAGATAGCTTGAGACAAACCGGTTTATTGCCGCTACTTTACCTGTGAAATGCTGAACCTCCTTTAAAGTCTTTGGTGGGTTCATCTCCTGTATGGCTTAGATCTTCTCTGGATTGGCCTCTACCCCCAGCTAGATGCCATAAATCCTAAGAATTTATTTGAATCAACTATGAAAGTACACTTTACTGGGTTTAGCTTTATTTAGTACTTTCTCAGAGTGGAGAAGGTCTTTTGAGATCCTTAATGTGGGTTCAAGAGGTTCTACTTTTCACAAGCATGTCATCCACGTAGACCTCCATGTTCCGCCTGATTTGATCTTTGAAGATCTTGTTCACAAGGTGCTGATAAATTGTACCTATATTTTTTAAGCCAAAGGATATAACTCTGTAATAAAAAAGATCTTGATCAGTAACAAAGGTGGTTTTCTTCTCATCTTTAGATGCCATTTAGATTCGATTGTATACAGAAAAGGCATCCATGAAAGTGAGAAGTTCATGTCTCGAAGTGACATCCACCAACTAGTCGATCGAAAGTAGGGTGTAGCTATCTTTCGAACATACTTTATTCAGATCGGTGAAGTTGATGCAAATCCATCACTTGCCATTTGCCTTTTTCATCAGGATCACATTTGTGATCCAATCTAGATAGGTCACCTCTCGGATGAAGCCAGCATTGAGCAATTTGTCCACCTCTTCAGCTGTTACCTTATATTGTTTGGGTGTAAAGTTTCTTTTCTTTTGTTTGAAGAGTCGGTAGATTGGATTGATGCTTAGCCGATGCATCATTATCTTTGATCAATGCTTGGCATATCGGCCAAGGTCCAGATGAACGTGTCTATATTTTTTTGCAAAAATGAGATAAGACATTTTTTGGTTATCTGGTCGAGGTTCGACCCGATCTAGATAGTGTGCTTCTTGTTCCCATCATTTAGTGAAATCATCTCAAGGTCCTGCACTAGCTCCCCCCATTCTTCAGTTAGTTCATCTCGGGTGTCTAGTCCGTGGATTGGATATGTTTTAAAAGGTCCTGCACCATAAAGTGTGATGGTGTAGCACTGTTGTGCTAGGGCCTGATCTCTTTGGACTTTGCCAACTTCGAACTCCATCAGGAACTTCATTTTCAAATGATAGGTGGACACTATATCTTGAAGTGCGTTGAGGCTCGGGTATCTAAGGATGGCATTATAGGCCGATGGTTTTCGAAAAATAAGAAAGTCAACCTGATTTGTGGATCATCGAGGCGCTCATCCAGCTACTACTAGGAGAGTAATAACTCCTTCAATAGGTACTGCATCTCCAGTAAATCCCATAAGAAGAGAGTCTAGTTGTCCTAACTGCTCAGGAGGTACGTTTATTTGGAAGAAAGCATTATAAAATAACACATCGGCTGAACTTTAATTATCAACCAAAATATGGTGTACATCATAATTTGCAATATTGAGAGATACAACCATCGCATCATCATATGGGAACTAAACTCCTATAGCATCTTTTTCAGTGAAAGTAATGGGTTCTTCAATTCTTTGCTTCTTGGGAGGTTCGGCTAACTCCTCCACTCCGCCTTGGTGTCCTCCAATTATAGTGTTTATTGCTCTGATAGGAGGTCAATCTTCAAAGGGCTCTCTTTGCTATTGCTCTGGTGGGTAAGGCACCTCCATTATTCTTTCAATTGCTCCTGCTGACACCAAATCAACCGATCCAAGCTCCCACACCAAATAAGTTTTTTAATTTTATTTTGAAACTGAATACAATTTTTAGTGTCATGGCCATGGTCGTGGTGGTGGAGGTAGTACTTGTGTCATGCTCCCGATCCGAGATTGTGAATCGAGGGTCATGGCAACCGCCGCATACTCATAGAAAACTATTTCCATAAGCATGCAAGGCATCTTATCATGCTATCTTCAAACAACAGTGGAATAATTAGTCAATAATTTAAATCTAAAATATAACGATCTAAATTTTTTTTTAATATCTCAATAAATTCAATAATGATTCATAGACCTTACATCAAATTCAATAAGACTTTCAACCTAAAATAAAAGTATGAAGATTCTGCTTCTGATCACTCTTCCATTCATATCTTGTATCATCTTAATTCCTCAATATCTGTAAAAATAGTAAAATAGGAGGTACTAAGCTAGACAGCCCAGTAAGCAATGATCACTTTCAATAAATTTCATCAGATATTTAAGTAAATAATCATTTATAGAAAATAAGCATATCGAGTTCATCAATTTGAAATCAATTTTTATTATGCAATATAGTTCATGCCAAATTTATTTTTTTTTCAAAATTTGAATTTCTTTTGATATTTTAATTTCTTTCATTCTTAAATTTTTTTCGTCAACCATGAGCTATGACCATATTTTCTCTGTGGTGGGGTCATAACATCATGTATCTTCTTGCGGTGAGCTATGAATCATCTGACAGTAAAGTCTTTCGGAACCGCTAGTCTCTCTGCGGTTTATCACTGGTCTCTCTGGCGATATAAACCCTCAGGATAAATTAATTGCCAATGTATATGCCTCCATTGGTGGGGTCCTTTACATAGTCAGATTATCAATTCATATTGTTCTTATATCAGAATTCTTCATAAATCATGTTTCATATTCTAATTTCAATAAAAAAATATATAATCATGTAGTATCGAAGTCAATCAATATAATGCATCATGAAATCAATATGTTCAATCATACTTCATCATAACATTTCAAATAAGATATTTTCATAACAAAATATCATTTCATCCAATTCATGCATCATTTCTCAAATCATATCAGAAAAAATATATTATAATTTACTGATAAATCTAAAAAAGTAAAACATTACTTACCTCAAACGTATTCCAATAAATCCACATAATTCTATAATTTTTTTTTAAAAATTTTTTAGTTCATAAACCATATCACAATATCCGATCATCAGGTGTCAATGATACCTATACGAGATCAAATTCAATAATCAGAAAGAATACGAATATCATATTTCAACAGTTTAGATTAGGTCCAATCATCTAATTTTATCTAATCAAAATCTAATTAGGATATAAATGATCCAAAATTTGACTATCGGATCAAATCAGATTCGAAGTGATAGGATCAAGATTTCTTCATTGATTTCATAAAAATCAAGTGGAGAGAGAAAATTAGAGAGAGAATTCATGAGGTACAATTCGAATTGATCATGTGATACAATTCAACATTACGATTGATCCAATATCTTGATTGGTGAAATCAACATGATCAAATCAAGTCATGGCTAGATCAAGATCATGGATGATCAAATCTAAAGATTCATGGTCTGATCAAGGTGAGTACCAACACACTGCCCAACAATCATGAATCAAGATTCTTCATCAGATCAAAAATATTAAAAGAAATTCCTCATGGATAAATTGATCAAAAGAGAAAAATTGATCGAGAGAGAAATGGCTTTAGAGAGAAAAAAATTTTAGAGAGAGAAAATTTTAAAGAGGGAAAATTAATCTTGGACTCCTCAGATGATATGATTCAACAAATCTGATTAATCAGATCAAATCATGCTAAGATTATCATGTGGATAATTCAATAAAATTATGAAAAATAGAATCTTAAAAATATCTAATCTGATCTAAGTGGGTGTCGGTGTACTGTCCGACGATCGCAGATCAAAATCCATCACTAGGATCATTTAAATTCATCATCATTTTTTTCAAAATTCTAAAAAATCTTAGGAGAGAGAAAATCCAATTCTAGAGAGAGAAAATACTAGTTCAAGCTGAAGAGAGAGAAACTCTCTTTCTCATATTTTATTATTTATATCATTATTTATTTATTTATTTATTTAATTTTTCTTTCCTTTTTTTTCTTCTTTTTTTTCTTTTTTTTTTTTCTTTTCCTTCTTCTTTTCCTTTTTCTTTTTCTTCCTTCTTCTTTTTCTTTTTTCTTTTTCTTCCTTCTTTTTCTTTTCTTCTTCCCAGACTTCCTTTGGGCCAAAATAGGGGACCTCACAATCCCCTGTTGGCTGGTCGACCGATGGTGCAGCCAGTAAGGGGTGGCAGTCGACACGAGGAGGGCGGCTCGACGCAAGAGAAGGGCCAAGTCGGTGGTTGGCGGTGACCATCGGTACCCACACATTCAAAAGGGACCGAATCTCTTTCTCAAAGAAATCCAACGACTCCGGTCGTCAGTGATCGTGCACACGGGCATGGGGAGAAAGGAGGAGAAGAGAGGAAGGGAAGGAGGCTCACCTTCGACACCGGCGAGGCTTTCTGGCATGAAATTAGATGGACATAAAGCCGATCTTCCGTGAAGATTTTTCAGTGATTGCCATCGATGGACTTCGGGTTCTCCAGTAAGAGAGAGAGAGAGAAGGGATCCCCTCCTTAAATAGGGTCGGAGGGGGCCTCTTTCCGACTCCGATTGGGAGTCGGTGAGAGAAGGAAGAAGACTCCCCTCGGGAGTCTTCTCCTCTATTTTCCCTTCTTATTTTTTTTTTGTTTGGACTGGGTTTGTTACATGTGTTGGGCCATCACATTCTTCCCCTCTAAAAGAAATTTCATCTTCAAAATTTTTCTTGCTTGAGTCTTCATAGTTTCTTACTTGAATCTCATCCATAAATATTTTAATATTCTAATTCTTGATATAAATTCATTCTTCAATCATTTCATAAGGAAAAAGTTGGTACATCAAATATCGATCTGAAATGAAACAATTTATTTTCTTATTTATCAAGACCAACATCTCAATTTTTTTTAATATTTTAAGATTTCAAAATTATGCTCTCATTCCCTATAAAATAATGTTCAATACCTCATGACTAGATCAAAATCAAATCTATCTCTTGTGAATAGAAAAAATTCAATATCTTAATTCCTGAATAAGAATTTTATTTTTTATCATCATTTATTTATTTATTTTTTAAAAAATATTAATCACTCTTAATTTCAACCCATCATAAGATAGGAAAACATACTCTATGAATCATTTGATGACTAATCAATCAAAATTCAAAAATATTTTCTCTTATTCATACTTTCAAAGGTTGAAGATTTATCATTTCAATCTCATTCTCAAACTTTTGATATTTTAATTCTCGATGCAACTTCATCATTAAGTCATTTCATAAAGATTAATATCACCAATGTTGATTAGAATCAATATCACTATTTCTAGTCATCAAAATTTTCTTACTCAAATCCTCAAACTCTTAAATATTTTAATTCTTGAAGTAAATTTTATCATTAAGTCATTCCATAATAAAAATCAATAACTCAAAAATTGATCTAAATCAAAACTTTTTTTTCTTATAATCAAAATCAATGTCTCTATTCTAAGTAAGTATATCAATTTTTTTTATCTAAATATTAACTACTCTTAATTAATCGATTCATTATCAAATTTAATTATAAATAACTCCAATCCATCTTTTATAGAATAATCATCAATATCAATAGATAACCTTAATCTTTTTCATTTAGTCAGAAAAATAATAATGATCAAAAGAGTTCAAACTTCAAATTTTATTATATCCTGGAGATAAATATTTGAGTATAATAATTTAAGATCAAAATCATTATTCGATAAACAATCTCAAATTCTTCCTAATAAATAGAGAATTATAAAATTTAATTCTAGGATAGAAAAAATTTATCTCTAAATATTCTAAATCTAAAATAAAAAATCAAGGATCCACTCATCCTAGAATTAGGATGCTAAATTTTTTTTTTAGCATAGTAGACGGAAGTGCTACTTTTGAAAATCACATTAGGAATATCCAAAAATTATTCTTTCCAATATCAATGAATTTTTTGTATCAAATAATATCATCTATCATAATTCTTTAACTCAAAGAGTCAACATTCCTGACTTACTCAAAGTAATCCAAATTATCATGCTTCCGCTGCGCACTCTGTTCTAACAATCAAAATTTCTTAGGTTCACCAAAAAAAATTTTGATCAAATTATTTCTTTATCTTATCAATAGAAAAGATCTAAAATTTTAAATTTCAATTGAAGTCAAAGATTAATTTTCGATTCTTATTCATACTTTTACTGGTGTACAATAATCTTGATTAACCCTTGAGTCCAATATCATATTTAAAACCATTATATAGATTTACTATAATCAATATGAACCAAATCTTAATTCTTATATCAATTTAATTCGATAATTTTCAAATCAAAATCCTTAGAAATCAAATCAATGAAAAAATCCTTCGATGCTCCACCAAATTTGGACATAATCTGAATATATAAGAATTTCAAAATATTATTTTTTCTAAAATTTTTATCATCAAGATCCTTAATATCTATCAAGTATCCGTTCACAACAATCATACAAGCCTCAAAAATTAAATCTTCATTTAATAGTAGATTCAATTAGGGACATCGTTAACAAAAGCAAAGGAACTCCATATCAATTTCTGAATCCAAAATTTCTAAATTATAAATTCACATGGGTCCCATAATCTCAAATAAATATAAATCATATCTTTTATCTTAATCTAAAGATATCAATCTTTCATTAACAATCTCAACAATAATATTAAAAAATCTCTTGATCAACTTAGATACGAAATCTTTAAATTAAAATTTTATACACATCATATAGTCTCCAAGAGATACAGCAAGATCTATTATTTAGATCCAAGGATGATGATTAAAGATTCCAGTACAATGAATGTCCTACAATCTCATAATCCATTTCATCCATAAGAAATAGATTTCTTTGCAATATCCTCAAATATTCATTCATCCTAATATGCGACTTTATATATATGATCCATATATCAAGTTCAATTTCGATAAATATTCTAATCAAGCATTATAAAAGACTTTCTTAATCCATCCTGGAATAACATTTTATCATCAAATCTTTATCCTGCCAATAATAGTCAACTTTTCAACTAAAAGTAATATCATAGTATTATTCTCACATCGAATTTGAGCTTACGATTCACTTAAATAATCAATGATCAAATTAATAACCACATGCACAATAAAATTTATGTCAATCCTTTTGTAATTACTTTCGATCAAAATCTAACTAATCATATCATGATCAATAGATCATCCATCATATTTCAAATTCTATATGTCATAATCTCTTGTGATCCTTTCATACATTATCTTAATGTTTAACAAAATATTATAAAGATTTTTTTCTATTACAATCATCAAAGATCTACACCATAATGTCTCTAGTGTCTATCCACTGACACCCATACTATACACATCTTAGTTCATCTACTAATGCTCTGATACCACTTTAATTGTCACACCCCTAATCCAAGATTGTGAATTGAGGGTCATGGCAACCACCGTATACTCATAGAAAACTCTTCCCATAAGCATGCAAGGCATCTTATCATGCTATCCTAAAACAACAGTGGAATAATTAGTCAATAATTTAAATCTAAAACATAATGATCTAAATTTTTTTTTTAATATCTCAATAAATTCAACAATGATTCATAGGCCTTACATCAAATTCAATAAGACTTTCAACCTAAAATAAAAGTATGGAGATTCTGCTTCTGATCACTCTTCCATTCATATCTTATATCATCTTAATTCCTCAACATCTATAAAAATAGTAAAATAGGAGGTAATGAACTAGATAGCTTAGTAAGCAATGATCACTTTCAACAGATTTCATCAGGCATTTAAGTAAATAATTATTTATAGAAAATAAGCATATCGAGTTCATCAATTTGAAATCAATTTCGATTATGCAATATAGTTCATGCCAAATTTATTTTTTTTCAAAATTTGAGTTTCTTTTGAGATTTTAATTTCTTTCATTCTTAAATTCTTTTCGTCAACTATGAGCTATGACCATATTTTTTCTGTGGCAGGGTCATAACACCGCGTATCTTTTTGCGGTGAGCTGCAAATCATGGCAGACGGTTTGTCGCTGGTCTCTCTGGTGACATAAACCCTCAGGATAAATCAATTGCCAACGTATATGCCCCCATTGGTGGGGTCTTTACATAGTCAGGTTGTCAATTCATATTGTTCTTATATCAGAATTCTTCATAAATTATGTTTCATATTCTAATTTCAATAAGAAAATATATAATCATGTAGTATCGAAATCAATCAATATAATGCATCATGAAATCAATATATTCAATCCTGCTTTATCATAACATTTCAAATAAGATATTTTCATAACAAAATATCATTTCATCCAATTCATGCATCATTTCTCAAATCATGTCAGAAAAATATATTATAATTTGCTGATAAATCTAGAAAAAGTGAAACATTACTTACCTCGAATATATTTCAATAAATTCACATAATTCTATAAATTTTCTTCCAAAATTTTTCAGTTCATAAACCATATCACAATATTCGATTATCAGGTGTCAATGATACCTATACGAGATTAAATTTAATAATCAGAAAGAATACGAATATCATATTTCAACAGTTTAGATTGGGTCCAATCATCTAATTTCATCTAATTAAAATCTAATAAGGACATAAATGATCCAAAGTTTGACTATCGGATCAAATCGGATTCGAAGTGATAGGATCGAGATTTCTTCATTGATTTCATAAAAATCAAGTGGAGAGAGAAAATTAGAGGAGAGAAAATTTATGAGGTACAATTCAAATTGATCAGGTGACACAATCCAACATTATGATTGGTCCAATATCTCGATTGGTGAAATCAACATGATCAAATCAAGTCATGACTAGATCAGGGTCATGGATGATCAAATCTAAAGATTCATGGTCTGATCATGGTGAGTGCCAACACACTGCCCAACAATCATGGATCAAGATTCTTCATCAGATCAAAAATATTAAAAAAAATTCCTCATTGATAAATCGATCAAGAGAAAAAAATTGATCGAGAGAGAAATGGCTTTAAAGAAAAAAAATTTTTGAGAGAAAAAATTTAGAGAAAAAATTCATCTTGGACTCTTCAGACGATATGATTTAACAAATTCGATCAATCAGATCAAATCATGCTAAGATTATCATATGGATAATTCAATAAAATTATGAAAAATAGAATCTTAAAAATACCTAATCTGATCAAAGTGGGTGTCGGTGTACCGTCCTGCGATCGCAGATCAAAAATCCATCACTAGGATCATTTATATTCATCATCATTCTTCTCAAAATTTTAAAAAGTCTTAGGAGAGAAAAATAATCTAGAGAGAGAAAGTAGAGAGAGAAAGTCCAATTCTAGAGGAAAAAAATACTAGTTCAAGCTGAAGGGAGAGAGGGAAGAGAGAGAAACTCTCTTTCTCATATTTTATTATTTATATCAATATTTATTTATTTATTTTTTTTCTTCTTTTTCTTCTTTTTGTTCTTTTTTTTCTTTTTCTTTTCCTTCTTCTTTTCCTTTTTCTTTTTCTTCCTTCTTCTTTTTCTTTTCTTGTTCCTAGACTTCCTTTGGGCCAAAACAAAGGACCTCACACGGGGGCGGCAGTCGGCACGAGGAGGGTGACTCGACGACAAGAGGAGGGCCAAGTCGGTGGCCGACGGCGACCACCGGTATCCACACATTCAAAAGTGATCGAATCTCTTTCTCAAAAAAATCCGACGACTCCGATCGTCGGTGATCGTGCACACGGGCACGGGGAGAAAGGAGGAGAAGAGAGGAAGGGGAGGAGGCTCACCTTCGACGTCGGTGAGGCTTTCCGACGTGAAAATTAGATGGGCACAGAGCCGATCTTTCGTAAAGATTTTTCAGTGATTGCCATCGATGGACTTTGGGTTCTCCAGTGAGAGAGAGAGAGAAGGGATCCCTCCTTAAATAGGGTCAGAGGGGGCCTCTTTCCGACTGCGGTTGGGAGTCGATGAGAGGAGGAAGAAGACTCCCTTCGGGAGTCTTCTCCTCTATTTTCCCTTCCTATTTTTTTTATTTGGGCTAGGTTTGTTACATGGGCCGGGCCATCACAACTTGTTAGGATTGTGTTGATCTGGATGGATCCACAACTTCCTTGCCCGAGGGAGCCGATCCCTAATTTCCATCAACACTTGGATTCGAGGGGTGTTTAGCGATGTATAGTTTGTGAACTTTTCCTTCAAAGGAATTTTTTTTATCGACGGTTCCTTAGGGGAGTTTGGGACCTCCGATGTTTGGGTGGAGAGCGAGAGTGCTACTGACTTCTCGATGTAGACTTTGCCTCCTCTTATTTCTTCTTCTCTCTAGTAGCCACATCTGTCAGAGGCTCATCTTCAAATGCTTCATTGGCTCATGCATACTTCTCCGCCTGAGCCAGCATATCGACGAAGTCACGAGGATAGATCTTCTCTAAGAAATATCGAAGAACGTTCTTTAGAAGTCCACCCTTCAGGGCGGTCATGGTGACAGACTAATTTAGGTCACGAACCCTAGTATAGCTGCATTGAAGCGACTGAAGTAGGATCAGAGTGACTCTCTCTCTCTTCGCTTGACATTGATCAGAGAGTTCGATCCTTTCTGCTACCTCCTGCTGCTGACGAAGTGACCCACAAATAAGCGACTCATTCGATCAAATGAGTGGATCATCTGCAGCTTCAAGCTTGAATACCAATACTGAGCTATGCCCTTCAAAATAGATGGAAAAGCTCAGTAGATGTAGCATTGATAGCTCCATGAAGGAGCATTACAACTTTGAATCTCTCCAATTATGACATCGGCTCTTGCATGATCCAAATGCTGAAAGAGGATTGGTATTGTATCCATCATCCCATATCAAAGCTTGGTTGTGGATTGCTTCAATGTGCTCATTCATCTTTTGGAGCTTGCGGTTGATGTCCGTGTCTTGGACAGTGTAGTTCTTCGAATACTATGGAAGAGATCGTCAGCTTAAGGTTGGGTCCTACCTGAAATAGGGACTCAGAGACTGTCGTTCGGGCTTTGGGGCTGCCGTGGCGAGTCTACCTCTCTCGCTCAAGGCTTTAGGGGGGAATCTGTGATCGCCCTACGATGGTGGTGCGGACTGCTGCATAGGATTGGATAGTCGTGGCTCTGCCATCAATGTAGCATTGGTCGGTTGCACCATCACCGCTGTGAGTGCAGCATTGACCTGCTACACTATTGCTACCATCGGTGCAGCATTGATTTACTGCACCGTTGCCCCCATCTGTGCAGCATTGATTTGCTGCATCGCTTGGACGGCGGTGGTGAGATTGTATACTTGCTGAAATAGTAGGTTGAACTACTCTACACTGGCAGTCACCACCAGTGGCGAAGGTAGTGGAGGGACCTCCTAGAGTTATGGCTAGGCCTGGTGGTTGGCCGTGTTCTCCACCGGTCAGGAGGTGGTGGCATTGGATCATCGAGAAGATGCTCTGTGTGGGGTCATGGTCTCAATCTTCTGCTCCTCAAATTGGATCAAAATTTTCTTCCTTTAGTGCCAATCTGTTGTTGCTGAAATTTGACTCTCGATCGAACAGGCTGGAGTGGTGGTGCATCCTTCCAAAAAAGTAACTTGTAAAATGAGTCCTAATCAGAGTTGGCTCTGATGGAGATCCTCTAATGCTCAAGTTAGATATCATGAAATAAAAAAAGAGTATTTCAAGAGAGATTGTCTATGTACCTTGGGGATCTCCTGTGAACCTTTTTGTAGGTGAGGGATGAAAAGCTATTTTGAGAATGTTGTTTGATCAATTCGGGCATGATACGATGAGATTTTCAATCGAAATTTTTGGGATTGGGCAGTTACACTTGTCTTATCTGCTTCAGAGCTAGCTGTGGTGTGTAGACCCTTTGAATTTGAAATGAAGGTATAGATAGGATCGGGCTGGCTTTGGTTGAAGAGGCTTCAGAACTGTCTGATGAACGAGGCACTAAAGGAAAGAGATGGCTGGGAGCCAATTATGTTCATTGGAATATGGAGCGGTTGAGTTCAAACTATACCTACCATCGAAGTCAGAGATCAACCTCTCTAGGTGTTACCCCACTATGGAGATTGAGATTGGCTGGTGGAGTTTAGGTTAGAAGTCAGAGATCAACCTCTCTAGGTGTTACCCCACTATGGAGATTGAGATTGGCTGGTGGAGTTTAGGTTAGAAGTCGAAGTCTGGACGAGTCAATATCGGGCGTTCTATCTTGGAAGATCGCTAGAAAGCAAGGATCATTAGAGTCCGAAGTATGGATCGGAGAGGTCCGGAGCTAGGAGGTCCTGCTGCTGTATTATGTACTGAATGACATCTTTCACATGACCCTCCTATAGTTTAGGGGAGACATATCTACCTCCAGGATTATGCCTTTTCACCTCCAATGGTGCTGTGGTGTCAGCCTTGCACACCCCAACAAGTATAAAATAATGATAGATTTTAGATGGTATAAAGATGCATTTTTATCAAAATTATATCAACTTCGAGATCCAAATAAAGAATTTTGGAAAGAAAAAATTATATTAGGACTACTAGCATTGTTTGCAAGAAAAGTTATGATCCATCTAAGAAATGAGAGTAAAAAAAAGTATAATCACAATCAATTAGACATGAGTAGAATAGTACAAAAAATATAAAGAGTTAGTGCTAAGTTATATAACGATCCATAAGTTAGAGATCAATTAAAGAAGTAAAAAATGCTCGGAAGAAAAGAATTAGAAAGATTTCTTTTATCAATTTAGATTTTAGTTAAATAAGCCTGACCATAAAAACCTGAAAAATTAAAAGAATACAAAAAGATAAAACTTGGAAAAAAGACTCAAAAAATCCTAAAGAAAAACCAAGGAAGAAGTATGTAAAAGGAGGCAAAAGAGGACAAAACCTCCAACTTGCTTAAATATAAGCTAAAAGGACATTATGCTAACACATGCTATTGAAAAAACACTAAAAAAGAAACAAAGAAATAATTGAAGAAAAGGATTTAGAAGCAAAGAAAAGAAAATTAAAGAGCCTCATTAGTAGTCTAAACCCACGCATAGAGGATGAGTCAAATAAAACAGAAGAATGTTCATGCCATGATGAATACTCTAGTTAAATCAAGCAAATGATAATGAAATCTTGATATTATCCAATGAATAGCAATTTATCATTGATATGATCGATTTTATCTAGAGGAAACGAGAATTCAATTTTTACAAAATTCCTTGCTATGACAAAAGGACAAGAAGTAAGATCTTTTCGAAATCTTGAAATGAAACAAGACTTCAACTCTCTTGATGAAGTCTTTCAAAGATTGAGGTAGGCTAATGAAAACAGTACAAAAACATGCCTTGAAGATTTATTAAGAGAACAAAATCTAATGAAAAAGACCATACAAATATTAAAAGAAAAGGTAAAACTTATAAAAATAAAAGACATAGGAGAAAAAGAAGAAGAAAACCTAGAAGAGATCTTAGAATCAAAAGGGAAAACCTGCCGATTGAAGAAAAAGAGCCCATAGAGTTCATAAATTGTATAGAAAAATTCATAAAACAAAAATTGAGTTGTGAAATTCAATATAAAATAAGAGGAGGACATAAGTTTAAAAATAGAAATTTGATAGATTTGGGGGCGTATGTAAACTGCATAAAAAAGGGATTAATTCCTTATGAATACTTTGAGAAATAACTCACAAAGTCCACACGGTTGATGGGAAAGAGCTTAAAGTAAACTATAAAATCACTGAAATCTATATCTACATAGGAAACACCTGCATTAGGACATTATTTCTATTAGTTAAAAACCTACGGCAAGGAGTTATCTTAGAATATCCATTTTTATCCTTAATTAAATATTTTACCATTACTGGAAAGGGAATCATGATCCACATTGAGGGTAAAAAGGCCACATTCAAATTTAGGACAAAATTGGAAAAGACATTTTTGAATCAACTAAAAGAAGCAGTCGAATAAAAAAAAATTGAAAGTAAATTGTCGTATGAAATTTAGAATTTAAGGATAGATAGAATTCTATTCAATCCTAAATTCCAAGATAGAGTAAAAGCCTTGGAAAACACAAAGAAAACTTATGCTCAAACTTACCTCCAACCTTTTAGTACAAAAAAGACACCAAATAAATTTACCTTATATTCCCAAATTTAATGAACAAAAAGTTTCCACTAAGGCTAGGCCCATACAAATGAACAAAAGACTATTAAAGGTATGCAAAGAAGAAATCAAATTCTTACTTGAGAAAAAACTAATTAGAAAAAGCTCTCTCCATGGAGTTGTGCTACCTTCTATATGGAAGATGCAATATAAAAAGAAAAGGAAGTTCCTAGATTAGTAATAAACTGCAAATCTCTTAACAAGGAATTACAAGTGATAAGGTATCCAATTTTCAATAAACAAGATCTAATAAGAAGGATCCATTGATCCCAAATGTATTCTAAATTTGATATGAAATCTAGATTTTAACAAATCCATATAAAAGAAGGAGATGGGTACAAAAATGACCTTCACAACAACCTTTGGATATTACAAATGAAATGTAATGCCCTTTGGGTTAAAAAAAATATAACTTCTGAATTCCAAAAATTATGAAAAAAATATTTCTTTCTTATACTAATTTTGTAATAGTTTATATTGATGATGAATTAATATTTTCAAAAAATAAAGATTGACATTGGAAGCATTTAAATATTTTTCACAAAGTAATAACAAGAAAGAGATTAGTTGTCTCCACAAGAAAGATCAAGTTATTTCAAATAGAGATTCAATTTTTTGGATTGAAGGTTAAATATGACCAAATTAATATCTCCAATTAACAATGTCATCCAACTTGTTGATAAATTTTCTGATGAAATTAAAGACAAAAAATGATCATGAGGATTTTTGAGATATCCTAATTATGTATCATATTTTTATAAATCTCTCATAAAAGACAGAAAAATTCTAATGAATAGACTAAAAAAGAATCTGCCAGTATGGAGAGAACAACATATTGAAGCAGTAAGAAACCCAAGATGTCCTCAACAGTCAAGTTTAAAAACTAAACTGCTGGAAGAAGGTTCCAAGAGTAATAAATAAAGAACTCCAATATATTATTCATCAAATGGCAACAAATCTACATGAAATACTAAAACTATTAATTGACAAGAAGTCAAACAAAAATATACTAGCCTCCAAGTAGAATTTTAAATTAAAAATTATACTCCCGGTCTTCCTTAAGATAAAAATCAACCAATTATTTTTTGATAGGAAAACATCAAAGAGGAAAAATCCCTCTAGGGAGATTGCATCCCAAGGATACTTCTCTCCGGCGCTATCTCAATCTTGAAATCCAAAAACTCCTATGCCTATGGCACTATCTACACCAATGATCAAAGAACCATTGTCCCTATATATCCAAAGTTGAAGAAAAACTCTTTCCTTTGGAATTATATGATTTAAACTCTACCATCGAAGATCTTCTAAAATACCGACTAGAAGAAAATTTTTATATCCCTAAAATAAGGGAAAAGAATTGAGTTCTCTATGAATCCATTCTCACTCAAACTAAAAGTACCTATGTTCATCATAACTACAAAGGCCCTGATGAGTATGCCTTCATCAAACTTTCCATAATGAGAATCTACTCCATCAATGATTGGCATCCTTTCCTCAATCCCAATTCTACTAGAACCATGGTAATAAAAAAATCACGTGATTGACCCTTTAACTATTGGGTTTATCTGGATGCTTGGACAAATGTTTTCTATATTCAAAGCTCCAAATTTAAGCATTCATAGTTTGTAAAATTCTCAAACCATATTAGCCTTTTGCCCATATGGTTCTACCAGAATTGCTGGTTGAAATTTGAAGCCACACATGATATGCTATCAGACAAATAAAAGCAATATCCATAGTATATTCTACAATGGATTCAGCCACATGAGGTTTTATGCCAAAATAGGTCTACCTTGGATACTTGAATGGAAATTTAATTAAAAAATGACCAATTCCACTCTCTTCATCCGAAAAACCTATGTCAAGAGATTGAATCTATTCAATGAAAATCCAATTATTCAAGGGTATCTATTAGAAAGAGCTCCAACAAGGACTCATAATCTATATCAAGTATAATTATAAGTAAATTAGGACCTGAAAAATAACAACCCTACTTATCAAAAAAAGATCTCCATGTCTAAATTTATAAAAAACTATGCTTAAAATGTCTCAGAAATCCTCTCAACCTGTTAATATGATGTATGGAGAGCCCTATTTGCAGAAAAAAATTGCTAAGGCAATCTTCTCTGCCAATATGAGTGATATACTATTCACCCCTCAAACAAGAAGAAGACAAAGACGTTATGAACCTATTTGGCATCGAAGACTTCTCAAGGTATGATCTGAAGCTAAGAGACTAGAAGGAAATAGATTCCAAGAACCAAACGATCTCCAAAGAGGGAAAAAGACAAAGATCAAAGCAGCCTATTGACTACAGAAGGAACCATCAGAAGAAAGAAGACAGATAGTAGAAGAAACCAATCAAAGAAATAAAACAAAAAGAAATCACATCCAATTTTGTTAGCTCTCTTGCTTTTGATTTTTCCTTATCCTTTCTTTGGCAGGCAATACCATAGCCCCATTACAATCTAATAAAGACTTTTCGATCTAAATTAATAAGAATGTCTATATTAGTAGAGAGCTGTGAGAAGAGAAAACATATGAAGTGTTCATATTCATTATTCATGGGTTTGCATGATTATAACTGAATGCATGAAAGAAACTTGGGATTGATTATTCATCCACACATCTCAAATTTTATGATTAGATATTATTAATATTTGAATTATGAAAATTTTTGATTGAGTTCTACATATTCTCTTGGATCATATCTGTGTACTATCTTTGAAGTATGGAAGTGAATATAAGATTAAGATTAGAATACATAAATATGAGCTTATCTATTGGTTTATCATTCTCTTTGCTCGAGGATGATCAAAGCTTAGTTTGGATTATTTGATAAGCTCATATTCATATTATATTTTTATCCTTATTTATTAAGTTTTGATTTATTTTTGGTTTATGTTGCTGAAAATTGTACTTTGATGTGAGAGTATTTTGCATTTCAGGAAAGAAATAAAAAGAATAGAAACCCATGCAAAAATTGGAACCAAAATCATGTTGGATTTGTTCCCTAGAAGCTAATTGTTGGTTGACGCATTTTGTAATTTCAGGGCTTAAACTTGTAACCTTTTATTATCAATAAAGGAGTTTTTCATTTCAATCATATTTGTGTCCATGATTTGTTCTAAAAATTAACAAAGATAATTTTTTATATATTCTTAAAATATTAAAAATTTGAAATATATATTAATTAATGATTAATTTCTAAATACTTTCGATCAAAAGATCGTCATGGAGGATAGTGATCAATCCATTCGAGATCGATGCACAGTTCACCTCCCTTATGGGCAGATGAGTCTCGAATCTGCAGTATAGGGACACTGGGATGAGAGTGCGAGTGATTGTTAGAGAATAATTTGTTAGAAAATATATCTCAAAAGTCAATCATCAAGCTGTTGACAGTTGAGAAATCAAGTATTGTAATTGATTTATTAATAAATAAAATATATTTTTGGTATTTTCATTATAAGTTTTCATCTTCTAACGAACTTTGTTGTTATGATGAAGTCCTTAGAACTATTTAAGTTCAATAAAGAGAGGATTTATCGATTAGTCCTTAAAATTATTCATGATCAAATGATAGGCTGTTAATAAGGACGACAGCTTCTATCGAGCATAGGTCACTGTAGGCAATATAGGTTAGTTGTTCTCTTAACCAAGGAGTGTGGAGATACTGGTATGACATACAGATGAGATGTAAGGGTACATCATCATGGAACGTGACTAACTTCAGAGCATTCTGCTATCGAGAATATCTCTGATGGGATATAGATATAAGTGTCCCTTAGACCTGAGATCACCTCAGTGACCTGTAAGCAACTCACTGTACTTTGGTACTGGACTAACCAAATTTCTAATTCAGTGACAGAAGGTTTTTGGGCACAGTCAAGTACTTGTGAAGTCAGAGTGTAATCAAGATGGGATTGACCACTCCAAGAGTTGGAGAAGAATGAGTCGCTGTATTTCAATTTAGCAAAACCTTGGCCAGGATAATCCATCAGATGGATTTGATATTTTAAAATACAATATGGACAATCTGATCAGAGTTGACAGTTGAACTTTGAGGTATCCTATGATCATTTTGGTCAAGGGATGAATTATATGGAAACTATATCCGTATGGATTTTAAGGATGTTGTTCTACACATTTGACCTATCCGACCATCGAGTACCATTGCTAGATGGTCACTTCGATTGGTGCAAAAATTTATTTTTGTACTACCGACTTAGGTTTGGACTATGAGGTCACACACATTAGAGTTCATGATCCGATCAGATGGTTGATCAATGATTAAGAATCGTTCTAGGGTTAAACGATGAATATGATTGACATTTAACCTAGTACAAGTTTGCAGGAGGATCGATTCGCAATTCGATTGCTAATTGGCTTAATTTGATTAAGCTAATGGGCTGAGATTAAGTCTAATTGAATATGATTTAATTAGATTTAGTTTAGACTTAATTGGATCAAGTCTAATTGGTTTATTGGATAAGCCAAGTGCAAGGAAAAACTAATCCTTGATCAATTAGGACTTGGGTCAACTTAATTTCTAATTTGATTAGAAAATTAAAATAAATTTAAATATAATTTAATCTAATTAAATTAAGTTCTTAATTAGGTTAAAACCTATTTTAATTGGATTGATCTAATTTTGATTTGATTTGATTTGTGAAACTAAATTAAAACAAGTCATAAGTTAGAATCCTAATAAGACTAGGATTCTACCTTGCGCCACATAAGCCCCCCATGCCCTCTCTCTTATTCCATGCCAATTCCTTTTATTTTGGGTGAAAAAAATCCTCTCCTAGGTCTTCACCACACCCAAAAGATTTTCTCTCTTCTTTCTTACATGAAAGATGGTTATGGATCAAATCAAAATAGGAATAAGTTTGAATTTCAAATTCTATGAGATAGAGTTTTAGAAATCCAAAACTCTTTCCTTTTTGTATCGATTTTATCCAGATTTTTTTTGAAATTTTTGTGACTTTTATGAGACTTGATAGGCAACCTTTGCTATTGGTCCATGCACAAAAAGAAGGAGGGGGCGCTCAAGAGTTGGGCACCCCTTACTTTCCATGTTTGGATAAACCTTGACTAGGTATTTGACTAAGATAAGGACTCTATTATATCTCTCTATATAAAATAAATTTCTTCATAAAATTTTTTTAGAAAATAGATCAAAGAGAGATCTTTGGGGTAGCTATAAATCAAAAAGAAAAAAAGTTGGGACATGGAGATATAATAGACACAAGATAGGGTGTCTAGAGAGAGCAAAGAGAAGAAGAAGAGGGTCTTCTTCTAGGGTTGTTGTGTTCATCTCTTTCCTTCCTCCATCTTGAGTTTTATGAGAGCGTCTTAGATCTGAAACTCCTCCTCCTACTTCTCATCTTTGAAAGAGTTCAAATCAAGAAGAAGGAGATACCTGATCAACCATCGAAGAAGGATCAGCGTAGTACTAGCATACTGTGCTGATTTCCTAGAGCAGGACTTCTGATCGAGATTCGTGGGCTTGTGTGGATGACTTCTAGAGGCCAGATGTATGTGCAGCTTGCAACATCATCCTCAAGCTCAAATCAATAAGGTTATAGCATCTAACTTGCAAGGTAATAGATCTGATCTATTGTTTATTACATACATTAGATGTAGCATAGAAACATGTTGATATGATCAACATGTAGTTCATTCTCTATATATTTTAATTTTTGATTTAATATCATATAATAATCATATAATAAGATTTTAGATCTAGGAATTTTTTGATTTTATAAAATAAATTTTGATTTATTTTAGTCTTCCATTGCATGATCTTGAAAAAATTTCAAGATCTAACCCTGAAATCCTAGATCTGGTTCCTACAATTAGTATCAGAACCTAGATTGTTTATTACATGATTATTTATACATACTTAGATTATTTTTTAGATTAGATCTAATTTATAATATTATTATTAAATCTAAAATTAAAATTTTTAGATCAATCACGAACTGTAAGGTTATCCTGCTGTATGGTTTACCCCTTACAATGCAAAGGTTGTCCTAGTTCGTGTAGATCTACCTTTAATCATAAATTTGTTAGATATGATCTAGATTAAATTTATAATTTATTAGATTTAAAAGATATTTAAATCTAAAATAAAATCTCTTTTTTAATATAACTGCATAAAGAACCATCATATTTTTATCTGAAAAATTTATGCAGTTTAAAGTTGAAATTATTTCAATTACATGAACTTGTTTAGATTAGATCTAAAGTAGTTTTATGTTTATTTTATTTGCATCTTGATTATGAATCAAACATGCAACTTAGTTGGTGGAATCAAGTTATAAAATTATTTTACAA